>NC_080168.1:117479866-117779866 GCF_950295315.1 Erinaceus europaeus | reverse complement strand
TTCTTCTTTTTTTTTTAAAATATTTATTTATTTATTCCCTTTTGTTGCCCTTGTTGTTTTATTGTTATAGTTATTATTGTTGTCGTTGTTGTTGGATAGGACAGAAAGAAATGGAGAGAGGAGGGGGAAGACAGAGAGAGGGAGAGAAAGATAGACACCTGCAGACCTGCTTCACCACTTGTGAAGGGACTCCCCTGCAGGTGGGGAGCCGGGGCTTGAACCGGGATCCTTATGCCAGTCCTTACGCTTTGCGCCACCTGCGCTTAACCCACTGCACTACAGCCTGACTCCCTGCAACTCTGTTTCTATCTAAAAAAAAAAAAAAAAAAGTAACAGAGCATAAGGATCCCAGTTCGAGCCACCTGCAGGGGAGTCCCTTCACAAGCGGTGAAGCAGGTCTGCAGGTGTCTATCCTTCTCTCCCCATCTGTCTTCTCCTCTCTCCATTTCTCTCTGCCCTATCCAACAATGACCACATAAGTAACAACAATAATAACTACAACAATAAAACAACAAGGGCAACAAAAGGGAATAAATAAATATTTTTAAAAAAAAATAAGCCACAAACAAACTACCAAAACAACAAAGCAATTATCACAGCTTGAGCATTACTTGCACATGCCACTTGGCAACACTAACCCAGTATTACACTACATCTAAAAATGCATTCTGCTCATGCTGCTCCTGGGAAGGGGTTTGTTTGTTTGTTTATACCAAAGTAATCTCAGCTCTGGCTTATGGTGGTCTGAGAAATTGAACTCCCAAATCTTAGAGTCCCAGGCATGAAAGTCCTTTGTATAACCAACCACTATGCTATCTCCCGGCCTCCTCTCCTCCATGTCGCTCAACAAACAAATTATTTCACATGCACTTGTAAGTGGATCATCTGATGAAGTGCTCCCATTACAGTGCACAAAGGCTCAGTTTCAAGCCCTTGGTCCCCATCTGCAGAAAAGCTTCATAAATGGTGAAGCAGGGCTACAGGTGTCTCTCTGTCTCTCTCCTTCTCTATCTCTCCCTCCCCTCTCAATTTCTCTGTCTTTATCCAATAGTAAATAAAAATATTTTAAATAGTTTTCTTGCTGCAAAACTTTATTGAAACAAGATAAATGAATTTTAATTATTCAAATAAGTTGCCGTGGGCACTTTAAAAAATAGCATAGCATTCAGTGGCTTAAGGGGGCCAGCTTTCAAAGGCCTCTGCTGTTGGGAAATGATTCTCCATAAATCCAAATCCCTGGATAGTTTCTCAACAACTCTGGATATCTTGCAAATTTAGACACTGCTTTTTGTTTCACACTACCTTCTCAAGGATGTTTGGATAGAGAACAATATGACACAGAGATAGTGTTTCCCACAGAGCAAAGAGCAGGCACATCTGTGGTCCAGCATAATAGATACAATGTCTTTCATTGCTGAGCTGTTTGTTTTTCACAAGTGCCCTTCTCTTCCCTTTTAAAGATGCCATATAACACGAAATTCTGGTAATCTCTTTGAGTCACATTTTTCTCTTGACTTCTCTGTATGTCAACAAAAATAGGTCTTTTATCTTGCTTATCTGTCTTCTACAGGACCCAATAAACAGACCCTGAGAGAACAGAGGAAACACATTTTTTTTCCTCCTTGAGACATCCAACTACTTCTAATCTATTGCATTTTCTTTGAAGTCCTTTCCAGTCTATTACTGCTTCTCACTCTGATCAAAATGCCCTACGCTTCTATGTCACAGAGAATCTGAGATATTCCAACAATCCTTCAACTTCCTATCCACTCCTCCATATCCTGTCTCCCTCCACACCCACTCATTTCTCCTTTCTCCCCCTCCCCACCCTATGCCCTCGCTACTATTATGTTTCTCTGCCTTTCCTTCCTTCCCCCGCTTTGAGTCCTGACTTCATTCTTTCACCCTGTCTCAGCTATATATTGCTAGCTTTTCTATCTCATAACTTAAATCTGCCCCCAAACCTTCTGAGCTGCAACAGCCTTCTCTTGATTTTACATTCCCCATACATAGTGCAGGTTCTAGCTTTTGTTTTCATTCCCTCACATCCCAACTCTTGAGAGAGATGTCTGCACTGTCTTATTTTTCATGCATTCTTCAGCCCACTACCTTATGTCTTCCTCCTCCACTTAACTTATTTGTGCCAAGGTTACCTATTTCTACATCCAGGCTCTCACTTCCTTGTTCTCGAAAGTATTTCGCCCTGCTGGACACCCTCCTGGTGCTTATTTGGCTTCACTGATACTATGGGATGCATTGGATCGACCTTCTCGTGGTGCATCCCGTGAGGACCCATTCATTGGGGAAACTGACGATCCTTCCTAGCCGACTGAATCCACATGGATCCCAGTCACTTTCAAAGCCAGCAACAAGCAGCTCCTGACAGCTTTCAATCAAACGCTAGAAGAAGAAGACTGATACTATCCTCCTCTTCTGCTTTGGTTTGTCCCTCTCTGCCTTTCTCTTTTTCTAGCTCCTGCCCTTTCAAGTACTTAAGCACTGGTGTCTCCCCTGTTTAGCTAGTTTCTTTTCTCTTGCTGTGTATTCTCTGATTCATTTCGTCTACTCCCAAGGCTTAAACTACTATCTAAAAGCTGTCTAACCACCAAATACCAAGTCTGATTCATCTATCTTTGTACCAGGTTATTTCCTCTTTGATGCCCCAGGGGGGGTGTCAAACTCAACATGTGCAAAACAAAGCTCATTCTCTACTCCCTCTGATCTAGTCCTCATCTTGATGATTTCACCCTCTTTGACTACACCAACCCAGCTACAAATCCAAAAGTAATTCTTAATCATCGCTTCTACCTTTCTCCGTGTAATTCACACACCAAGGATGTTCATCCCAGAACCTTGACATCTTTCAACTACATCTTCTTCTAAAGTTCCACCAACACATCTCTGTGGTCTCTTAACTACTCTGATAGTACCCTAACACCTACTACTCCCTCACTGGAATCAAAGAGCTCTTTCTAAATTACGAAAGGGAGAAAATACTGTTTTAGGTTCATTGACTAAGGCCCTACAAATTTCTCTAGCAACAGACAAATTGATAAGAGCAAAATAAACAGAAGTTAATTACTACATACACATAGGAGTATAGTCAAAGCGTCACTTAACAGTGAGAATACATGCTGAGAAATGGAGAGAAGCCTTAGTTATTCCATAGGACTGAGCTGGGTCACAATTGTCGAGGAAAACAGCTTAGGGATCCTCCTATAAGTTTATCTTTTTTGTCACCAAACCTAAGTTTCCATTTGACCCTGTTTCCCACTTCATGAACTTACAAATACTATAACGTTTTGTTTAATATACAAAATACACAGTTTGATATGGGTAGATGTAGAATCAGCCCGAATCAGTGACTTTGGGAGGACTATTGTAGTTTTCAACAGAGGAGATGGGACACAGAACTCTGGTGGTGGGAACTGGAACTGTATGGAATTATACCCCTATTACCTTTAAATTTTGTAAATCAATGTTAAATCACTAATAAAAAAGTAAAAATAATTAGGAATAAAAATGTAAATAAAAAAAAAGTTTTCCCAAAGATGTCTGTACCCAAAATAAATTTTCTATTTATTTTTTAAGTAAAAAAATAAAATAGCAATTTTTTGAAAAAGAGAAATATGTGAATATAATAAAGTATAATTACGCAAATCCAGGCTGTATAGCCTACTATGTACTCAGGCTACCACACATAAGTCCCTATTGAGACCATCTGTACATGACCATCTGCCTATAATTGGCAGAAATGTCATTAAATGACACATGCTCAGTGAGTAGGTACTCGAATTTGGGTAGTAAAAAAATCTGGTGCTTGGGAGTGGGGCGGTAGCACAACGAGTTAAGCACAGGTGGCGCAAAGCACAAGGACCGGTGTAAAGATCCCAGTTCGAGCCCTAGCTCCCCACCTGCAGGGGAAGTCGCTTCACAGGCGGTGAAGCAGGTCTGCAGGTGTCTGTCTTCCTCTCCCCCTTTCTGTCTTCCCCTCCTCTCTCCATTTCTCTCTGTCCTATCCAACAACAATGACATCAATAACAGCAACAATAACTACTACATCAACAATAAAAATAAACAAGGGCAACAAAAGGGAAAATAAATAATTTTTTAAAATCTGGAGTTTATATAACATCCTAACAAAAGAACATTTTTAGAGAATTAACAAGACAAAGGAAAAGGACTAAGCTATTAGTGGAAAATACTAGGAAGAACTCTCTAGGTGGTTTTCCTTTTTTTTTTTTTCATAGAGAGGCAGAGTGAAAGAAACACTTCCTTCAGTGTGGTGGGGATTGGGCTCAAACCTGGCTCATCCACATGGCAAAGCAGCACACTAGCCAAGTGAACTATTTTGCCAACTCTCTTGGTGACTTAAGGACCTTGAACAGGTCTGATCAGAATGGACTGTTTCAATAGCAAACTTGTGTGACTGACCACTGGAAAATTTGCTTATAATGAATGTAATAGGATTTTGAAATGCAATCCTAAAGAGTTGCGCCATTAAATGTTCCATGCTGGACAACAGAGTTCTGCGTTTCATTTCCCTATTCCAGACTAATACAACCTAGGAAATTTAAATGGAAAGTAAATCGATTTTTTTTTTAATTTCTTTATTATTAGTGGTAACAGGTCATCTACAGGATCTCACAAAACTGACTGGAAATTCAGTGCCATGGAAATGTCAGGAGTCCAGGAGAAATGTTAGGAGGGAAAGCTGAAGGAGTAGAGAGTAATAGCTTTAACAGCTGTCATTTTAACATTCTGGTGTGAAAGTAACTGGAATGAGATTGACCTAGGGAATTTTTTTATTGAGGAAACCATTAGTATCTAATATTATACCCCAATTAGTTCCTATTCAAATAATTAACTTGGGGGGGGGGTGTCAGGCAGTGGCACATTTGGTTAAGTGCACATATCACCATGCAGAAGGAATAGGGTTCAAGCCCCACTCCCCACCTGCAGGGAGGATGCTTCATTAGAGGTGAAGCAGGTCCGTAGGTGTTTATCTTTCTCCCTCCCCCTCTCAATGTCTCTCTGTCTTATAAATAAAAATAAAGTAGAAAGAAAAGGAAAAAAAGAAAGAAACGGCCACTAGGAGCCAAGCCCCACTGATAATCCTGGAGGCAATACATAATAAAAATAAATAAATAAATAAAAGGAACAAATACCTAACTTTCAAATGTGTATCAATGCTTTTCTTTTTTTAAAAGTATTTTATATTTACATACAGATAATAATTTCAATTTTATAAATAATACATTTATTTTGGTGAGAGAAATACCAAGTTATAGAGAGAAGGAGGGAAAGAGATAACAAACACGGAGAGACCAGAGCACCTCCTAGCTCTGGTTTATGGTGGTGCCAGGGATTGGCCCTGGGCCCCCAGAGCCTCTGGCATGAAAGTCTTCTGTGGAACCACTATGCTGTCTCCCAGTGCTCCGTATCCTTCTAAAATAATCATATGCTCAAGAAATAATGAGATAGGAAAACATTTTTACAGGAAAAGTGTCATGGTTTAAAAAGAAAAAAAAATACACTGCATTTTCTTTTGTTCCCAGAGAAAGTGACAGGTTGTGTAATAAAACAAAAAATTCAAATGCTTCAGGGAAGGACTTTCTCTGTGTATCACAAAATACTTCAGCACTTTATATCTTAATGCTTTTCAGCCACCAAGTTGCAGATGCTACCATGATGCCAACCTGACTTCCCTGGGCAGACAACCTCACCAACGTGTCCTGGAACCCTACTTCTACAGAGTCCTACCCCACTGGGGAAAGATAGAAACAGGCTGGGAGTATGGATTAACCTATCAACACCCATGTCCAGTGGAGAAGCAATTACAGAAGCCAGACCTCCCACCTTCTACATGCCATGAAGATCTTTGGTCCATACTCCCAGAGGGATAAAGAATAGGGAACCTTCCAATGGAGGGCAGGGGATATGGAACGGTGGTGGTGGGAATTGTATCTCTCTTATACCACAATCATGTCAATCATTATTAAAACACTAATAAAAAAGTTTTTAAAAACATTGTTCAGCATTATGAAAGCCTTTCCCATAAGACCTAGATCTTTGGCTAATAACTAAACCATAGTTTTTAATGTTTAAAACTACTTAAAGACTAGGAGAGACTGAACTAATAATCTCTCTTTCTTATTTATTTATTTGCCTCCAGGGTTATTGCTGGGGCTCAGTGCCTGCACCATGAATCCACTGCTCCAAGTAGTAGCCTTGTTGTGGTTATTATTGCTGTTGTTGATGTTGTACATTGTTGGATAGGACAGAGAGAAATGGAGAGAGGAGGGGAAGACAGAGAGGGGGAGAGAAAGATAGGCATCTACAGACCTGCTTCACCGCTTGTGTGAAGTGACCCCCCTGCAGCTGGGGAGCCGGGGGCTCAAACCGGGATTCTTAACGCCCATCCTTGTGCCTTGAGCCACATGCGCTTAACCCGCTGCGCTACCGCCCGACTCCCCTCTCTTATTTATTTTAAAAGGTTTTTAAAAACAGATTAAGAGTAAGAACACCTGCACTAAATTTCCAGCTCTATAGTGACTGAAGAAGTTCATGCTACTGCATTATCCAAGCAGGCAACAAATAAATCTTGCCAATTTCTTAAAATATCTGAGCAACAATGTGCTATCAACTCTTATGTTTGTAAGCCTAGTTTAAACTCATGTAATTATTTCTCAAGGAGATATTATGCGTTAGCTATCATGATTCTACAAGTGAGTTGTAATGGTTATATAGGATATTTTAGAAGAGCTAATGGGGCCAGGCAATGGTGTACCTGGTTAAGCTCACACATTACAGTGCACAAGGTTCTGGGTTCAAGCCCCTGGTCCCCACTTGCAGGTGAAAGCTTCAGGAGTGGTGAAGCAGGGCTGAAAGTGTCTCTGTCTCTCTTCCTCTCTGTCTCTCCCTTTCCCTCAATTTCTCTCTGTCTCTATACAACAATAAATAAAACAAAATAAAAATATTTCAAAATTTTTTTTTAACTTTTTAAATATTTATTAATGAGAAAGCCTAGAGAGAATGAACCAGGCATCACTCTCATACATTTGCTGCTGGGGATGCGATTCAGGACCTCATGCTTGAGAGTCCAATACTTTATCCACTGCACCACCTCCCAGGCCATAAACTTTTTTTAAAAAATTATTTATTTATTTATTTATTTATTTATTTATTTATTTTATAAAAGGAGACATTAACAAAGCCATAGGATAAGAAGGGTACAACTCCACACAATTCCCACCCCCAGATCTTCATATCCCATTCCCTCCCCTGATAGCTTTCCCATTCTTTATCCCTTTGGGAGGACCATTGTGGGATGCAGAAGGTGGAAGGTCTGACTTTTGTAGTTACTTCCCCACAAACCTGGGTGTTGACTGGTGGATCCATACTCCCAGTCTGCCTCTCTCTTTCCATAGTGGGGCAGGGTTCTGGGGAAGCGGAGCTCCAGGACACATTGGTGGGGTCGTCTGTCCAGGGAAGTCTGGTCAGCATCCTACTGGCATGTGGAACCTGGTGGCTGAAAAGAGAGTTAACATACAAAGCCAAACAAATCGTTGAACAATTATGGACCTAAAGGCTGGAATAGTGCAGATGAAGTGTTGGGGGGTACTCACTGCAGACTATTGTGTACTTTTGCTTTCAGGTATACATTTGCCCTAGTTTATGGATACGTGTGAACATATGCTCTATCTCAGGGGACCTGGTCTATATCTAGTTTGGGGGACTTTGTTAGGAAGTGAACTGCCTGGAATGGAATTAGAGAATATGGAATGATCTCACTCATGGGCAGAAGTTGAGAAATAAAAACAGAAGGTAAAACACAAAGCAGAACTTGGAATGGAGTTGGTGTACTGCATCAAAGTAAAGGACTCTGGGGTGGGGAGGGGATTCAGGTCCTAGAACATGATGGCAGAAGAGGATCTAGGGGTGGGTTCGGTTGTTATGTGAAAAACTGAGAAATATTACACATGTACAAACTACTGTCAATTATAAACTGTTAATCCCCCCCGGGAAAGAAAAAAATGGAAAAAAAGAAGCTTAATATTTTTGGTCAAAGTCAGTGGCTTCTTCCCTATGAGAATAAATCCAAATATAAAGCTATAAACATGAATAATGTGTATGAACATAAATTCTAGAATTGCTATCAAAATGATAATTTTATTAATGCTTCTGTGGGATATATTTAGATAGTTTCATCCACATAACATTAAATGCTTTCTGGAAGTTGCAAGAAAATGAATTGAATGTAAACAGTTAAAATGATTAATAAATACTATAATTTCATCTATGGACAGAATGAAGCGTATGTGAGGCAAGTGGTTTACTCTTTGGCTAAGAAAGGTATTTTTAGACCTCATAGTGGAGGACATGATCTCAGAATTGTTTTTATTTTTTAATATTTACTTATGAGAGGGACAAGAGGAGACAGAGGAAAAAAAAAACCAGATATCACTCTGGTACATGTGCTGCCAGGGACTGAACTCAGGACCTCATGCTTGAGAGTCCAGTGCTTTATCCACTGCACCACCTCCCAGACCATTCAGAATTATTTTTCTATCAAAAATGTTGGGTTTATTATTAATATTATTGACCCTAAAGGGTCTTTTAATGGCCAACATTCTGTTCTTAACTAGGGCCAAGTAACCAGCCTGTAGAAAGTTGGTTCACACAATCTCAGGGTAGGATTTGACTCGCCAGTTCACCCTTGAAAGCTTCCCAATGCAATGACAAGAATTTCTAGGTCTGTTACATAGGCAGGGGCTGGAGGGAGAATGGTGTGATGAAGTTGTACAGGTGGCTGGCATCACTGGCACAGCACAGGACTTTGCATGGACCACGAAGTGAAAACAGGACTGTGGGTAGTATAAGACATGAGAAAAAAAGCAAAGTGGGAGAGACTTCACAGTACGACTCTACCATTCACAGAGTCCCCTCTGGTTCTGCCCATGGTGCTTCCATGTGGTGGTGAGGTTCACATCCAGGACCTCAAACATGGTAAGTCATACACTCTACTGAGTGAGACATCTCTGGATTCTCCATTTCATTTTTTCTTTTAATCAAGAGTACACATAGTACCAAGCTACCATCCATGGAGTTATGCATATTCTTTTTTGTTGTTTTTGTTTTAATTGCCACCAGGGTTATCACTGGGGCTCAGTACCTTCACAGTTCCTGGTGGCTCGTATTTTCCTCTTTTTTTTTTTTTTTTAACCTTTATTGATAGGACAGAGACAATATCAGAGGGGAGGGGGAAATAGAGAGGAAGAGAGATAGAGAGACACTTGCAGTATTTGTTTCATTGCTCATGAAGCTTCCTCTCTTGCAGGTGGGGAGCAGGGGCTCAAACCCAGGTCCTTACACATAGTAACGAGTGTGTTTAACCAGGTGTGCCACTGCCCAGCCCCCCCCCCCCTCATTATTTTTATTCTGTGCCAGAAATCCAATCTTGATTCTCACACATGCAAGGAAGGTATTTTATTGCGTCACACCTTCCCAATCCCCCCCAACTTTTTTTTTTTCCTTCAGGGTTATAGCTGGGGCTTGGTGCCAGCACTATGAAATCCACTGCTCCTGGTGGCCTCTTTTTTTTCTTTTCTTTTCTTTTCTTTTCTTTTCTTTTCTTTTCTTTTTTATTGGATAGGAAAGAGAGAAACTGAGAGGGGAGGGAAGGCAGGGGGGTGAAAAAGATAGACAGACACCAGCAGACCTGCTTCAACACTAGTGAAGGGAACCCCCTGCAGGTGGGAAGCCAGAGGCTCAAACCTGGATCCTTATGTAAGTCTTTGTGCTTTGCGCTATATGCCCTTAACCTGGTGCACCACTGCCCATCCCCTAACCTATTTTATTATTATTTTTTTTTAATGAGAATAAATGTTGTAGGGTATTTACCTAACACCAAGCGATATCTAGGATGTGAGAGTGGTCTGGCTGTGACATCTGCCACCCCACTGATCACCAGGGTTGATTTGGCCAATCTGGCTGACTAGGCAGGTGTCCCCTTCCTTCCCACTGCTCCATATGCGTCCCTCCGGAATCCAAAGACGACCTTCCCTGAGCAGAGACAAACCGGTCATAGTTGGGAGACATAGGAGTAGCTGTGCTCCTCTGCTAGAACCTGCAAACAAGTTCTCAAGTGATATCTGGCTATCTGTTCCTGACAAAAGTTATGGTAGTACCAAAGTTAGAATATTTACAATGAATTGAGAATAGTGAGTTCTGTCTACCCAAGAAATCAACAGAAGCATAGCCAACTGCTGTAAATGCAGACAAACCAGGGTTTTGAGCTGAACATTCTATTTAATAGCTATAATAGACATTATGCAATTTTTTTTCCTTATAAAGTGGAGCAACGATATTTGTTTCAGTGTTGTTGTTGTTTACATTAAGTGAAACAAGGGGCATAAATCCTGACTCTGCTACTTGCCTAAGCTTCTCTGTGCATCAGTTCACTCCTAGGCCAGGTGGATTCCTAACTCCGAGATTGGGCTACATGGATGAACTCACAGAATACAGTTAAAATGGTGCTCACTAAGTATTGGCTCTTCACTTCTCCTTGTCAGAGTTTATTCATCCATATTACCGTTAACAGACAAAAATTAAGTTGATGAGATGACAGTGGCACAGAACTGGATGAAATGTTTTCACAATCTAGAGCACGATATAGAAGGTGGAGTGGGGTGGAGTCAAGATGGAGACTTGGAAATGACACCAGGCTTGAGCTCAAAAAAGAAGCGGCTTACAACCTGTCATTCTCTGGAGAGGGTAAGATATCTCATATGTCCGTGAAAGGGTGAATAAGGTGTGGACAGGGTGACACTAAAAAAGAGTCCTATAACCTACTCTTGGGCTGGCAAACAGAGGCCAAACAGACAAAGAAAGAAAAATCTTTGGTTTCACTATTTTTGAACTCACCATTCCCCCTGCCACTCTAAAACCATCTCCTAGCAGGCTTCCTGGGGAGCTATTTTCTTTACCAAGATTCCTAGCTCAGCCAGGTGTCGTTCCAAGCCTTTTTCTTTTCCTTCTCTCTCTCTCTCTCTCTTTTTTTTTTTTTTTAGGTGGCTGGAGCTCTACTTAAGTGACAGAATAACTGACCAATCAGAGCCTCAGTCCTGCCTGGGAAAGACTACCTAGAGTTTTTCTTTTCTTTTTTTTTTTTTTATATTTCTTATAATTCGTTGTCTTTCCCCAGGCTGTGTGCAGCCAATCTGGAGTGTTCCAAGATGCAGACTGACTGTTAGGGGCTTTTTACTCTATTTTATTTTATTATTACTATTATTATATCCACGTGTCCCTGTTCCCTCCTCTTCAGGTTGACCAAAATTAACTGCGGTTGCTTTTTACATAAATAGGTGACTGGATGTCCTATCCATTGTGAAAGGAACTTGATTCTCTCTCCCTCTTCTCTCCACACTCCTTTTTCTCTCCTCCTAGCTAATTAAAAAAAAAAAAAAATCCGGAGGAGGTAAGATGGCGGCGGCCTGAGAAGTCGCTAACAGCGAGTGCTCTGATAGCATCGTCGGCAAAGGTAGGATTTTCTGCCTTTAGCAGGCCAGTCAATAAGGGGGAGGCACCAAAGAAGTGATTACAGTTTAATTTGGGTTAACAATTAGAGCAAAGGTGACACGGACTAGCGGGGCTCCAGAATTCCCAGGGCGCCGGGCAAGGAGAGTGCGCCGGGCATTGTCCTCCGCCCGCCCGGGAAGGCGGCTCCTCCGCCGGTTGCAGAGCGCGGCGGGCAGAGGACCCGGAGAGAGCACTTTAGCTCGGGGGCTGCCTCTTGGGAGTTGCCAGGGTCCACCGCGACCCTGAGGGTGGATCCAAAGACTTCTTGAGTATAGCTCTCATTGGATCAAAGGACTTGGAGCTAGTTTTCATTTTTGAGAAATCCTTTAAAAAAGTCTGGAGGGCGGGGTTTCCCGGAAAATGGCGCCCGGAGAAGCAGAAGCGGCTAGCCTTTGAGCTCTGGACACATCTCGTGTAAACAATAGGATTTTCTGCCTTTAGCAGGCCATCCAATAAGGGGCCATAACGGTCATACCAAGGATGTTTCTATAACTTAATTTGGGTTAAGAATTAGAGTAGGGGAAAAAATTCTTTTTTCTTCCTTTTAATTTTCAAGCATACATCCTTCCCACCGCCCCCCCCCCCCATAAGCAGTGCCTGGGACCAGCTACTAGCAGGATACCCCATACCACCAAACAGGGTTTTTTTTTTTTTTTTTTTTTTTTCCTTTTTCCTTTTTTTTTTAATTCACTGATACACATTTGGGAAGTTCCTCGCACTGCTCTTTAATTACAACTCTTCTTCTTATCTTCTCCCTTTTCTCTCTTTTATCTCTCTCTATCTCTCTCTTTTTTTTTTTTTTTTTAATCTTGTCATACACTTCTTTCTTCTTTGACTTTCTGAATTTGTGAATTACTTTGGGGAAGAAATCTGACCCAGAGTGGACTCTCTATGTGTGTATCTCTGCTCTAGTTCCCTTTACACTCTTGTTACCCTTAGAATATACACTGGATAGTAGATTTGCATAACTGTCTATTCTTGCTATCCTCTCTTCCTTTTCTCTTTCTTCACTGGGATTTGGTTACTATTTTTTCACGGACTGGAGAAATTGTTTGGCTAACTGGTAACGATTAAACTCCTTCAATACTTACTTCAGTTGCTACGGTTATTCCGGAGGTTGGTGAGTGCAATTGTCATAAAGGTATTTAGTACAGTGTTACTTGTGCTCAAAACACAACAACTGAGGAACAACAGAACATTAAAAAAAAAAAAAAGAGAGAGAAACACATAAATTAAAAAAAATGGGTAGATTAAAAACAAATAAAACTGCTACCCCAATGAATGAAGACAAGAGCCCAGAAGAAACCACAAATCAGTCAGAAGTAACCATAGATAAGAAAAGTATGCAAGCAATAATAAACTTATTAATCACAGAAATGAAAACAACATTGGAGGAAAGAAATGGCAGTATTAGGGAAACAACAGTTGAGACCCCCAAGGAAAATACTGATTATCTTGAGACAATTAGAGAACTGAAAGCTGAAATAGCTGTAATGAAGAAAGAAGCTGAGGCAAGGGAAAGCAGACTAACAGAAGCAGAAAACAGAATTAGTCAGACAGAGGATGAGTTAGAGAAAACTAAGAAAGAGGTGAAAGAGCTTAAAAAGAGATTGAGAGACACTGAAAACAACAACAGAGACATATGGGATGATCTCAAAAGAAGTAACATTCGTATAATTGGCCTGCCAGAGGAAGAAAGAGAGGAAGGGGAAGCAAACATCCTAGAGGAAATAATACAAGAAAATTTCCCAGACCTGAATAACAGAAAGGATATCAAGGTGCAAGAGGCCCAGAGAGTACCAAACAGAATCAACCCAGACCTGAAAACACCAAGACACATCATAGTCACAATGAGAAGAAGTAAGGATAAAGAAAGGATCCTAAAGGCTGCAAGAGAGAAACAAAAAGTCACATACAGGGGAAAACCCATAAGACTTTCTGCAGATTTTTCAACTCAAACTCTAAAAGCCAGAAGGGAGTGGCAAGATATCTATCGAGCCCTGAATGAAAAAGGGTTTCAACCAAGGATTATATATCCTGCTAGACTTTCATTCAAGCTAGATGGAGGGATCAAAACCTTCTTAGACAAACAACAGTTAAAGGAGGCAACTATCACCAAGCCGGCCCTGAAAGAGGTATTAAAAGACCTCTTATAAACAAGAACATCACTATAATACTTGTAATATATCAGAGTAAACAAATTGTTTTTTAGAACAATGGCACTACAATACATTAAATCCATAATATCAATAAATGTCAATGGCTTAAACTCACCCATCAAAAGGCACAGGGTGGGGGGATGGATCAGAAAACATAACCCAACCATATGCTGCTTGCAAGAATCACATCTGTCACAACAAGATAAACACAGACTTAAAGTGAAAGGATGGAAAACTATCATACAGGCTAACGGTCCACAAAAAAGGGCAGGAACAGCCATTCTCATCTCAGACACGATAGATTTTAAATTAAATAAAGTAATAAAAGATAGGCAAGGACATTACATAATGATAAGAGGATCAATCAGCCAAGAAGACTTAACAATTATTAACATCTATGCACCCAACGAGGGACCATCTAAATACATTAAACACCTATTGAAAGAATTTCAAAAATACATCAATAGTAATACAATAATAGTGGGAGACTTCAATACCCCACTCTCACACTTAGACAGATCAACAAAGCAGAGAACCAATAAAGATACAAGAGAATTGAATGAAGAGATTGACAGACTAGACCTCTTGGACATTTTCAGACTCCTCCACCCCAAAAAACTGGAATACACCTTCTTTTCAAATCCACACAACACATACTCAAGGATAGACCACATGTTAGGCCACAAAGACAGCATCAATAAATTCAAGAGCATTGAAATCATCCCAAGTATCTTCTCAGACCACAGTGGAGTAAAACTAACTTTTAACAACAAACGGAAAATTATTAAAAGACATAGAATTTGGAAACTAAACAACATGCTCCTTAAGAACACTGGGTCAGACACTCACTCAAACAGGAAATTCAAATGTTCCTGGAAACTAATGAAAATGAAGACACAACCTATCAAAATATTTGGGACACAGCTAAAGCAGTACTGAGAGGGAAACTTATAGCTATACAATCACATATTAAACACCAAGAAGAAGCCCAAATGAATGAACTTACTACACACCTCAAGGACTTAGAGGAAGAGGAACAAAGGAACCCTAAAGCAACCAGAAGGACAGAAATCACTAAAGTTAGAGCAGAAATAAACAACATCGAAAATAAAAGAACCATACAAAAGATAAATGAAGCCAAATGTTGGTTCTTTGAAAGATTAAACAAAATTGACAAACCCCTAGCCAGACTCACCAAACAAAAAAGAGAGAAGACTCAAATTAATAGAATTGTAAACGATACAGGAGATATCACAACTGACACCACAGAAATCCAGAGAATTCTGCGAAACTTCTATAAAGAACTATATGCCACCAAGCTAGAGAATCTGGAAGAAATGGAACAATTCCTAGAAACCTATGCACTTCCAAAACTGAACCAAGAAGAACTACAAAATCTAAATGCACCAATCACAGACAAAGAAATTGAAACCGTTATTAAGAATCTCCCCAACAACAAAAGTCCTGGACCAGATGGCTTCACAAACGAATTCTACAAAACTTTCAGGAAACAGTTAATACCCATACTTCTTAAGCTATTCCATAAGATTGAAGAAACAGGAATACTCCCTTCCACCTTTTATGAAGCCAACATCACCCTGATACCAAAAGCTGATAGGGACAGAACAAAAAAGGAAAACTACAGACCAATATCTCTGATGAACATAGATGCCAAAATATTAAACAAGATCTTGGCCAACCGGATACAGCAACACATCAAAAAGATTGTTCATCATGACCAAGTGGGATTCATCCCAGGAATGCAAGGCTGGTTCAACATCCATAAATCAATCAATGTCATTCATCACATCAATAAAAGCAAAGCCAAAAACCACATGATTATCTCAATAGATGCAGAGAAAGCCTTTGACAAAATCCAACACCCATTCATGCTCAAAACTCTACAAAAAATGGGAATAGATGGGAAATTCCTCAAGATAGTGGAGTCTATATATAGCAAACCTACAGCCAACATCATACTCAATGGAGAGAAGCTGAAAGCATTCCCCCTCAGATCAGGGACTAGACAGGGCTGCCCACTGTCACCGTTACTCTTCAACATAGTATTGGAAGTTCTTGCCATAGCAATCAGGCAAGAGAAAGAAATCAAAGGGATACAGATTGGAAGGGAAGAAGTCAAGCTCTCACTATTTGCAGATGATATGATAGTATACATAGAAAGACCTAAAGAATCCAGTAGAAAATTACTGGAAGTTGTTAGGCAATATAGCAAGGTATCAGGCTACAAAATCAATGTACAAAAATCAGTGGCATTTCTTTATGCAAACACTAAATCTGAAGAAGAAGACATCCAGAAATCACTCCCATTTACTGTTTCAGCAAAATCAATCAAATACCTAGGAATAAAGTTGACCAAAGAAGTGAAAGACTTGTATGCTGAAAACTATGAGTCGCTACTCAAGGAGATAGAAACTGATACCAAGAAATGGAAAGATATCCCATGCTCATGGATTGGAAGAATAAATATCATCAAAATGAACATTCTCCCCAGAGCCATATACAAATTTAATGCAATACCCATCAAAGTTCCACCAAGCTTCTTTAAGAGAATAGAACAAACACTACAATCATTTATCTGGAACCTGAAAACACCTAGAATTGCCAAAACCATCTTGAGGAAAAGAAACAGAAATGGAGGCATCACACTCCCAGACCTTAAACTATATTATAAAGCCATCATCATCAAAACAGCATGGTACTGGAACAAAAATAGGCACACAGACCAGTGGAACAGAATTGAAAGCCCAGAAGTAAATCCCAACACCTACGGGCATCTAATCTTTGATAAGGGGGCCCAAAGGATTAAATGGAAGAAGGAGGCTCTCTTCAATAAATGGTGCTGGGAAAACGGGGTTGAAACATGCAGAAGAATGAAACTGAACCACTTTATCTCACCAGAAACAAAAATCAACTCCAAATGGATCAAAGACCTAGATGTCAGACCAGAAACAATCAAATACTTAGAGGAAAACATTGGTAAAACACTTTCCCATCTACACCTCAAGGATATCTTTGATGAATCAAACCCAATTGCAAGGAAGACCAAAGCAGAAACAAACCAATGGGACTACATCAAATTGAAAAGCTTCTGCACAGCCAAAGAAACTATTAAACAAACAGAGAGACCCCTCACAGAATGGGAGAAGATCTTCACATGCCAGACATCAGACAAGAAACTAATCACCAAAATATATAAAGAGCTCAGCAAACTTAGCCGCAAAAAAGCAAATGACCCCATCCAAAAATGGGCAGAGGAAATGAACAAAACATTCACCACAGAGGAGATCCAAAAGGCTAACAAACATATGAAAAACTGCTCTAGGTCACTGATTGTCAGAGAAATGCAAATTAAGACAACACTAAGATACCACCTCACTCCTGTAAGAATGGCATACATCAAAAAGGACAGCAGCAACAAATGCTGGAGAGGATGTGGGGACAGAGGAACCCTTTTACATTGCTGGTGGGAATGTAAATTGGTACAGCCTCTGTGGAGAGCAGTCTGGAAAACTCTCAGAAGGCTAGACATGGACCTTCCATATGACCCAATAATTCCTCTCCTGGGGTTATACCCCAAGGACTCCATAACACCCAACCAAAAAGAGGTGTGTACTCCTATGTTCATAGCAGCACAATTCATAATAGCTAAAACCTGGAAGCAACCCAGGTGCCCAACAACAGATGAATGGCTGAGAAAGCTGTGGTATATATACACAATGGAATACTATGCAGCTATCAAGAACAATGAACTCACCTTCTCTGACCCATCTTGGACAGAGCTAGAAGGAATTATGTTAAGTGGACTAAGTCAGAAAGTTAAAGATGAGTATGGGATGATCCCACTCATCAACAGAAGCTGACTTAGAAGATCTGAAAGGGAAACTAAAAGCAGGACCTGATCAAATTGTAAGTAGGGCACCAAAGTAAAAACCCAGTGGTGAGGGGTAGACATGTAGCTTCCTGGGCCAGTGGGGGGTGGGAATGGGCGGGAGGGATGGGTCATGGTCCTTTGGTGATGGGAATGGTGTTTATGTACACTCCTAGCAAAATGTAGACATATAAATCAGTAGTTAATTAATATGAGAGGGGGAAATCAATTGTATGTCTCAAAGGTTCTCAAAAGACAAACTGAATCTTTTTAATAGATAGGCTACGTATTTGATATGCGGACTCTCTCAAAAGCCTAGACCAAGTAGATTAGAAGCTTCCAATAGCACAGCTATATACAAGATACTGGGTACTGTACAGCAAACCATAACAAAGGGACTTTTCAAAGTTAACCCAATTAACAAATAATGTGTGGGTAATATTAACTATTGATTGTCTTTTTGAACCCTAAGACAGCAGGAACCTCACATCTTCACTATAGAGCCCCTACTTCCCCCAGTCCTGGCAACCTTGGATAGGGCTCACTTTCCCGTATGCTTCTCCCAATCCATACCAAATAATATTGCATCCGCCGATCACAACCTAACCAAAGCAACGATTGCCATCTCAACATGCTTCACCTCAGAGTGTATCCAGAGACTTCACGTGTGGAATGACAACCCTTCAGCTTCATTACTCGGGTGAGACCTTTCCTTTTATAGTACACTCTAATTTCATCTCAGGTAGTTCACTTTCTAACAAAGTCCCATAACCTAGACATACACCAGTTTCTGTGAGAGAGAGCTTATGTGCACACGTATCCATAAACTACTGCAAAATATATACCTGAAAGCAGGATTACACTAGAGTTTGCAGTGAGTACCTCCCCAACACTTCCTCTCCACTATTCCAATCTTGGGATCCATGTTTGCTCAACAAATTGATTGGCTTTGTATGTTAACTCTCTTTTCAATCACCAGGTTCCAGATGCCACCAGGATGCTGGCTAGGCTTCCCTGGATTGAAGACCCCACCAATGTGTCCTGGAGCTCAGCTTCCCCAGAGACACACCTTACTGGGGAAAGAGAGAGGCAGACTGGGAGTATGGACCGACCAGTCAACGCCCATGTTCAGCGGGGAAGCAGTTGCAGAAGCCAGACTCTCTACCTTCTGCAACCCTCAACGACCCTGGGTCCATGCTCCCAGAGGGATAGAGAATGGGAAGGCTATCATGGGAGAGGGTGGGTTATGGGGATTGGGTGGTGGGAATTGTGTGGAGTTGTACCCCTCCTACCTTATGCTTTTCACTAATCCTTTCTTAAATTAAAAATTTAAATTAAAAAAAAAAAAAAGAAAGGGGAAAAAGACAGACACCTGCAGACCTGCTTGGTCACTTATGAAGTAAACCCCTACAGGTGGAGAGCTGGGGGCTAGAACCCGGATCCTTGTGTGTCCTTATGCTTTGTACTATGTGCATTTAACCTGGTGTGTTACCACGTGCCCCCCTTAACTTATCATTTATAAGTAATCACATTAATCTTGTTTATACATGTTATTTAACATATATTCCACATAATTCATTTCATTTTGGTTACAACTTTCAATAACTCTTTTTTAACCCCCCTAATAAAATAGGACTAGGTAAACTTTTTGTGTAAAAAAGCCAGAGAGGAAATATTTTATATTTAGTGGATATATAGTCTCTGTAAAAAATGTTCAACTTTGTCATTGTACTGCAAAAGTAGTCAAAGGCAATATGTGTGTAGGGATGTGAATGCCTATGTGTGTATATGAAAATGTTTCAATCAAGCTTTGTTAAGGTAAATGAAGGGCAGGGTGTACTTATAAACTATACTTTAATTAACTTTGCTATGGAGAAAAGTAAAAACAAGAACCTTTACTTATTTTTCAAGGTCCTTTAGAGTATTATTTCTAGCTATTAAATATTTTTAATAAAAATTAAATCCAGGAAAAAAAAAATCCGTTTCACTGCTATTTTTTTCTTTCTTCGTTTTTTCCTTCTTTTGCTTTCTGAATTCATTGACACTCATTTATGAATTATTTTCTGGAAGAAATCTGACTGTGTGTGTGTGTCTTTTTACTTTCCTTTCTCCTCTTGCTATCCCTAGAATTTATAGTGGACAGTAGATTGGCATAATTATCTACTCTTGCTTTCCCTTTTTTTTTCCTTTTTCTTTTTCTTTTGGTTTTGTTTGCTACTGTTTTTTTGGACTGGAGGTGTTGTTCGGCTAACTGGTATTGGTTGAACTGCATCAATCCTTGCTATTGTAATTTCTGAGGTTTGTGACTGCATTCGTGAAAAGTCTTTAGAGTGTGGCTAGTACTAAAAACACAACAACTGAAAAATGACAGAACAGAAGGATACAAACCACATCAATAACAAAATGGTTAAATCAAAAGCAAATAAAACTGCTACCACAATGAATCAGGATAAGAGACCAGAAGAAACTCCAATTCAGTCAGAAGTAACCATAGATAATGAAACTATGCAAGCAATAATAAACCTAATAATAACAGGAATGAAGACAACTATGGAGGAAAGGCATATCAGAATTAGGGCAACAACAGAGGAGACCCTCAAGGAAAATAGTAGCTACTTCAAGGTAACTAGAGAACTGAAAGTTGAAATAGCTGAGCTAAAAGGCCAACTAGCAGAAGAAGCTAATACTATAACTGAACTGAAGAAAGAAACTGATGGAAGGGAAGCAGATTAACAGAAGGAAGCAGAAAACAGCAATAGCCAGACAGAGGATGAGCTATAGAAAACTAAGAAAGAGGTCAAAGGGCTCAAAAAGAGATTGAGAGACAATGAAAACAACAACAGAGACATATGGGATGATCTCAAAAGAAGTAACATTCATATAATTGGCCTGCCAGAGGAAGAACAAGAGGAAGGGGAAGTTAATATCCTAGAGGAAATAATAGAAGAAAACTTCTCAGACCTAAAAAACAGAAAGTACATTAATATTCAAGAGACCCAGAAAGTCCCAAAGAGAATCAACCCAGACCTGAAGACACCAAGACACATCATTGTTACAATGAGAAGAAGTAAGGATAAAGAAAGGATCCTAAAGGCTGCAAGAGAAAAACAAAAAGTCACATACAGGGGAAAACCTATAAGACTATCAGCAGACTTCTCCACTCAAACTCTAAAAGCCAGAAGAGAATGGCAAGATGTCTATCGAGCTCTCAATGAAAAAGGGTTTCAACTAAGGATAATATATCCTGCTAGACTTTCATTCAGACTAGATGGAGGGATCAAAAACTTCTCAGACAGGCAACAGTTAAAGGAGGCAACCATCACCAAGCCTTCCCTGAAAGAGGTTCTAAAAGACCTCTTATAAACAAGAACATCACCATAATACTTGCCATATATCAGAGCAAATAAAATTTTTTTGAATAACGGCACTACAATACATTAAATCCACAATATCAATAAATGTCAACGGCTTAAATTCACCCATTAAAAGGCACAAAGTAGGACAATGGATCAGAAAACACAACCCAACAAGATTCTTGCTTGCAAGAATCCCACCTGACCCAACAAAACAAACATAGACTTAAAGTGAAAGGATGGAAAACTATCATACAGTCTAATGGACCACAAAAAAGGGCAGGAATAGACTTCAAATTAAATAAAGTAATAAAAGATAGTCAAGGCCACTACATAATGATTAGAGGATCAATCAACAAAGAAGATTTAACAATTATTAACATCTATGCACTCAATGAGGGACCAACTAAATACATCAAACACCTACTGAAAGAACTACAAAAATACATCAATAGTAATACAATAATAGTGGGAAATTTCAACACCCCACTCTCACATTTAGATCAACGAAGCAGAGAATCAACAAAGAAACAAGAGAATTAAATGAAGAGATAGACAGACTAGACCTCCTGGACATTTTCAGAGTTCTTCACCTCAAAAAACTGGAATACACATTCTTTTCAAATCTACACAACACATCCTCAAGGATAGACCACATGTTATGCCACAAAGACACTATCTACAAATTCAGTAGTATTGAAATCATCCCAAGTATCTTCTCAGCCCACAGTGGAGTAAAGCTAACATTCAACAACAAACAGAAAATTACTAAAATTCACAAAATTTGGAAACTGAACAACATGCTGCTTAATAACCGCTTGGTTAAAGAGGCACTCAAGCAAGAAATTCAAATAATCCTTGAAACAAATGAAAATGAAGACACAAGCTATCAAAACAGTTGGGACACAGCTAAAACAGTACTGAGTGGGAAACTCACAGACATACAGTCACACAGTAGAGAACAAGTAAAAGCTCAAATAAAGGACCTTACTGCATGCCTTAAGGACTTAGAGGAAGTGGAACAAAGGAACCCTATAGCAACTAGAAGGACTGAAATTACTAAAATTAGAATAGAAATAAACATCGAAAATAAGAGAACCATACAACAGATCAATGAAGCCAAATGTTGGTTCTTTGAAAAATCAAACAATTGACAAACTCCTAGCCAGACTCAATAAAAAAAAAAAAAGGGAGAGAAGACTCAAATAAGTAGAATTGTAAATGATAGAGGAGATATCACAACTGATACCATAGAAATCCAGAAAATCATGTGAAACTTGATTTTACAAAGAACTATATGCCACCAAGCTAGAGAATCTGGAAGAAATGGAAGAATTTCTAGAAACATAACTGAACCAAGAAGAACTACAAAATCTAAATGGACCAATCATAGACAAAGAAATCGAAACAGTTATTAAGAATATTCCAACAACAACATCCTGGACCAGATGGCTTTACAAACAAATTGTACAAAATGTTCAGGGAACAGTTAATACCTATACTTTTTTTTTTTAGTATTTATTTATTCCCTTTTGTTGCCCTTGTTATTTTATTGTTGTAGTTATTATTGTTGTTGTTATTGATGTCGTTGTTGTTGGATAGGATAGAAAGAAATGGAGAGAGGAGGGGAAGACAGGGAGAAAGATAGACACCTACAGATCTGCTTCACCACTTGTGAAGCAACTCGCCTGCAAGTGGGGAGCCAGGGGCTCGAACCAGGATCCTCACACTGGTCCTTGCACTCTGTGCCACCTGTGCTTAACCCACTGCACTGCCACCCAACTCCCAACCTATACTTGTAAAGCTCTTCCAATAGATCAAAGAAACAGGAATACTTCCTTCCATCTCCTATGAAGCCAACATCAACCATAAAACACCTGATACCAAAAGTAGATAGGGACACAACAAAAAAGGAAAACTACAGAAAAATATCTCTGTTGAACATAGATGCCAACATATTGAACAAGATCCTGGCCAACTGGATACAGCAGTATATCAAAAAGATTTTTCATCACGACCAAATGGGATTTATCCCAGGAATGCAAGGCTGGTTCAACATACATAAGTCAATCAATGCCATTAACCAAATCAAAAAAAAGCAAAACCAAAGACCACATGATTATCTCAACAAAATCCAGCACCCATTCATGCTCAAAACACTGCAAAAAATGGGACTATATGGGAAATTACTCAAGATAGTGGAGTCCATATATAGCAAACCTACAGCCAACATCATACTCAACAGACAGAAGTTGAAAGCATTCCCCCTCAGATTGGGGACTAAACAGAGCTGTCCATTATAACTATTACTCTTCAACATAGTGTTGGAAGTTCTTGCCATGGCAATCAGGCAAGAGAAAGGAATCAAAGGAATACAGACTGGAAGGGAAGAAGTCAAGCTCTCACTATTTGTAGATGATATTATATTATACATAGAAAAACCTAAAGAATACAGCAGAAAACTACCGGAATTTGTTAGGCAATATAGCAAGGTGTCAGGCTAAAAATCAATGTACAAAAATCAGTGGCATTTATGCAAACACTACATATGAAGAAGAGGATATCCAGAAATCACTCCCATTCACTGTTGCAGCAAAATCAATAAAATATCTAGATATAAACCTGACCAAACAAGTGAAAGATTATATACTAAAAACTATGAGTCACTATTCAAGGAAATAGAATATGATACCAAGAAGTGGAAAGATATACCATGCTTATGGATTGGAAGAATTAATATCATCAAAATGAGTATTCTCCCCAGAGCCATATACAAATTTAATGTGATACCCATCAAGTCCCACCAAGACTATATAAGAGAATAGAACAAAAATTGCAATCATTTATCTGAAACCAGAAAACACCTTGAATCGCTAAAACTATCTTGAGGAAAAGAAACAGAAATGGAGGCATCACACTCCCAGATCTCAAACTATATCATAAGGCCATCATCATCAAAACAGCTTGCTACTGGAACAAAAACAGGCACACAGACCAGAGTAACAGAATTAAAGCCTGGAACTAAACCCCCACATCTACTGGCATCTAATCTTTGACAAGGGGGCCCAAAGTATTAAATGGAGGAAGGAGGCTCTTTTCAATAAATGGTGCTGGGAAAACTGGGTTGAAACATGCAGAAGAATGAAACTGAACCACCTTATCTCACCAGAAATGAAAATCAACTCCAAATGGGTCAAGGACCTGGAAGGCTGACCAGAAACCATCAAATACTTAAAAAGGAAAACATTGGTGGAGCACTTTCCCACCTAAACCTCAAGGACATCTTTGATGATACAAACCCAATTGCAAGGAAGATTAAAACAAAAACAAATCAATGGGACTACATCAAATTGAAGAGCTTCTGCACATCCAAAGAAACCATCACTCAAAGAGACCCTCACAGAATGGCAGATCTTCACATGCCATACATCAGGCAAGAGACTAATCACCAAAATATACAAATGTCTCAGCAAACTTAGCAACAAAAAAGCAAATGAAGCCATCCAAAAATAGGCACGGGATATGAACAGAACATTCACTACAGAAGAGAGATCCAAAAGGCTAACAAACATATGAAAAATTGCTCCAGGTCACTGATTGTCAGAGAAATGCAAATAAAGACAACATTGAGATACCACCTCACCCCTGTGGGAATGGCATACATCAAAAAGGATAGCAGTAACAAATGCTGGAGAGGCTATGGGGAAAGAGGAACCCTTCTGCACTGCTGGTGGGAATGTACATTGGTCCAACCTCAGTGGAGAGTAGTCTGGAGAATACTCACAAGGTTAGACATGGACCTTCCATATGACCCAGTGATTCCTCTCCTGGGGATATACAGGAGAGGAATATATATAAAGGACTCCATAACACCCAACCAAAAAGATGTGTGTACTCCTATGTTCATAGCAGCACAATTCATAATAGCTAAAACCTGGAAGCAACACAGGTGCCCAACAACAAATGAATGGCTGAGAAAACTGTGGTATATATACACAATAGAATACTATGCAGCTATGAAGGACAATGAATCTACCTTCTCTGACCCATCTTAAATGGAGCTAGGGGGAATTATGTTAAGTGAGCTAAATCAGAAAGACAAAGATGAGTATGGGATGATCCCACTCCTAAACAGAAGTTGAGAAAGAAGAACAGAAAGGTAAACTCAAAGCAGGATTTGACTAAATTTGGAGTAGGGCACCAAAGTAAAAATCTCTGGGTTAAGGGTGAAGGAGGAAGTTTAGCTTCAGGGATGGGGCGTGGGTGGGAAGTGGGAGGATGGGATGAGATGGGACATAGTCTTTTGGTGGTGGGAATGGTGTTTATGTACAGTCCTATTAATTTGTAGTCATATAAATCACTAATTAATATGAGAGGAGAAAAATGGACTGAATATCTCAAACTTTTTAATGCACAGACCATAGGCTGAGTCTTTGATACGTTGACTCTCTTAAAAGCTTAGACCAGAGAGAGCAGAAGCAACAGGTGGCACAGCTATATACAAATAATGTCAAAGGACATAAATTATGGTCATGTTGTATATTAAACAGCAAATTCTAACAAAGGGATTTTTCAAAGTTAACCCAATTGTCAAATAACATGATTATAGCAATAACTATCTATTGCCTTCTTAAACCCTAAGACAGCAGGAACCTCCCACTTCCTCTATAGAGCCTATATTTCCCCCAGTCCTGGAACCCCTAGGGTGGGGCTCAGTTTCCTGCATGCTTCTCTCAATTCATACCAAATTATATCACATCTGCCAATACAAATCTAATCAACGCGAGTACCCCCTCAGCATGCTTCACTTCAGACTGTGTCCAGAGACATCAGGTGTGGAATGTCAATCCTTTAGCCTCATTACTCGGATAAGACCTTTCCTTTCATAGGATTCTCTAATTGCATTTCAAGTGGTTTACTTTCTAACCCAAAAAACCTATAGACCAAGTCCCATGAGATAGAGCATATGTTCACATGTACCTATAAATTAGGGCAAAATATACACCTGAAAGCAAAAGTACACAATAGTCTGCAGTGAGTCAGTATGAAGTTCATAATGAAATAGTATCTATTTAGACTTAGATACCCTCCTCACCTATTTCCTATTATACTTCCCTCACTCACTCCAAAGCTAACCTTATCAAAGCAAGGACTGCAAAAGCTGAATAAGGGCAAGAGACTGGCATACTTTAACGATGACTCTTTAGTCACTATCAGGCCACCCCATCAGCTGGGGCCCTAGTCAGGGAGTCCTGAGATTTCCAAACAGACATCATGGGCCTAGACCTCAAATAAATCCCTCTCTCCATTGTTACCAGTCATCTCTATCAGGAACAAAACAATAGACCCCTTTGTGGGCCCCCATAGGACCTTGCCCTCAACGTGGATCATCAATGGTAGAGAATGTTCCATCCTCCAAAGGCTGGACAACATACTCTATGTTCCACCTGAGGAAGATGGGTCCTGAAATTAGGGCAGCTTGGAAAGTTCCTACTCATGAGCATAGAAAGTGAGCTCAGATCTACAGGGATACAGAGGTCACATAGGCTCCTAAGCTGAATATGTGCTCCAGAACACATCAAATCAATGGGGTTTACGGTCAACAATATTTCTACACCTTTCCCATATTTGGGAGCTATTCTCTTCCCTGATCCAGCTTTCTGTTCCTTTTCTAGCCATGGCATCATCTCCTCAGATAATGACTTGGATCCACCTACATGTCAGATGTCAGGCTCAGGGGAAAACACGAACAAAAAAACTAGTATAGTCACGGGCCTTTTGGAATATAATTAAAATAGGTCTACTAGCTATCTACAAAATGGAGACACCCCCCCCCCCCCCAACTCTTCACCTGCACTATCCTGGCCTTTAGGTTCATGCTTAGTCAACAATTTGTATGGCTTTATAAATTAACTCTCTTTTTAGCCACCAGGTTCCAGATGCTACTATGATGCCAACCAGACTTCCCTGATCCCACAATGACCTTGGGTCCATGCTCCCAGAGAGATAAAGGATAGGAGAGCTATCAGGGGGAGGGGATGGGATATGGGGTTCTGATGGTGGGAGTTGTGTGGAGTTGTACGGAGTTGTACCCCTCTTATCCTATGGTTTTGTCAATGTTTTTCCTTTTTATAAATAAAATAAAAATAAGTAAAGAAACAAAAGAAGGAAAGAAAGGAAGGAAGAAAGAAAGAAAGAGGAGTAACCTACTGAAAGCAGCAAGCCTGATCCCATTTTCAATTTTAATATCCACCCAAACCACTGAAAGGAGCCTGCTGCCATTTTGAATAATCAATATCATCTGGTATTTCTGTTCACAAAGAGCTTCATAAAAACCAGCACATATTGGCCACATTCTTAGTAGCCAACCCTCAGGTGATGCCCAGCCCTTCACATTTCTTCTTTTGCCTGGTTTTCTCTATGGTAATGTAATTTTCTCCTCATCTCAGAAACAAACTCAGAAAACACGTTGCCATGGAAGTTGCTGCAAGTTTTCTAGCACTGACAAGGCCAACAGATAATTGGCTTGTCAGACCACCCATCTTTCACAGAGGTCATCACTGACTGCACTCAGATGTCACTGAGTAAATACAGCGTCTCTGTTATTTATCCACTAAGACAGTCAGAATCCCTCTCGACAGGACTAGATTCCAAAAATACCTGTTCCAAAGGTAGAAGACAGCTTATTAAATTTGTGTCAGGCCTATTGCCTGATACCTTTTAATCCCAGACTGATTCCTTTCAGGCCCCTGACACATGCTAATTGGCACTACTGGGGAGCAGAAGCTGAGGAGACAGACAGCCCCTTTCTGCTTCCCCTGTACTTAGAGTGACATCTTTTCAGAAATACCAAACAGGGTGCCTTAGACACAGGAGAAACAGATGCAAAGTGGGTATAGTTAAATGTACCTTGCCAATTTACACCTCACTAAATATCACAAAACTCTTCTTGTTCTCTTTTGGGGGATGAAAAAGAGCATCACACACTGTGGAACACAGAAAAACTGATCATTCTGTCCAAAGTCCGTGCCTGGTGTGACCTTTCCCCTACCTCTGAGCTCACCACAGCAGCTGGTCTTATTGTTCCTGTTTGAGTTCTATTCACTGAAGAATCTTTTTTTAAAAAAAAATTTGTATTTATTTATTCATTCCCTTTTGTTGCCCTTGTTGTTTTATTGTTGTTGTTATTGATGTTATCGATGTCGTTGGATAGAACAGCAGGTTAAGCACACATGGTGCAAAGCACGAGGACTGGCAATAAGGAGCCCAGTTCGAGCCCCCGGCTCCCCACCTGCAGGGGAGTCACTTCACAGGTGATGAAGCAGGTCTGCAGGTGTCTATCTTTCTCTCCTCCTCTCTGTCTTCTCCTCCTCTCTCAGTTTCTCTCTGTCCTATCCAACAACTACAACAGCTATAACAACAATAACAACCACAACAAGGGCAATACCAAGGACAACAAAATGGGAAAATGGCCTCCAGGAGCAGTGGATTCGTGGTGCTGGCACTGAGCCCCAGTGATAACCTTGGAAGCAAAATAAAGTCTCGAGGGGGGGCGGTGGTGTACCTGGTTAAGGACACATGATACTAAGCACAAAGATCTGCACAAGGATCTGGTTAAAGCCCCCGGATTCCCTGCCTGCAGGTATCTCTCTCTCTGTCTGTCTTCCCCTCTCCTCTCAATTTGTCTCTGTCATGTCTATTAAAATGGAAAATATTGGCCTCCAGGAGCAGTGGATTTGTAATGCCAGCACTGAGCACCAGCAATAACCCTGGAGGCAAAAAAAAAGAAGTCTCATGGAACTACTACATTTAGTATGCCAGCCAGTGGCGAGCACAACAGAGAAAAATAAAATCGCAATGGGGGAGAGAGAATGGAATCAGGGTAGGCTGGGGGATTTAATTTTATATAGACAAGCAAACAAACGAACAAGCCCTCTTCTGAGCAAAAACCTGAAGGAGATACAGCCAGGCAGGTTCTGGAAGATTATTTCAGGGAGATGAGGCAAAAGCACCAAGTGGGAGAATGAGTATTGGTTATATGTAGAATGAATGTGGACCCACGCAGAGAAACTGAGACTAGAGAACTCCTGGGGGATGAGGGTGTGCAGACTGTCCAGGGACTCAACCATGGTTAGTTACACTAAGTTATTACCTGTGGGATCTGTGAAGCTTCTCTCTCTCTCTCTCTCTCTCTCTCTTCCTCTCTCGCCCTTCCTCTCTCTTTATATGTCTCTCTCTCCCTTCCTCTCTCTCTCTCTCTCCCTTCCTCTCTCTCTCTCTCCCTTCCTCTCTTTCTCTCTCCCTTCCTCTCTCTCTCTCTCCCTTCCTCTCTATCTCTCTCCCTCTCTCCCCTGTACCTCTCCCTTTCTCCCTCTCTCCCCTCTCCCTCGCTGTGTGTTTGGCTCCCTCCATCCACCTACTGAGACCTTGCACTTGCACACTTCTCTGCTCCCAGAAGACTCCTCTCCCCATTTAATCTCAGACAGAGATGAGGAGACAGAGACGCCACAGTACTATTCCACCATTCATGCCGTTTCCTCGGGTGCTATGTATGGGCTCCTGTGTGGTATAGGGGAGCCTGAGCCTGGGTTTTTGCACCCAGCACTCTCCTAAGTCATCTCTCTGCTAGTCTAAACTATGGAATTTTTATAAATCCATTTATTAATCAAAACTTCACAGTGGAGCCCAGACTTGAGAATGCTTTTGAAATCTCTACATGTCCCTCCAGGAAGTTGTCAGAGGTTGAGAGACACTGTCTATGGGTTCTGAGCAGAGGAAGGACTTAGGCTTCCCATGGGTCATGGCGGTTCTAAGAACAAACTTTTAGAGGATGAGGGTGGTAGCAAGGATACCAGTGAGCCAGCCTGTAATAACCCAGTGAGAAATATTGGCAGCTATAAGAGTTGGGGTGGGTGGGTGGGCTGGGAGAGAGCACAGCGGGATAAGCACACATGGCACAAAGCGCAAGGACCAGCACACGCGTCCGGGTTTGAGCCCCCAGCTCCCCACCTGCAGGAGGCTTGTTTTGCAAGCGGTGAAACAAGTCTACAGGTGTCTATTTTTTTTTATTATTTATTTGTTAGTTATTGGATAGAGACAGAGAGAATTGAGAGAGAAGGGGGAAATAGAGAGGAGGAGAGAAATACCTACTTCACCGCCTGTGAAGCGACTCCCCTACAGGTGGGGAGCCCGGGGCTTGAACTGAGATCCTAACTGGTCCCTGCGCATTGCGCCACGTGCGCTTAATCCGCTGCCCTATCGCCCGCCCGACTCCCAGGTGTCTATTTTTCTCTCCTCTTCTCTGTCTTCCCCTCCTCTCTCGACTTCTCTCTGTCCTGCCCAATAACAACAGCTACAACAACAATAACAATGACAACCACAACAAGGGCAACAAAAATGGGGAAAATGGCCTCCAGGAGCAGTGGATTCTTTATTTTTTTTATTTTTATTTTTTTTAATTTTTTTTTTTCCTCCTCCAGGGTTATTGCTGGGCTCGGTGCCTGCACCATGAATCCACCGCTCCTGGAGGCCATTTTTTTTCCCCCTTTTGTTGCCCTTGTTGTAGCTTCGTTGTGGTCATTATTATTGCCCTTGTTGACGCAATTCGTTGTTAGATAGGACAGAGAGAAATGGAGAGAGGAGGGGAAGACAGAGAAGGGGAGAGAAAGATAGACACCTGCAGACCTGCTTCACCGCCTGTGAAGCGACTCCCCTGCAGGTGGGGAGCCGGGGGCTCGAACCGGGATCCTTACGCCGGTCCCTGCGCTTTGCGCCACATGCGCTTAACCCACTGAGCCACCGCCCGACCCCCGAGCAGTGGATTCTTAATGCAGGCATGGAGCCCCAGCAATAACCCCGGGGGCAAAAAAAAAAAAAAAAGAGTGGGGTGGAGACAGAGAGAGTAAGTCAGATTCCAGATAATTTTGAAGCCAGAGCCAAGGGAATTTCCATATGGATCAGGTCATGGATATAAGAGCAAAAGAGAAGTCAAAGATGATATTGGATCTCAGCAGTGGGAAGAAAAGAAAAAAAAAAAAGGCCATAGGGAGAATTATGTTTATACAACAACCCAGAAGTCCATCCTAGATCAATAGACATACTTTGCATAAAAATACTAACAGACAGGGAGTCGGGTGGTAGCGCAGTGGGTTAAGTGCACGTGGCGCAAAGCGCAAGGACTGGCCAAAGTATCCGGGTTCTAGCCCCCGGCTCCCCACCTGCAGAGGAGTCCCTTCACAGGCAGTGAAGCAAGTCTGCAGGTGTCTATCTTTCTCTCCCCCTCTCTGTCTTCCCCTCCTCTCTCCATTTCCCTCTGTCCTATCCAACAACAACGATGACGACAACAATAATAACCACAACAATAAAACAAGGGCAAGAAAAGGGAATAAATAAATAAATATTAAAAAAAGAAAAAGTAATTATTGAAAAACAAAAAGTCTCACAGACAGTAGCATGCCCAGCACCTAGCACTTAACAGGGACCAAGGATACTTTGAAGAAAAAGAGCACAGAGTGCAGCTGGGGGGGGGGGGGCTTTAACTGTGTCTTTAGGTAATAAACACATGTCCTAGGCACCTTCCACAAATAAGTTGAGGCCATAAATAAGAAGATGCAGCCAGGAGAAACTTCACATAAATGCTTTACCTCCATGGCCTCTAAATTTTAAACCCTGGAGAATGAAGCTTCACTATCTAGCAGGAATCAAGGCAACTACCCCTAAATTCCAGAGATGTATGGGATGCTTGCCCTCGGCAGATGACTCCCCCATTCTCAAGTGTGTGGTCCTTAAAACAAAGTGTGACTGACAAATCGCATGCAGTTAGTCAGCCACCTCATCCTGAGAAGTAAAAAAAAAAAAGTAATGCCTGACTCGTTTTTTTCAGAAAAGCCTCAGACCCTACCTTGAGTAGAATTTCATTTTCAAAACCCCTCCAAATTCCCAGGATATTTTTAAAGATAGGTGGGGGGGGGGGGAGAAAGAGAACGAGAGAGAGACCAAAACCATAGCACAGAAGCTTCCTTCTGTGCAGTGGGGGGTGATGTTTGAACCTGGATTCTGTACATGCCAAAGCTGTTGACTACTGAAGTGAACTATTGCACCAGTCTAGCTCCTGGGATTTTTAATGTAGACTAATTAAACATGAAAAATTAATAGCCTATTCATCATTCAAATCACTGAACACTACATATAGCTAAATAAGATCCTAACACACATTTTAGTCTTCAATTGTACAGCATAAAAATACAGTATATGGGGGCCGGGCATAAGTAGTGCAGCGGGTTAAGCGCACTTGGCGCAAAGCGCAAGGACGGGCGGAAGGATCCCGGTTAAAGGGGAGTCGCTTTACAGGCAGTGAAGCAGGTCTGCAGGTGTCTATCTTTCTCTCCCCCTCTCTGTCTTCCCCTCCTCTCTCCATTTCTCTCTGTCCTGTCCAACAACAACAACAATAATAGTAACAACACCACCGATGAACAACAAGGGCAACAAAAGGGAAAAAATGATGTCCAGGAGCAGTGGATTCGTAGTGCAGGCACCGAGCCCCAGCAATAACCCTGGAGGGGAAAAAAAAATATACAGTATATGTCTGTATTACAAAATGATCTACAGAGTAATTTCAAGGGGCTGAGTGGTGGTGCATTTGGTTGAGCGCACATGTTACAATAGGCAAGGACCCAGGTTCAAGCCCCTGATCCCCACCTGCAGGGAGAAAAACTTCACAAGTAGTGAAGCAGGGCTGTAGGTGTCTCTCTCCCTCTGTATCTCTCCTTCCCTTTCAATTTCTGGTTATTTTCTATCCAGTAAATAAATAAAGATAATTTTTTTTAAAAAATTTTTTAAATTAATTTCAATACTTTCAATATTTACATACACTGCTACAAAACTTTTTTCCTGATGGTAAGAACTTTCAAGATCTACTCTCAGCAATTTCCAAATATGCATAATTTATAAATTATATACAACAGTGATGCAATGCTTCAATTGAGTCCTCATGCAAATAAAATTTATTAACACAAACAGCTCCTGACAAACTTGGACCATGATCAAGAGCTGCATTTCCTTCGGGTTTTAGGAAAAAGTCAAAGTTATTATTAATGGTTGCTTGGGGAAGATATTTACTATGTTCTCCACTGATTTGAAGTAGGGCAGATTGAAAGCTGAAGGCTTCCCTAAGGATGTAATTAAATATGAATATTAAAAAAAATTGAGAACAAATGAAAAAAAACTTCTTTTAGGCTTTCATTATGTTTCTACCTCAGGCAGGATGCTTTCCTTTGGAAAAAGAAATGGGAGTTTTAAAGATAGATTAATAAAAACTAGTCTAGACTTGGAGAAAGATTCACCCCAGCAAAGCATAATTCTTTGGAGGAGTATTTAACAACAACAACAAAAAACAAAAAATGGGGGAAGAATGTACACAGATGTGTACTAAGCAGCCTTGGCTGTTGTCATTTAATTAGGCAGGTCAGACTGCTGCTGTTGTCATTTAATTCCCTTTGAAAATTGCATCTTTCTGTCTCTTCTCTTCCCACCCAAGTCATTCACTCTAAAAAAATTTGCTTAGTTCAATCAATATCTGAGCTAGTGATGTAAATTTAATTACAGTCAGGCTTAGATAAACATTAGCTCTAAGACATTTCTTGGTCTATAGAGTGATAACTGAATTAAATGGAATTATTTCATCATTACCAAACTAAGCCCACATTGTTATACAACAGAAGCTACTATGTCTTTCTAGGCTAGAAAAGTATGCTAGAAGCATTTTGTAAGCCAGTTTAGTCAACTTCCTCCTGGAAAAACTGTGACCTAGGACTATCTTGTAACTACATTTTCAGAGCAATGTGAAATGTAAATATGTCATACTGGGCCCTAGCCAAGTGGACGAGTGAGGAAGTTACTCAAGTGTCTGTTATTGGGCAGTTTCTCAGCTTTTAGGGACCCTGCTGGTTTTGTGTTGAATTGTACTCTAGCTTCAGCTAAAAATTAATATGAACAGATACTGGACTTCATATATCCTGGGATTAGCTCCAGATTCAGGGAAAGGTTAAACACTGGTTTATAGTGTAGAGAGTAATCAGATTTCAAAAAGCCAGCAGAAAGGAATACCTCCTCTATTAAAGCTATACCCTCTCGGGTAGATATCCAATTTTGCTACTGATGTATATTTGCACTGTTATTTCACAGGGAAACAAAATATTTCTACCTCTTTTTATACTTGAAAGATTTACAATCCCAACCTTTCATTCCTCTTTGGTGAGCATTAATTCAAAACTCATATTTACAGGGGGTTTTTTTGGTTTTGTTTTTGTTTCTGTTTTAACCAGAGTTCAGTTCTAGTTTATGCCGATGCAGGGGATTGAACCTGGGACTTTGAAGCCTCAGGCATGAGAATGTCCTCGCATAACCATTATGCTATCTACCCCCACCACTCATTTCTTTACCATATGGTCTGGGTAGTGGCACAGTGGATAAAGCATTAGACTCTCAAACATGACTTCTTGAGTTCAATCACTGGCAGCACATGTACCAGAGTGAAGTCTGGTTCTTTCTGTCTCTCCTCCTATCTTTCTTATTAGTGAATAAATAAAATCTTTAAAAAAAAGAAAAGAAAAAGAAACTTTACCATAATTTACAGTCATCCCATTGGTAGATCACCTTTAAGTACAATGTAAAGAGATATTTCAGATTATTCCCATCATAAAAAATAATAATAATAACCTAGTAACCAAGTCACCTGGGGAAATTATTTTACCCTTTTGAGTTTCCTTTTCTCATCTGTAACTAAGGTGAAAATTTCCATTTTTCAGAGTGAGTATAATGAGGAATGACAGTAAACACTGCTTCTGAAATCACAGGTCCAAGAGGACAGGTCAGTATGCTAACGGCTCTGGCGGGTGAGGGGCTATCTGAGATTGGGTTGAATGAGGAAGATAACTCTAGGTACTCTGCCTAAAACTCTTTTTGCGTCAGTTAACACGCTAACAAAAATTACTATGCTAATGTATAATTTGGAAAACAAAAAAGACTACTATTGGAGGTTCATATATTCTCACTTTCCTGCAGGTCTGGTCCTTTTAAAATAATAAAGAATGGTTAAGACAGAAGACTATAGCCAAGAGTCAAGAAGCAGGAAGGTCAGAAGGCTTACCCCAAATCCAGGTTACAGCTATGTGAATAAATGTTCCCTGGAGTCGGGAGGGGATGAAGGAAGCGGAGGTTGATTTGAGTTCTAACTCCTGCCTCCAATGTAGACTCCAACAGTAATAAACAAATATTTTCCCTTGAAAAACTGACAGGACAGTGTTAGCTTTCTGTGGCACAAGGAGCAGGCCCTCACTCAGCTTTACTTCAGTGTGCCCGATACTTGATAGGTACCAAAGAAGCTGGAGATAGCAGGTATGCGTATGCATCACATTTTACTGTTGATGAAGGGTCTGTGTTTCTTTATTCCATCTACTCTGGTTCTTACTTTGAAAAAAAACAAAACAAACAAAAGAAGAAAACCTCCTCTCCCTGGAATCTCTCCATAGCAACAATGCTACTGTAAATAGGTCTCCAGGTCTGTAAATTCTTCAAGGGACTATTATAGGAGTTATTACTCCTATTTTTTTTAAATACACAATAGGTTCTTGAAAATAGATTTCATTTGTAGCCTTGTTGTAATGTGGATAAGGACGAGTTAGTGATTCCCAGCCAGGTCATACTGTGTGTAGTGTTTGTACCTTTCCCCCATGTTTTCGGGGCTTTCTTCAGATACAGTGGCTTTCTCCCATATCTCAAACATGGGTACATTAGGTGAACCAGCCTGTGTAAACTGTCCAGAGAGTGTGAATTCTCCTGTCCAGGGTTGGATCTTGCTTCATGACCTAAACTACTGAGATAAACCACCCTTGATCTTGACCTGAAATAATCATGTTGGAAAATGAATGAGTGAATGAATACAAATTATTGTCTAATATCAGAAGTGTTTTGGGTCTTTCAACTTTAGTGATGTAATTGTAACCAGGAACATGCCACAGACACTTAACTTGTGTTTGTATCAATCAGTCTATGGCAAAACTGATTCCCCTATTTGTCAATTTTTTTTTTATATTTGTCAGTTTGGTTTCCAAGAACATACATGGCATTAAATGAAGACAATGAATTCCTATCATTAGTACCTGCAAGGGCAAATCAGTCATCATCCTTCACACTAACTTTCGCACTGTAATAAAAGCATATCGCTATAATGACTGGTTCTAAGATACAGAGAGATGAGAGAACCAAAGGGGGGGTCTTAGTTCTCTCTTTAAAATATAGCATTCTAGGGCCGGGGAGATAGCATAATGGTTAAGACTTCCATGCCTGTGGCTTTGAGGTCCCAAGTTCAGTCCCCAGTACCACCGTAAGCCAGAGCTGAGCAGTACTCTGGTATGTCTCTGTCTCTCTCTGCCTTTCTTTGTATTTCTCTCTCACTAAAATAAATAAAATATATTTAAGTACAATTCTAATACCCTGAAAAACAACCAAGGGCTTTGGTTCTCTGAAGATAAAACCTGCATTCAAATGTATTTAGAAAAGTACTTTAGAAAGTGTCCTTACTTTATTATGATCAAATTAAGTTTGAAAGCTGGTTATTACAAACCAGATCTGTTGTAGCTGTTTTTCCACCAAATATAGTTTAGAAAATAAAAGGATCAGAGATCTATTCCTTGTGGAGGGTAGATAGCATAATGGTTATGCAAACAGACTCTCATGCCTGAGACTCCAAAGTCCCAGGTTCAAACCCCTGCACCACCATAAGCCAGAACTGAACAGTGCTCTGGTTAAAAAAAAAAAAAAAATCCCCACACCTATGAACATCTAATCTTTGATAAGGGGGCCCAAAGCATTAAATGGAAGAAGGAGGCTCTCTTTAATAAATGGTGCTGGGAAAACTGGGTTGTAACATGCAAAAGAATGAAATTGAACCACTTTATCTCATAAGAAACAAAAATCAACTCCAAATGGATCAAAGACCTGGATGTTACACCAGAAACGTTCAAATACTTAGAGGAAAACATTGGTAAAACTTTCCCACCTACACCTCAAGGACATCTTTGATGAAATAAACCCAGTTGCAAGAAAGACTAAAGCAGAAACAAACCAATGGGACTACATCAAATTGAAAAGCTTCTGCACATCCAAAGAAACTATTAAACAAAGAGACCCCTCACAGAATGGGAGAAGATCTTCACATGCCATACATCAGACAAGAGACGAATCACCAAAATATATAAAGAGCTCAGCAAACTTAGCAACAAAAAAGCAAATGACGCCATCCAAAAATGAGCAGAGGATATGAACAAAACATTCACCTCAGAGGAGATCCAAAAGGCTAACAAACATATGAAAAACTGCTCTACATCACTGATTGTCAGAGAAATGCAAATAAAAACAACATTGAGATACCACCTCACCCCTGTGAGAATGGCATACATCAAAAAGGACAGCAGCAACAAATGCTGGAGAGGCTGTGGGGACAGAGGAACCCTTCTGCACTGCTGGTGGGAATATAAATTGGTCCAGCCTCTGTGGAGAGCAGTCTGGAGAACTCTCACAAGGCTAGACATGGACCTTCCATATGACCCAGTAATTCCTCTCCTGGGGATATACCGAAAGGACTCCATCATAACACCCAACCAAAAAGAGGTGTGTACTCCTATGTTCATAGCAGCACAATTCATAATAGCTAAAACCTGGAAGCAACCCAGGTGCCCAACAACAGATGAGTGGCTGAGAAAGCTGTGGTATATATACACAATGGAATACTATGCAGCTATCAAGAACAATGAACCCACCTTCTCTGACCCATCTTGGACAGAGATAGAAGGAATTATGTTAAGTGAGCTAAGTCAGAAAGATAAAGATAAGTATGGGATGATCCCACTCATCAACAGAAGTTGAGAAAGAAGATCTGAAAGGGAAACTAAAAGCAGGATCTGACTAAATTGAAAGTAGGGCACCAAAGTAAAAACCCTGTGGTGAGGGGTAGACATGCAGCTTCCTGAGCCGGTGGGGGTGTGGGATGGGAAACAGTCTTTTGGTGGTGGGAATGGTGTTTATGTACACGCCTAGTAAAGTGTAGTCATATAAATCACTAGTTAATTAATATGAGAGGGGTAAAATCAATTGTATGTCTCGAAGTTTTTAAAACACAGACTGAGTCTTTTTAATATATAGGCTGTGTATTTGATATGCGGACTCTCTAAAAAGCCTAGACCAAGTAGATCAGAAGCAACCAATGGCACAGCTATATACAAGATACTGGGTACTATACAGCAAACCCTAACAAAAGGACATTTCAAAGTTAACCCAATTACCAAATAATGTGATGATAACAGTAACTATCGATTGTCTTTTTGAACCCTAAGACAGCAGGAACCTCACATCTCCACTATAGAGCCTATATTTCACCCAGTCCTGGAACCTTAGGATAGGGCCCACTTTCCCGCATGCCTCTCCCAATCCATATCAAATAATATTGCATTTGCCGATCACAACCTAATCAACGCAACGATTGCCACCTCAACATGCTTCAGCTCAGACTGTGTCCAGAGACTTCAGGTGTGGAATGACAACCTTTCAGCTTCATCACTCGGGTGAGACCTTTCCTTTCATAGTATTCTCTAATTCCATCTCAGGTGGTTCACTTTCTAACAAAGTCCCAAAACCTAGATATAGACCAGGTTCTGTGAGAGAGAGCATATGTTCACATGTATCCATAAACTACTGCAAAATATATACCTGAAATCAGAAGTACACTAGAGTTTGCCATGAGCACCCTCCCCCAACACTTCCTCTCCACAATTCCAACCTTTGGGTTCATGATTGCTCAACAATTTGTTTGGCTTTGTATGTTAACTCTGTTTTTAGCCACCAGGTGCCAGATGCCATCAGGATGCTGGCCAGGCTTCCCTGGACTGAAGACCCCACCAATGTGTCCTGGAGCTCCACTTCCCCAGAGACCCCACCCTACTAGGGAAAGAGAGAGGCAGACTGGGAGTATGGACCGACCAGTCAACATCCATGTTCAGCGGGGAAGCAATTACAGAAGCCAGACCTTCTGCAACCCACAAGGACCCTGGGTCCATGCTCCCAGAGGGATAGAGAATGGGAAAGCTATCAGGAGAGGGGGTGGGATATGGAGATTGGGTGATGGGAATTGTGCGGAGTTGTGCCCCTCCTACCCTATGGTTTTGTTAACTTATCCTTTCTTAAATAAAAAATAAATTTAAAAAAAAAAGAGATCTATTCCTATCAAAGTAATCACTCTAAATTTAGAAAAATACAAATCATAAATTATAGCCAACAACTCCCTCAATAGTTTATTTAGTACCAGAGGATCTCTTACCTTTTTTTAACATATAAGAATTTTCTGTTTGTGGGTCTGCCAGGTGACTCACCCAGTAAAGCATACATGTTACCTTGCATGAGGACCACAGTTTGACAGCTTGGCAGGGGCAAGCTTCACAAGCAGTGGAACAGTATTGCAATGCCTCTCCTATCTCTATCTATCTATCTCAAGGAAAGGGAAACAAATTTAGTCTTTGGATATATACAAATTTGTTATGGTCTCATCTCTGGATGAGTTTCATCAGAATTATAAGGAATTTTTGTTTTTATATGGTGGGCATGAGGTAGGGAGAAAGATCACTCAAGACAGCCTGTGCATTAACAAGTACATGGCCCTGGGGCCAAGCCCCAATGCCACATGGGAACACCATGGGCAACAGTACTATGGCTGGTGACAAGGTCACTTTCTCTCTTTAAAATTAAGAGGGAAAAAAAATGGCCTGAGAAGGCCATTTCATGGTGGCATTGTATATGCACATAGTTCAGGGCTTATTCTCTGGCACTAAAAACAAACCTATATTATGACCCCCTGAATTAAATTAATATTAATATATTACATACGTATTATGATTCCAATATATATATCCCAAACCTATAATTTCCTGAATCCAGTTCTCAGGGTGGGGATTATGCAGAGAGCAGCTATTAGAAACCCTTATTAACTTAACTTCTCCTGTGACTTTGTCAGTAAGCTTGGTCTTAGACCTATTGCTAGATATCTGGTAAAAACACATGACACCAGAAAGTGGTGACAGTCAGCCAACATTGTCAGAGGATATTGAGTCTGTATGCTGCTTTCACAGTGCTAAACAGAATGATCCAAATCAGATGTCTTTTTAGAATTTGGACTGGCAGTGTGTCTTTTTGTCCCTCTTATGTTTCCACCCCTGCAAGTTTCACCTACGTTCCTTCTGATTGACATTTTCAGGCAAATGTTTATCTAGGAAAAATAAAGATCAATTGTCTGAGCAAATAATTCAAGCAATTAAAACTAAAAATAAATATATATTCAAATCTCTCTGAACAGTTAACACAGTTGACTACAAATGAGAAAACGTTTTAGGCCATTCTTTCTGATAATGAAATGTAAGTGTATTTAAGAATTTTAATCCAGGGGGTCAGGTAGTGGTGCACCAGATTAAGTGCACACAGTACGAAGCACAAGGATCCAACAAGGGTCCCAGTTCAAGCCCCTGGCTCCCCACCCCCAGGGGGGTGGGGAGGTCACTTCACAAGCAGTGAAGCAGGTCTGCAGGTGTGTATCTTTCTCTCTTCCTCTTTATCTCCCTTCCCCTCTCAGTTTCTCTGTGTCCTATCCAATAAAATGGGAAAAAAAAAAATGGCTGCCAGGAGCAGTGGATTCATAGTGTAGGCACCAAGCCCCAGTGATAACCCTAGAGGAAAATAATAATAATTCATGATTAACTAGAATATATTATTTGGGGCTGGGCAGTGGTGCACCTGGTTGAGCGCACACATTACCTAGGCAAGCACCCAGATTCGAGTCCCAGCTCCCCATCTACAAGTGGGAAGTTTCACAGGTGGTGAAGTAGGTCTGCAGGTGTCTTAACCTTTCTTGCACCCTCTCTACCTCCCCCTCCTCTCTCAATTTCTCTTTGTCCTATCTAATAAAAATTAGAAGGGAAAATGCCACAGGGAACAGTGGATTCGTAGTGTCAGAACCAAGCCCCAGCAAAAACCCTGGTGGCAATAAATAAATATTATCATAAACCCAGTTCCTAATTATAGTGAATTACTGTAAATTTTTTCTGTAAGCCCAGAAAAGTTTATCTATTATCTTTACTTGATTTCTCCAGTAAGTATCCATTTCTCTCACAAATGTGTAATAAAAAATACTAAGGAACTTAAGAGAATAACCTTGTTACATAAAGGCAGATTATTACTTAGAAGGAAAATTATATAAAAGTTTTGAGTGGGACAAATTAGTTCTGTTTCTATATTTAAAACACATCTGATCAGATTCTTAGCAAAAATGAAAGAGAAAGTTTTGCCTACTAAGAACTTCAAATTCAAGTGCATACTTTTTCATCCCTTTGCCTTCCCACTGTTGTTCAAACAGTAGCTGTGCTTTTTCAATAGCCACAGTTGTTGTTGTTGTTATCACTTTCCTTTTGTTTATCAGCATGTTAGTTTTGAATTCAGTTCAGCTTGTCAGTAAGTCAGTATGTTGGGACCAGTCAAGATGAGGCTCTCCTTTGAGCAATGTCCATGTCCCCTGTCAGTTGGAATGCTTAGTAGGATGAAGGGACTGAGAGCTTAAGGACCTTAAGAGATTCTGTGCAGAAAAAAAAAAAAATTCCAGTTCAAAGACTCTGCAACTCTCTGCCAGCCTAGGGTCCTGGCTCCTTCATACTCTCAAAGTCAAGTTAGCTGTGAGGCCTACAGGACAGTGCTTCCTAAAATACTACTGGTTCAAGAGCTTCCCCTGGTAAGCAGGCTAGCTGTATGACTCTGAATAAATCAGGTTAGCTCTGACTCTGAAGTTCTCCAAAGAAAAAGTAAGGAATAGGGCCGGGGAGATATTACAATAGTTTATACAACAGACTCTCATGCCTGTGATGTCAAGGTCCCAGGTACAATGCCTAACACCACGAACCCGAGCTGAGCAGTGCTCTGGGCACAGTAGCTGTAATAACTGTAAATAACAATAGTAAGTGATGATTTTGAAGCTCATTCCAATCACAAAATTCATGAGAATTCCTTAAACAGCAGGAACTGGCACAAAATGTCTGCCTGTAACATCTTTGGATCTGAATGTTATTAACCTAAGGGGGGAGCCCTACCTTTGAAAGGCACAGGCAGTGATCTAACATTGTGCAACAGGGTATTTCCAATGCCTGAGCAGAGTCTCTGGAGCCTGCTCCCTCAGGCTACTCCTTAATCCGCTGCTGGCCAGGGTGCTGCCACTGAAATCTGGCACTTGTATATGCCAAGTGTCCACTTCCCCCGCAGACCACTGCCTCGCCACCAGAGCTCAATCTTCTGTCCTCATGTATTTCTCTGCAGCATTTGCCACTGCTGCCTTTGATCTTTGAAAAATTCTCTTCTCTCTTAGCTGCAGTGGCAATACAAGCCTGGTTCTCTTTTGCCATTTTCTGACCATATCTTGTTTTATTCTTTGGCTCCTTTTCTGTGTGTGCTCCCTCTGTTAACAACTAACCATTCTTTGGGTGTTTATCTTCACTGGGAAATATCCCGAACCTGAATGTTCTTTTCTGTGCCTGTCGCTAATTCCATGTGGCCTTTGACACCTGGTTTCATTTCTCCGTGAGCAAAGGAAGGAGCTAGACTGGATCTAAAATGTCCTTTTGAGCTATGCAGAGCTATGCTAGTCTTGCCTAATCTCATTCCTGTCTTCCATCAGTATTGGGGTAGTTTCAACGCAAGTCTGTGGTGGAGCTAAGACCATCACATTCAGGCTGGGAAGAAACCTTAATCATCATCTAGTCTGAAATCTTTATTATACAGCTAAGGAAAACTGGGTCCAGAAAGAGTGATGATTACCTCACAGCAGCTATGGGGATGAGAAAGATGTCAGCTGGACTCTCGAATGCTACAGAAGTGGAGCTTAAGCATCTTCTAAACCTGTGGAAATGCATAATGACATCTATGTAAAATCTGACATACAGGGTAAAAGTTGGTAGAGAACAATTTCGAGTCACCCCCTCCCCCATGTAAACTCTATTACAATTTCCAGGAACTTTTGGAGAGATGTTTGTTGATAGAGGGTAGTTTATACAAAATACAACAATCTGATCACATGAAATATCTTAGGTTTATGTTTTTACATATCCAACTAGGACAGAACATCAAGCCACACAACACATCTATTTACATGAATGTAAATGTCCTAAGCACAATACAGTAGATCTATGTAATGATTCATATAATTTAAGATTTATATACACACCAGCACACAGACAAGTATTAGTATGTCAGAACAAAGGTTTAAGAAGACATTCTGGTATTGACACCTACTAAACATAGCAACAGATAATGATTTAAATTTTCAATAAGCTCATCTGAATGGGATAGGGGGTGTACAAAACAGAAAGAAGACAAGTCAAACAAATGTACCTTTATTTCACTATTTATCTGACACTATATGGGATATAGCATCAGTGTTGTAATTTATTCCCACTACTCTGATATGATGAAATTAGATGATACCTAGATCTAACTTTACTTTGTGCTTTGTCAATAGTTCCTGCTTTATCACTCTTACTTCTTTTAAAGATAAAATGAAGATGCTAACACTTTACTTTAAAAGAACCTTGGCCCCAGTAGGATAGCAAAATCTGGTTTTCAAGGACACTAACTCATGGAATTCATTCTCTCTTTCAAGAATCCTGAGTGGGAAAGCAATGTCAGTTAGTCTCATCTCAGACCCGCCCTGAAATGATCAGCAGTCTCAAAGACTAGGCTACTGTCATCTAACTCGAGCTTTGGAAGCTTCAGTCTCTGGCATATTGAGGAGCCAAAGTGTTTTGCCCATTTGTCCTGTCAATCGTGGAAAGAGACCATTTGGTTGTATTTCACAAAACAAAACACAATTTCTGCCCTGCTGTTTATTTTGCAGACTGCACACAGTTAAATATGGCAAGATTGAGTTACTACATCATACAATCACAGGCACAAAATTAAGTGGATGCCACAAAGGGTGTGTCTGAAAACACTGAATTGACTGAATCTGAATCAGATTTCACCCTCGTGGTCTTTAATATGCCCTCAGCTATAACTGTTTCACTGGGAAAGAGCCTAACTTTCCCATTTTGCCCTGCCGCAGTTTCCTTCAGGGGTTCCAAAAATACCACTCTTTTACCAGTGCCTGTCTTCCGTTCATCAGCAAGACCATCACTAGCAGGACCAGGACTGAGAATGGATGAATGGGCATTACTTTGGTTTAGTATATGTTTTTGTCTCTTGGTTTTACACTTGCAGGGACACGGCGTCAGATAGAGGTATAAAAGGACCAAAATGATACTGGCCACACAAGCTGCAAGGGTGGTAAAAGCTGTGTTGAATGCCTCGTGGGCATGCGATCTGTTTACAGTGAAATTGCTCACATTTATTGTGACATCCACAGTTTCATTTAACAGGCGTTGCCTATTCATGGCAATACAGGAATACACTCCAGCATCCTCCAAACGGGGCCTTTTTATAACCAAACTTCCATTGTGAAACACATGAAAGTTTTCCATCTCTGTATCTGGCTCCAGCAATCTGTTATCTGGACTGACCCAAACAAAATCAGTATTTGCCTTTCCAGTCTTGCTGTCACAGTGGACAATCAACCTTTCCCCAACTTGAGCCTCATGAATAAAGCCAAGTGCACGGAAGGAGCCATTGATGATACTGTCAGAGCAATTCAAGAAGCTCTCTTGGAGCAGAGGTACCTGACGGAAGTGCCTGGAGTCAGTCCACAGGCGGCAAGTGTAATCATCCTTAAAATCCATCACAGAACTAAAGTGCCTACGATACCAAAATATCAGCAATGAGTAAAGGGAACAGTCACAGACAAATGGATTTCCATGAAGGTAGATGCCTCTAAGCTGTTTTCCTGGCACCAAATTTATAAGGTGCATTGGCAAAGAAAGGATTCGGTTATAAGAAACATCTAGAAACATTAGTTCTGCCAGTTTGAACCTTCCAACGTACAAATCCATAGGAAACTGTGTAAGAACATTTCCACTCAGGTAGAGTTTTTGCAACTGGGACAGCCCTCCAAATGCTGAAGGATCAAGATAGGAAATATGATTGTTGTAAAGCAGGAGGACTTCCAGAACCCTCAGCTCCTGGAACACTGCACTTTTCACCATCTTCAGCTTATTGGATGATAAGTCAAGACACTTCAAATTAGGCGTGCTGGCAAAACTGCCCGCGGCAATGCTGGTGATGTTGTTATGACGAATAATTAGGGTGTTCAGCTTTGCAAACGACACTGGGATCCACTCAGAATCCAGAAGCCCAATTCTGTTATAACTCAGATCCAGTCTCTTCATCAGCCTGAACAGGTTGCCAGGCACCTTGGAGAGGTTTTTGTTGGTGCAGCTCACGATGTCAGTGGCACAGATGCAGGCGGTGGGGCACACGCCGGAGGCGCCCTGGTTCACTGTCAGCGTGATCAGCAGCAAACACAGCAGTTCCCTGCAACCAGGTCTGACAACTCCGGGTAGGGTGGGCAGTGGGTGCAAACAGAAAGACATTGTGGTCGCCTCTTAAGCCTTTTCCACCGGTCCTGCCTCCCACCAGCGCACCTGGTAAACACTATTGGGGTGGGGAGAAAAGCAAAGTTAACTATGACAGCTAACCCTCACCAACCACATCCTGCCTTCTTGCCAATAACTTTTCAACTAAAGGTTTTTATTTCACACTGGGGAGCCTTTTCATTCTTCTACGTCGTTTTTGTTGTTTTGTTGAAATTGCCGCAGGCAATTTCTCCAGGGTGAATTCCTACTGACAGACATTTCCAGTCACACTCTATCATCAATACAAGCTCAAACTCAAAAGACTTTATGAGGCGCATCCTGCCTTTTTTGTTTTTTTCCAAACTCCCTCCACTGGACATAAAAACACACAAACGCATCCTATAAACAATAAAAGGAAATGCTTAACAAGCCTCCAGCCCAGCATGCAACTCACAGAGCTGGGAAGCCTCACCGACTGTGGAGACAGGGGCGGCCCACAGTGCAATCTTCTGAAGGTCTGTCTGTGCGCCTGTCTGTCTGTCTGTCACTCAGGCGCCTCCCGAGTTCTTTCTCTGCGGTTCCCGGCGGGCGGCAGCCTCTCGCGGGCTCTCAACTTTGGGTAGTTTCAAGCAGCTGCGGCGGCTGGAAGCTTCGCCGCCACGTCCGCTCCGCCCTCCCGCCTTCTCCTCATTGCCCGGCCGAAGGTAAAGCTTCTGCGGCCGTGCGCCCGCCCGCGTGCGGGGCGCCCCGCTCCGGAGCCTAGCCCGAGGGGCGGGGGCACGGGCAGGCGGTAGGACCCGGCCCCGCCTCTCGGCGCTCGGAAGGCTGCAGGACCCGAGTTCCCGCGCAGCCGCCGCCGGGGGTTTTGTCACCGAGCGCGCGGGGTTCGCGGGTGCGGGTGCGGGTGCGGGGCGGGGAGCAGGTCCCGCCCCTGCGCGTCCGCCCTCGGGTGGGGAAGCAGCTCGGCCAGCGGCGGGGGGCGCTGCGCGGGGAGAGAGCGAGCGCGGTGGCGCAGCCAATCGGAGCGGCGGCCGGCGCCCCCCGCCTCCCAAGCCCCTCCCCGCACCCCCGCGGGCCCCGCGGCTGCCTCGGGCCGGGCCTCCAACCTCCGCTTCTCCGGGGACCCGGCAGCTCGCCCGGCGGTGGGCTCCACGCCCCAGGCCACCCGGCGCCGACTCGTCCGCCTACTCCCGCCAGCTGTGCCCATTTACCCAGCCCCGGGGGGCGTTCGGGTTGGGGTGCGGGGAGACGAAGGAGGAGCGAGCCCTGCGCTCTTTCGGGCCACGGGACCGGGGCAGCTCGGGTCGCCTCCCGCGCCCTCCGAGGTCCCTGAACTCGAGACCCGTCGCTGCGTTCCCCGGGCGGGCGGGCGAGGGCCGGGGGGGTGGGGGTGGGGGGCTGTGCACGGCGGGGCGCAGCGGCTGTGCGGGGTTTACCAAACAAACGCCGAGGCTGCCTGTGGTCTCCGCCCACGTTAGGGGGAGGGACATCAGCCACATTTCCTGGAGTGCGACAGGGCGCTGCGTTTGGAGTTGGCAAGGTGGGGACTGGCCGCACCTCCCTGGGAAAGTTCTAGCCCTTTCCTAACTCCGGAGGCTGCGCCCCCGGGCGGAGTCCAGTTCTCCAAAGAGGAGCGAAGGGGGAAAAATAAAAGCCTTGGAGCCGACCTTCCGGCTGGAGTGCAAAATTGAGAGTATTAAACGTGTGTGTGTGTGTGTGGGGGGGGAGTGTTCAAGAGCCAGACTTGATTATCCACCCCCGCACCCCCCCCACCCCCCCCCGTTGTTCACAGCACAGGAGGAACCCATAAAGGGTTGCTGCCCAGAGGCCTGGCGGGATTTGAGCCAAGGGGCCTGGGAAGGTTGCTAGCCCAGCTGGACAAGGCCAGGCAAAAAATGAGATGCAGGGCATGCACGGGCCTGATGAGCTTTTCGATTAAAAAGCCATTTTTGTTTAATTCCAAAGACAGTTTTTACCGATGGGTTTTTGACTGAGCCAAATGGCCCATTTGAAAAATTATATCTGGATTAAACGAAGTAAATTACTGCCCTGATAAGAGGTATTAACCGAAGCAGAAGGGTTATGGAGACTAGAAAGAGAAACAAAGATGAGAAAATGTCAGAGAGGGACAGCCCAAAACTCGTAATATTATTTAAGACATTTTAAAAAGCGATGGCCAGGCTCACCAGCCACGGCACCCTCAGCACTAGAGTGCATGCTCTTAAACACGTGAGCAGCCTTGAATTTAGTGAGAAATGGTGCTTATGTGGGCCTTGAATGTACTCTTATTGGTAACAGGGTTTTTTTTTTTTTAATTTTACTGTCTTTTATATATTTATTGGATAGAGACAGCCAGAAATTGAGATGGAAGGGGGTGATAGAGAGGGAGGGAGACTGACACCTGCAGCCCGGCTTCATTACTTGTGGAGTTTTCCCTCTGCAGGTGGGGACTGGGGGCTCGAACCTTGGTCCTCGAGCACTGTAATGTGTGCACTCAACCAGGTGCACCAGCGCCCAGCCCCATTGGTAACATAGATATGCTAGGTTAGTGCCTGATTTAAATAGAATTGTGTGCATTGTTGAGTCAGCCTGTGGAATAAATCTGCAATAGCTTTAATCAGATTTTTTTTTTCAAGGTGAGAGCAGTTGGGTTCAGATTAGTTTCAGTTTCGTGAAAAGTTGAATAAAAAATGCATGAGATTTTCATTTCAAAATATTTTATTTATTAAATTGTATTTATTTTAATGAGATACAGAAGACATGGGGCGGGGGAGCATGGAGACCAGAGTGCTGGCCAGCTCTGGCTGAAAGTGGTGCTGGGATTGTACCTGTTACTTTAGAGCCTCAGGCATGAAAGTCTTTTGCATAACAATTATGCTACACTGTATTCCTTTTGGAGAGTTAATAGGGTGAGGGAGAGGTTAGTTTTTTTGTTTGTTTGTTTTGTTTGTTTTTTTCCAGGTAGGCCACATTTCAGGGGTTCAGAAAAAGCTTGGTGTCTTGGCCTCCACTTTTAAGACTAAATGATTTATACAGTTAAGAGTTTAAATTACTAAAAGATATTTTTAGATGATTAATAAATCCAGGTTTTGGCAATATATTACTCAGTAACTAACATCATAGTGAGAGAAAAACATGAAAGCAGAGAGAGCTGTATTTAATTTTTTTTAATAATCATCTTGGGGGTTGGGTGGTAGTGCACCAGGTTCAGCACACAAAGTACAAAGCTAAAGGACCCCCGCTAGGATCTGGCTGGAGCCTGGGCTCCCTGCCTGCAGGGGTGCGCCTTCACAAGCAGTGAAGCTAGTCTGCGTCTATCTTTCTCTCCCCATCTCTACCTTTCCCTCCCCACTCAATTTTTCTCTGTCCTATCCTATTAAAAAAAAAAAAAAGTAGAAAGAATGGCCTCCAGGAGCAGTGAGCACCGAGCCCCAATGATAACCCTGGAGACCAAAAAAAAAGTTTTCAAAGAATGCATGCTTTTAAGAAATAGAAGCAGAAGGTGGTTATTCTAGTTGTAGGCACATCACAGAACCTTTATGCAAAGATTACACAGCATAAATAAACCAGACACTCTCAAAATCCACACACATGCTTGCTTATCCAGTTGAAGACTTGGTTTTTGGCATTTTCCGCATTAGCCAAGGGAAAGAAGTTTTGAAAGAGTTGAAGAAAAGAAATCTAGCAACACAATCGCCTAAGATGTGACCTTTTGTGAAGACAATTTTTTATCTATCACTTCACTTGCTAGATCCACTTTCTATGCTAGAGAGTAAATGGCACACGGGCAGACATTGTCTTGGCCACTGTTCTGTTCTTAATTCCTAGAGCCCTGCTTGATCCTTGCTTTGCATTTAGCAAAATTGAGATGAGTGAACAGTTGAATAGAGGACCTATTCTAGGTGGTTACCGAATGGCTTACCCCAACTGAATCTGCTAGTTGCCACCCTACTCTCTGAACCTCAGAAAGCTTGTGTGAGGGATAGAGGGGGAAGGGGGGGGAGAGAAGAAGGTTCAAATAATATGATTTTGAGTCCTTAAGCAAGTACTGCCTGAACATCACAACACAATTTTACTCCTTTTTGTATTATTCTCCACCACATTTCTATTGTTCAAATTAAATTATTTTCAGTTGTATCTACATCACTTATGACTTATATTACAATTATGGTAACAGTAAATATGGATTGACTCATTATTATATGCCAGAGACTGAGTATGCATTATATATTTTGTATGCATTATGTAATTTACTGTTCACCATAACCCTGGGACATTTTGTAATCCTATAACCCAGATGGTAAACAACTGTGTTCCAAGTGATTTGAAGATGGAATGGAATGAAATTAGCTTGAGGTTCTATTTGAAGGATTTAGATTAAACAGAAGAGAGACATTTCTGACAGGGTGGTTCCAGCCTGCAATGGGTTGCCAAGACAGATGGTTGAGTTGCCTTCTCAGGAGTTTAAAATAAGACAAATAGATATTCCTCTGGTCTTTGCCACATGCTGCGGCTGATATTTTTGACCATTCGATAATGAGTCCAATAGATGGTAGAAAGTAGCTGACTCTTTACATAATATTGAATCTAGTCTACTGAGGTGGGTATTGCTGTGTGAATGTCTGGGTTTGAAAGTCACTCTTAACCTGGATGAAGAGATTTGAGTAAATGAAATATCAAAGGTTCTACTCATGAAATTCCCAGAATTTCTCAGGTTGTAATCAAAGACTAGAGGAGAGATGTGAAGCAAGAAATTGCTATAGCACTAGTTTGATGATTCTGAGTCTTTTTGCTTGTTTGTTTGTTTGTTTTACTAATAACAAGGACTTTGGTAGCACTTATACTTTTGAAACAAAAGCAAAGAGTTATTTCAACAAAAAAATGAGTTTACTCATAAGTGCCTGCCTCATACAGAGACCTGTGTACACTTCTCTGAATCAAGTCACTGCCTGTTCGATAAGTGCCTAAGAGTGGTATTACTGGATCCCAAGGTAATTCCATGTTCATTTGTTTAAGGACTCTCCACACAGTCTTCCAAAGGGGCCGAACCAATTTGCATTCCCATCAGCAGTGTAACAGAGTTCCTTTTCCCCCACAACCTCTCCAACACCTGTCATTTCCTAGTTTGTTTATGTAATCTATTCTTTCAAGTGTGAGATGGTATCTCACTGTAGTTTTAACTTACATTTCTCTAGTGACAAGGGAAATAGAGAATTTCTTCATGTGCCTGTGGGCCATGTGTATCTTCTTTAGAAAAATGTCTGTTTAGTTGTTTGGCCCACTTTTTTTTTATTGGATTATTTTTACTTCTTTGGTAGATTTGTACCAATTCTATGTACATATTTGATATCAGTTATTTGTCTGATGTGTAATGTGGAAATATCTTCTCCCATTTACTGGGTAGCCTGGTTGTCCTTGTGAAGTTTGCTTTTGATGTTTAGAAGCTTTTTAGTTTCATGTAATACCATTTATTTACTCTTATTTTCATTTCCCATGACCAAGGGAGTTGAGTCTACAAATACAGCTTTGATGTGAGGTCCTGCAAAGTTTTGCCAATGTTTTCTTCTATAACTACTACAGTTGCTGGTCCAGATCTCTGCTTCATTTTGATTTGACTTTGGTGTATGATGTTAGGTGGTGGTCTAGTTTCACTCTTGTCCATGTGGCTGTCCAGTTTTCCTAGCACCATTTGTTGAAGAATCCTTCCTTACCCCCATTGACTTTGGCCTCTCTGTCACTTACTAGGTGGTTGTATATGTATGGGCTCATTCCTGGGATTTTAATTCTACTCCATTGATTCAAGTCAAATCACTATCCCTTATGTCTTCACTAGACCATCTTTCTCCCACTGAAGTGAAAAAAAGCAGCCACTTTCTATGGGAGATGCAAGGCATGCTGGGTCTTGTAGTATGCAGTTTTACTGATGCTGAGCCCTTATTCTTGCCTCCTGACTATATTTAATTCATTTTCTGTGTATTAATACAGTCCCATGGAGGGCTTTCAAAACATTCTGCATCTTACTGAATTTTAGCAAGCATCCTATAAGCTAATTTCTGTCTCTATGGTTTGACTATTCTAGACATTTTATATACATGGAATCACACAACATGGGATCTTTTTTTGTCGGGTTTCTTCTACTCAGTGTAATGTTTCAAGGTGGGCAGGCAGGTGGTGGTGGTGGTGGCTAAAGGGGTAGAACCACCAGCGACCATCCATTTGAAAAACTTGCGTAGGTGGCTTTGCTGACTTGAGTTTAGAATGTGGGGTATCTATCCCCCCACCATTGTCAGTCTTGAGACTCAAAGTCTCATTCACTCAGTCTTCAGTTAGAAAATATTTAACCCCTATTTAGCTACAAAAAAAAAAATTAGCAGTTTTCTAAGTTGAGGAGAGCTACTTTTTGTCTTAGATGAAAATATCTTCATCTTTTCAGAAACCCATTAGAAGGAAATGACAATTAATAACTATTGTAAGGTCCCTTTCAACTTCAAAGTATTAATCAGGTTTCTTAGTGACAATGTATCTGCTCTTGTCCAGGCCCCAGGAACACAGATTGTCAGGTGCTGTTTACAACAGGATTGAGTTTAGGTTCTTTGGGTCACTTACACCATGTACAAGACAGGTGCAGACATCTCTCTCTCTCTCTCTCTCTCTGTGTCTCTCTCACTCTTCTTCTCTCCCTCCTTCCCTCTCTCCCTCCTTCTCTCCCCACTGAATGGTGTCAGTCCTATTGCTGCTTCAGTAAAAGTAAACATGGGGGTTGGATGGTGGCGCACCTGGTTGAGCGCACATGTTACAATAAAAGTAAATTTAGGGCATGTTTTATAGAGTTGAGATGTCTTTGTTTTTGCCTCCAGAGTTATCACTGGAGCTCTGCACTACAAATCCACTGCTCCTGGTGGCCATCTTTTTTCCATTGTTGTTGCTGTTATTATGGTTGTTGTTGCTGCTGCTACTGTTGTTGCTGCTGCTGCTGGTGTTGGATAGGACAGAGAGAAATTGAGAGGAGAAGAAGACAGAGAGGGGGAGAGAAAGATAGACACCTGCAGACCTGCTTCACCGTTTGCTAAACAACCTCCCTGCAGGTGGGAAGCCGGGGCTTGAACCCGAATCCTTACACTTTGCAGTTTGTGTGCTTAACCTGGTGCACCACCGCCCGGCCCCCTGAGATATCATTTTAACCTAGTAAGTATTCAGTTACTCTAGAGTAGCACATGTTCACTGCAGCATCATTTCTAAGAACAAAAGCTATATCCTTAATATACCACAAGAATATAGGTGCATAAATTAATGTATATCTCTCTGTTATATTATTTTGTTGTTAAAAATATCTGATGACCTAGAACAAACTACAGAGAAATTCTATTCCAATATTTGTAAAGAAAGCATGCTGGGGGGCGGGGGGCGTGGTGGCACACCTGGTTGAGTGCACATGCCATAATGTGCAAGGACCCACGTTTCAGTCCCTCGGTCCCCCCTGCAGGGGAAAAACTTTGTGAGTGGTGAAGCAGTGCTACAGGTATCTCTCTATCTCCCTCTCTATCACCCCCTTCCCTCTCAATTTCTGGCTATCTATCCAATAAATAAATAAATAAAGATAATAAAATGATTTTAAAAAGCATGTAGGTATACATACATATGTATGTATACATATATAATCATCTGAAAAGGAAATCAATCCCATAAGAATGGTTTAAAATATTTTTCTTCTCCCTCCTTATCTGCATTTTATATTTTTCTACAGTGCCTTTAAAATAAAGGAAAGCTCAATGAGAACATGCCATTCAGTTACCTATGACCGAGTCATATGTGTCAATGTTCCTGTTTTATTGAGTCCCTTTGAATATTTAATGACTATATGCTCAGAAAGGAAAACCCTCTTAAGAAGCAGTTGATTCTGATTTCCCCTGCTCTGAGGTTCAGTAATCAATGCACTCTTTTAGCACTGCAGTGATTTACTTGGCAAAAACTTACTGAAAATCTGCTCTGTGCCAGGCACTATTCCTTAGTCTGAGGACTATAGCAATATATCAATGCTATGATAGTCACACAAGCCGAACGCAAATGAGGCATATGCTAGTTCCTTCTTCCTTTCTTGTTGCCTCGTTGTCCATTGATTGGTGTCTACTCCCAACAGCTGTGGCTCTTCTCGTGTCCACATTCCTGCACCATTCTTTGTGAAGTTGGCATGGTTGCCTGCTTCATTTCACCATTTATTTTTCCAACTAGACACAAAAATAAAAGTAGCAGCTAAAACTCTTCCATCAGCCCCTCGTCCTTAAAATATGATGTGCTTGTTGTAGAAAAATTGGAGATACAGAAAAATAACTTTTAAAAAAGTAAACCATCAGAGATTCCCATTCAAAATCTTGTGGATACATTACATTTCTGCTATACGAATAAATCTATTGTAATGAGAGACCTGGAAAGGTTGCAAAAGAATGATTTTTCTCTTTGTCTTACTTGTGTAGTGAAAGAAGCAAAGAAGCTCTGCTTTTCTTAAAAATCTGAAATTCATAGCCTTAGGGATGACACAAGCAGATAAAAATTTGCTTTACATAGTGCAGTGTATCACAGTCATTCACCTGGCATTTGGGTACCTTTTGCAATTTTGATCATAAATGGTAGGTCATATTATTTTCATTCTATTTATTCATTACTAGCCTGAAGGAGCCATTTAATTGAATTTCTAAATGCTATGATATCTCTCAAATCTGGGACTAATTTGATATCCCTGGTAAATACAGATAATATTTAACAAACTCAGTTTAGTGAACTCGTTGATGCATTCAGACTCCTGTTGTATGCCCTTTAAAAATGATTACCTGTATCAGTAATTAATTGATTATACTTTTAGAAAATAATGTCTGATTATTCAAATAAATGTCAATTTGAAGCAATCATTATTTGCTGATCATAAACAAAATTGAGAAGAAATATAATAAAACTATTACATAGCTGGCACTATTAGAAATACTTATTCAATTATTTCACCAATTACAAGTGATGGGTACTCCATGCATAATTTGTCCTGGAACTCTGACCTTTCAGTTTGTGATAGTGACAAGAAACATCACATTCATTAAGGGAAGACAGAAGAATTTCTAGAAAGAGTCTAGAATGTAGACTTGGTAATAAGATAGAACATTGATTGTATACGCACTGTGTCTGAGTATTCTCATTTAATTTTTACAAGGACCTTAGACATGACCTTTAATGGCCCCTTTTCTAATGAGGACAGTGGGGTTTAGTTGGTGTAGTAACTAGCCCAGGATTAATGGTAGAACCAGATCTTTCACCCAGTCTTCCTCATTCTGATCTTATACTTAGCCATGATCTCTAACGTCTCCTATTAGCGGTGGAATGGTCAGTCATAATTTAAATTCCATTCAGCAAATTTTGTTAGTCCTGGCCATACTCCCAGAACCATAATATGGTTGCTCTCCTCTAGGAATTTCTAGTATTATTAGAAATAATTATAGGATATAAGATAGTATATAATTCAATTTCCAATTGGAGAGATAACCAAGAGCCAAAATATTTACAACAGACAGTAATATATGGTGACATTCAAAAATTCCACTACAAATAGAATTTTTGGTCTCACTCACTTTCAGTTCATCAAGTATCTGACCCAACAACTGTGTGTAAATAAAAATATAACTTTGGAGAAACCATTTAGGTGGTCAGGGGTGAAAAATCATCCCAAACATTAAGCAGCAACAGAAGCCAGGAAATGGCTCTCCCAGTAAGGCTAACTCCTTGCCATGCAGACAGGGAACCCCGGTTAGCACCCCAGCACCATGTGAAAGCACCATGGATGGTGAACTTATACTGTGGTGTCTCTCCTCTCTGTAGATCTGCCCTACCCTCACTCTAGCTCTCCCCTTTCTTTTGCTCTCTGTGGAATAGAAGAATGAAAAAATGATCCAGGAAACTTATTGGGCAGTGATGTTACATTTGTGTGATTATCCAGCACCACATTAAACACACACACACACACACACACACACACACCTGGTGAGAAGCAGTGATGGGGGTGCAGGCAGTGCCACCCCTGGCTAAGCACACATAGTAGGAAGCACAAGGACCCACTCAAGGATCCTCGTGCAAACCTGCATGGGGGTGAGGTAGGGCTCACTTCACAAGTGGTGCAATAGGTCTGCAGGCGTCTGTCTTTCTCTCTCCCTCTCTATTTTCCCCCTTCCCTCTCAATTTCTCTGTCTTATCAAAAAAAAAAAAGCTGCAAGAGCAGTGGATTCATAGTGCAGGCACCAAGCCCCAGCAATAACCCTAGAGGCGAAAAAGAAGAGGAAGAGGAGGAGGAGGAAGCACTGATAGCACGACTCCTGGTAGCTCATTTGATGGCACTCACAATGAAGAATTAAAAGCAAATAAAGGCAACCCAGGAAACAACGCAGGGAAAGGGCAATGGGCTTTAATGCTTGAGGTCCAAATTCAGTCTCTGGCATTGCATGCATTGCATGTGCCAGAGTGATGCTGTGGTTCTTTCTCTCATTACGAAATACATAAATAAAATCTTTTAAAAACTAAAAATGAAGGAGTTGGGTGGTAATGCAGCAGGTTAAGTGCAGGTGGTGCAAAGAGCAAGGACCTGAGTAAGGATCCCGGTTCCATCCCCCGGCTCCCCACCTGCAGGGGAGTCGCTTCACAGTCGGTGAAGCAGGTCTCAGGTGTCTTTCTCTCCCCCTCTCTGTCTTCCCCTGCTCTCTCCATTTCTCTCTGTCTTATCCAACAATGACATCAACAATAATAGCTACAACAATAAAAAAAAAAAAAAGGACAACAAAAGGTAAATAAATATTTTTTTAAAAAAAACTAAAAATGAGAAAAGCGTTCTCTCTCTCCTGGCATATCAAATGGCATGAACCATTCTTTAAGTATACGTCGATAGTAATCTGTAAGGAAAAGGGTTAGGGCAGGGAGATTACTCAGAGCACTGGACATGCATGCCGGAGGCCCTGGATCCTGTCCCCAGAACTATATACTAGAGCTCAGTGATGGTGCTCTGGCTGGGGTCATATTTCTCTCTCTCTTTCTACCTCTCTCTCTCCCAAGAATAAATTAATCTTTTTAAAAACCATAATAAGATAGAATATGGAAGAAAAGAATCAAATCTTTGGGATTTGGTGCCAGAACTTCATTTTATTAAATCTCAGCAAGTTACCTCATTTTTTTTTTAATTGTCACCAAGGTTTTTGCTGTGGCTCTGTGCCTGCATGATGAATCCACTGTTCCTAGTAGCTGCTTTTCTCCTCCTCTTCCTCCCCTTCTACCTCCTCCATCTCTTTTTTTTTTTTTTCATAGACACAAAGAGAAATTGAGAGGGAGGAAGAGATAGAGAGAAAGAGACTTGTAGAACTGCTTCACCACTCCTGAAGTTTCCTCCTACAGATGGGAATCTAGTCCATGAATCTGGGTCCTTGTATATGGTAATGTGTGCACTCTACCAGGTACTCCACTGCCCAGCCCCTGACCTGGTCTTTCAGATTGTCTGCGTCTCTACTTGTAAAGCAGAAATGTCCTATCAATATGTGCACTGTTTGATTTCACTGGGTTGGCTGAAAGGAGACACAAAATAAGTGCTTTAGGAACTGTAACATTGTCCAAGAGTCTACCTGGGAGTCCTGGTCATGCGTGAGTCAACCTTATTGTCTTTGTGCCTTGACTGTCATCTGACCCCGCACAGATGTCTAACAAATGTTTGTGAAATCTAATGGAACCAAAGCTAGGTTTATGTACATAGCAAACAGAACTGGAGAGGTGTCTCACCACAATGATGTTTGTACTAGCTCTGTGGTTCCCCTGAGCCTGACTGTACTCTGTCCTTCGAATGAGGTAAATTTCAGCTTTACTCTCCTTGGTACACGAGCCTCTAATCTGCATGTCTGTGCTTCTCGGTGTCCCACGAGATTCAACGCTGGCAAGTTATGGGCAACATCCTGGGTGGAGACCTTTAGTTAAGAGCACTAATTGGCAATCTGAACACAAACTAGAGGTTGCACAGGATGGTGTTGAATGAAAGGGAAAAGCAAAATAAATCATCATCATCATAATCACTGTCTCCGGAGAGCCGTTCTAACATGCTACTACTTGCCTCTTGCATTTTGGTAGCAATGTGTGGCGGAAACCAAGGAGTGTTTCCTTGGATGCGGTCATGTGGAAGAGATCAGGTGCAATTCGGAGCGAATCGCTGGAGGACGAGTCTGCACATTGACATTTCCTACTTTACAGTAGCAGCAAGAGGACAGAAAAACACGCCATTGTGGCTGTTACCCACAGTTATCTCAATTCTATTTTAAAACTTTTGGACATCTGAATTCCTTTTTTTTTTTTTTTTCTAGATTTCCTTTGGTGAAAAGGCACCATGAACCGAGGCTCCATTTTCACGAGCAGAATATGCATCACCCAGTGAGTCTTAACATGTATTTGTTTGTTTGTGGCAAAGCTGAATGATGAGAAGGCCAGGAGACAGGTCAATGTTAGAGCACAGGGCTTACATGCCTGAGACCCCAGAGGCTCCAGGTTCATTCCCCACCATCACCATATACTAGAGCTGACCTGTACTCTCATCCCTCTATTTAATTCTTTTTTTAATTTAAAATTTTTTTTATTATCTTTACTTATTTATTGAGTAGAGATGCCCATAAATTGAGAGGGAAAACAGAGGGAGAGAAGGAGAGAAATAGACACCTTTAGGACTGCTTCACCACTTGCAAAGCTTTTCCCCTGCAGGTGGGGACTGGGCGCTTAACCTCAGGTCCTTGTGCATCATAACATGTGCACTCAACCCAATGCACCACCACCCAGCTCCTCTAATTCTCTATCTTAATAAAATCTTTTAAAAAATGAAGTGGAATGGTGAGCTCTTCAGACTTAGAACCATCTTTATAAATCAAGTCAGCCTAGCCTGGCAGATCCAGAAGCTTAATATTCTGTATGTTCGAGAGCTAATTTGATATATGACTCATGTGGAATGATTTATAATACAAATCAAAATAAGATGACCTATCAATTTAAAGCAAAATTCAAATGTATCAGAGTTTGAAACTGGTCTAATCATATTCTCTGCCTAGAAAGTTTTAGGAATTCAAGTTTATATTCATAAATATGTTGGGTAATTGTGAAATAATAGAGAAGAATAGTCAGCTTGGGAGGCTAATGTTTAGTGTTGCCAAGCTGTTATAGTTTGACAAATTCATTACCAGAAGTGTGGTATTTCTGGCAGTAAAGGCACACATTCAGATTAACTGATAGAAAGCAAAGCAATTAATGGGTGAGATTTAAACTCAAACAGGAAACACAATGGTCAGGAAAAAAAACTCTTTTTAATTAAAGACAGTCTCTAGTCCTTCATCAGAACAGTAACAGAGTATGTAATAAATAAAGCAGAATGACAGTCATGAAAGAGAGGCAGATGGATAAAGAACACAAAGCTCTTATTATAAACACATCAGAAGGCAGAAAGTGCTCCAGCTACCTGGAAGAGGGGAAAGCCAGTCTGCAGAAATAAGGCTTGAGAAGCAGACATTTTGTAGAGACTCAACTAAGAGTGGTGATAAATATGTATATTCAGAACTGGGGAGACAGCATAATAGTTATGCAAAAACACTTTCAGCCCTGAGGCTTCAAGGTCCCAGATACAATCCTCTACACCACCATAAACCAGAGCTGAACAGCACTCTAGTCTCTCTCTGTCTTTCTCTCTGTATCTCCCTCTCATTAAAATAAAAGAAAGTATAGTATATTGAAAGTAGTTCAAATAATTGTATAAGTAGAAATTGAGTTCTGTCCAGACAGTCTGATGAAAGAAGCAAAGTTGCAGCATAGTCAGGAGATAAGAAGTACACAGAAGAAAATTAGCAGATTAAGGGCAAGGTCACTCTAATCAAGAAAGAGTGCTTAAAAGAGAAAGAAAGAAAGAAAGAAAGAAAGAAAGAAAGAAAGAAAGAAAGAAAGAAAGGAAGGGAGAAAGGAAGGAAGGAAGAGGTTATTTGATAGTTCTCTCTCTTTTTTAAAAAAATATTTTATTTATTAACAAGAATGATAGGAGAAGAGAGAGAAAGAACCAGACATCACACTGGTACATGTGCTGCCAGGTGTTGAACTAGGGACCTCATGTTTGAGAGTTCAGTGCTTTATCCATTGCACCGCCTCCTGGATCACTGCTTGTTCTCTTAAAGGGCTTCTGGTCACCACTCCCTGGACTTATAAACTAGTGCTGCCTGTTTTCTTAATTTACATAAATGAAATACATACTTTTTTAAAATCTGATTTGTACTACTCAAGTTTTTATATTGGACCTATTCATTGTGCAAGAGTAACTCCATTTTTCCTTCAACAGCATCATCATAGGCCTATTACCAAAGTAACCCTCTACTGGGAATGAAGCCAGTATGCATTGTAACCGTGACTGAAACAGCTGTACCCTTAAAGTCACAAACACAATCATCAATCTACATAGAACAAAGGAGCACGTGACACTTGGGGGGTGTGGCAGTGGTGGTAGTGTTAATTTTCACACACAAAACTATTGTTATATACTAAACAAAGATGCACTTTCAGTGAGGTCTAAGAAACCCATTATGGGAGGGTAGATAGCATAATGGTTATGCAAAGAGACCTTGTGCCTGAGCCTCCAAAGTCCCAGGTTCAATCCCCTGCACCACCATAAGCCAGAGCTGGGCAGTGCTCTTGTAAAAAAAAAAAAAGAAAGAAAGAAAGAAAGAAAGAAAGAAAGAAAGAAAGAAAGAAAGAGAGAGAGAAAGAAATCCATTATGAGGTGAGTATGAGTGGGTATGAAGGGATCTTCTCTTGGACTGGATACCTGTCCACCATCTCTGGTGCCATCAACTCCTTTGTGTAAGTTCCCTGTAATCAGCTTCTCCATTAATCATAGGATATAGGATATACTTGTTTCTTTCTTCAGATTCAAATTCCAGTGTCCATTCTGGGGATTTTATTTATTCCCCCCATCAAATATCCACATGTTTGGATGTGGTTATAGGTCATTCTTACAGTTCTGTAGTATCCCACTGTATTGTGTGAGTAGATCACAATCTATGTTCATATTTTATTTTGTTGTCAATGTGCATTTGGGTAGTTTCCAATTTTTGTCTGCTGCAAGTGCTATTCTCATGAACATTCAACACATAGCTTTTGATAAACACTCATACTCATACACAATTCTATTGGGCACCTAGCTAGGAATGTGCTTTTGCAGGTACAGGTTATACAGGTATTCAACTATAGCAGCAGTGGTCAGTTTTCGGGGTGGGTGTCCCAACTTAACCTTCTGCAAGTAGTAGTTGAGTATTCCTATTCCTCTACATCCTTGATATATATACATATCTTAACCATTTTGGTAGTTTTATAGTGGTATTCCTTACGCAGGTCCTTGCACCAGTCCTTGTGCTTGGCGCCATGTGTGCTTAATCCGCTGCGTTACTGCCTGGCTCCCTATAGTGGTATTTCATTGGGCTTTTATTTTATATTTCCTTAATGGACTTTAGAAATTTTTCATATCTTCATTGGCTATTTACTATTCCCTTTTATAAGTCTTTGCCTATTTTGTTGTCTCCTCAATAGTTACAATAACAGTAAATTAGAAACAAGTGAAGGAAAGTGTCTACTCTAAGATCATGAAGATGTTTGATGTTTTCCTTAAAAAAAAATCTCTGTGGTTTTACTTTTTTTTTTTTTTAACCAGAGCACTCCTCAGCTCTGACTTATGGTGGTGCAAGGCACTGAACCTGGGATCTTGGAGCTTCAGGCATGAGAATCTCTTTGCATAACCATTATGCTATCTCCCCTGCCCTTGTTTTACCTTTCAACAAATTTCTTCAGCCCATCTTGCCAAAGTCTAAAAATTTTCATCCCTTCAAATTCATATGTTGACATTATATCCCCAAAGTAATGACATCATGTGGAACATTTGGAAACTGATTAGGTTGTAAGGGAGGCCTCATCCCAGGACACAGGAGGGGGGACAAATGCTACCCTATAATTGAGGAACTAGATCCCAGACACCAAGTCTATGGGCTCTATCCTCAAGAACTCATCACCTCCCAAAGGTCCTCTCTCCTAACATTATCATCTTAGAATTAAGTAGAATTCAACATGAATTTTAGAGCAACTCATTTTAGTGTGTTGACCTTTATAGCCAGTGTCCTGTTATATTTTGCTGGGAATACTGTGAGAATCAGGTTGAGCATGGTGAGGTTCTTCCCATTGAAAAATGGGGAACTGAGGAAAGGAATCTCCCTGTCAGACTCTCTTTCTGAGGTTGAGCTTGGGAGAGGAACAGACCTCAGTTTTCTGCCTCCCTGTTAGCTTACTCCCTATCTCCAGAGACCCTGCATTTTTCTGCCTTCAGGGGCTCGGCATTCCTTAAAACAAAGCCAGCTCCCCTGCCTCACCCTGTATCCCTTGATACAATGGCCGCTCTCTCATTATCTGCACATCCGTGTTCTGCTGTGTCTAACAAATGACTTACGGTCTCCTCCCTATTTCCCCACCCATTCTGCCCATTTGATAGATTCTTTTTCTGCCCTCAAGACCCTCCCTGCCTGCAGGGTATTATTAATCCTACCAGTTGAACCCCTGGCAACAGTTGCTAAGGAAGTTCCTACCTTTCCCAGTTCCCTTTTACCTTTCTCCATCCCTTTCCTAACCATGTATGATATTGTCAAGCCACTTCCATTTCCGACTTGCCACTTCCATTTTCCAACTTTTAAGAGCTTGAGAGCTTGGATACTTGGATAAATAAAGATTTGAATCGCCTTGCCACCACCAGCTCGGTTCCTGGGTCATCTCTCTCGCATTGCTGCCTCCAGTTGTGTTCTCTCCAACCCAGAGAGTCTGCGCCTGAGAAGAGGCACCCCCACACTAGCTTGGCAATATTTCTCTTACTAATTTTTAAGAATTTACCTATAGGTTTCATAGAAACTTTCTTTTTAAGATTTATTTATTTATCTGAAAGAGAGAAGGAGAAAGAGAGAACCAGAGCATCACTGGCACATTGTGATGCCAGGAATCAAACTCCAGACCTTATGCTTCAGAGTCCAATGCTTTACTCACTGTGCCACCTCTTGGGCTACCATAATATTTCTCTGTGGTACATTTTTCTTGCTTGGGAATTATAATTTTATTTTTTCCTTTTTAGTCTCTTCATTTTTCTTTTGCCTTTTGTACTAGGTAGACTTCCAGTTAGTGTTAAACAGGGTGGTTGGAGTGCTCATTCTTGGCTCAGTCCCAATCTTAAGGGAGAAATGTTCAATATCTTATTATTGAAAATGATGTTTCCTATCATGATTTTCTAGATAATCTTTATTACATAAAGGAAATTCTTTGCTTAACTGACTAAAAGTTTTAATCATAAATGAATGTTATATCTATCAAATGCTTTTTCTACATTTGAAATAATCTTGTGATTTTAGTCTTTACCCTATTAATGCACCGAACCAAGTTTATCTTTTTAATTTTTTAAAGGTTTATTTATGTATTTAGCTTTGCCTCCAGAGTTACTGCTGGGGCTCAGTGCCGGCAGTATGAATCCACTGGTCCTGGAGGCTATTTTTTCCCTTTTTGTTGCCCTTGTTGTTTATCATTGTTGTTGTTGTTGGATAAGACAGAGAGAAATGAGAGAGAAGGAGAAGGGGGGAAGAAAGATAGACACCTGCAAACCTGCTTCACTGCTTGTGAAGCAACCCTGCAGCAGGTGGGGAGCCGGGAGCTTGAACTGGGATTCTTATGCGTGGGTCCTTGGGCTTTGCACCATGTGCACTTAACCCGCTATGCTACTGCCTGCACCCCCCCCCAAGTTTATCATTTTTAATTTTAAATCGTGCTTGCATACCTAAAGTTTACTGTTTCCTGTCTTCATTTACTTTCCTAAAATTTTAACAATTCCTCTAAAATGTTTATGATACTGTATTTACAGTGTTTTTTTGTTTCTATTTTATTTAATTTTTATTATCTTTATTTATTTATTGGGTAGAGAGAGCCATTAATTTGAGAGGGAAGGGATTGACAGTGAGGGAGATAGAGAGACGCCTGCAGCACTCATGAAACTTTCCCCTGCAGGCGGGGACTGGGGGCTTGAATCTGGATCCTTGTGCCTTGCAACATGTGTGCTCAACCCGGATATACCACCACCCAGCCCCTACAGTATTCTTTTTTAGATGCTTTCTATTTTTTTAATTTTTTATTTATAAAAAGGAAACATTGACTAAACTATAGGATAAGAGGGTTACAACTCCACACAGTTCCCACCACCAGAACTCTGTATCCCATCCCCTCCCCTGATAGCTTTCCTATTCTTTAACCCTCTGGGAGTATGGACCCAGGGTCATTGTGGGGTGCAGAAGGTGGAAGGTCTGGCTTCTGTAATTGCTTCCCCACTGAACATGGGCGTTGACAAGTTGATCCATGCTCTCAGCCTGTCTCTCTCTTTCCCTAGTGGGGAGGGGCTCTGGGGAAGTGGAGCTCCAGGACACATTGGTGGGGTTGACTGTCCAGGGAAGTCTGGTTGGCATCCTGCTAGCATCTGGAACCTGGTGGTTAACAAGAGAGTTAACATACAAAGCCAAACAAATTATTGACCAATCATGGACCTAAGGGCTGGAACAGTGTAGATGAAGAGTTGAAGGGTTTGGGGGAGGGGGGCCCTCCACCCTCCATTTTGTAGCTAGCTAGTAGGCATATTTTAGTTAAATTCCAAAGGGCCTGTGGCTGTACTAGTTTTGTTTGTTTGTTTGTTTCCTTTTTCTTTTTGCCCCTGAGCCTGAAATCTGATATGCTAGTGGATCCAAGTTATTGCCTGGGTAGATGATGTCATGGCTGGAAAAAGGACCAGAAAGTTGGATAAGGGAAGAGAATAGCTCCCTAATATGGGAAAAGGATATATATTGTTGACTGTAAAACCCAATCGATTTGTTGTGATCTGGGACCCATAATTAGCTTAGAAGCCTAGGTGACCTTGCATCCCTATAGATCTGAGCTCACATTGTGTAGTCATGAGTAGGAACATTCCAAGCTGCTGCCCCAATATCGACTCATCTTCCTCAGATGTAGCATAGAGTCCATCCTCCCTTCAACCATTGTTGATCCAAGTTGAGGGCAAGGTCCTATAGGGGTCCACAAAGGGGCCAGTTTTCTTTTTCTTATAGAGATGACCGGTAACAATGGAGAAAGGGATTTATTTGAGGTCTAGGCCCATCATATCTGTTTGGGAATCTCAGGACTCCCCAAATAGGGAATCCTAGCTGATGGAGTGGCCTGATAGTGACTAAAGAGTCATAGTTAAAGTATGCCAATCTTTTGCCCTTATTCAGCTTTTGCAGTCCTTGCTTTGCTAAGGTTAGCTTTGCAGTGAGTGAGGGAACTGTAATAAGAAGTAGGTGAGGAGGGTATCTAAGTCTAAGTAGACACTATTTCATTATGAACTTTATACTGACTCACTACAGACTATTGTGTATTTTTGCTTTCAGGTATATTTTGCCCTGATTTATGGATATGTGTGAACATATGCCCTGTCTTAGGGGACCTGGTCTATATCTAGGTTTTGGGACTTTGTTAGGAAGTGTACCTCCTGGAATGGAATTAGAGAATACCATGAAAGGAAAGGTCTCACCTAAGTAATGAGGGTGAAGGGTTGGCATTCCATCCTGACATCTCTGGACACAGAAATGCTTTCCATTTTTAAAATCAAATAGCATTGTTTTCCATTTTGTAAACTCTGGGAAGCTTTGCTTTCATTTCTATCATCTTAAAGAATTTTTTAAGACAGATATTTTTCTTAATTGTTTCAAAGAATTCATTGATAAAGCTTCTAGACTGAGACTGTTTTGGGGAGAGATTTTTAAGTAATGGGTTAAAAGTTCAGTAAACAGGGGTCCAGGCAGTAGCACAGAGGGTTAAGCACACATGGTGAGAAGCTCAAGGATAGGCTACAAGCATGCAGATTAGAGCCCCCCGCTCCCCACTGGCAGGGGGTTTGCTTCACAAGCAGTGAAGCAAGTCTACAGGTGTCTATCTTTCTCTTTCCTCTCTGTCTTCCCCTCCTCTCTCAGTTTCTCTCTGTCCTGTCCAACAACAACAATGACAGCAATAATAACAACAATGATAAACAACAAGGGCAACAAAAGGGGAAAAAATAGCCTCCAGGAGCAGTGGATTCCTAGTGAAGGAACCGCTTCACGAATGGTGAAGCAGGGTTGCAGGTGTCTCTCTTTCCCTCTCTATCTCCCCTCCTTAATTTCTCTCTGTTTCTATCTAATATTAAGTAATACAAAAATAAATGTTATTTTAAGAAATGAGTTAGATATTTTAGTAGGTGCAATTTTGCATGTACGACACTTAGATCTCATTTTTTAATTGTACCGTTAATATTTTCTGCATCTTTACTGGTTTTTTTTTTTTCACTTTGACTTGTCCTACTAGCTATTTAGAGAGTATGTGAATACCTTCCACTGTGATTATTAATCTGTGAATTTTTACATTTTGTCCTGTCCATTTTATGTGTTAAATTCATTTTGGTGCAATTCTGTGGGGTGCATAAAGATTTAGAATTTTAATATCTTCCTATTGTATTAACCTATTTGTAATTTTGCAGCATCTCACTGTATCACTAGTAGTATTTCTCGCCTCCAGGTTCATGCTGCCTGGTACTGGCATAGGAACACAAGCATTTTTTGTTGTTGTTTTGTTGTTGTTAGTGATTACATGGTATATTTCCCTTTCTACTTTAGACACGTCTTTACAACATTTAAAACACATGGATGTTTGTTTGGTTTTTTTTTTTTTATCTAGTCTGACCATCACTGTTTTACTTAAATTTAGTTTGCTTGCATTCAGTGTAATTGTCACTGACATAACTGAGTTTCTAGTTAACATTTTATTTTTCATTTCCTAGTGTATTCTTTTATATATAATTTTCACTTTGCATGTTCCTTTATCTTCATTTTTTGTCTCTTTCAGATAACCTTTAGATTTGTTTCTTTTCCATTCTAAGTTACACTTACTACTTCTGAGTAATGGAACTGGAGTTCAGACCCCTCTGGTCATCTTCCCCTAACATTTTCCCTTCTGGGAGTATAGACCACTATTCTTTATGCGGTGCAGAGGGTGGAAGGTCTGGCTTCTGTAATTGCTTCTCTGCAGACATGGGCATTGGCAGGTTGATCCATACCTCCAGCATGCATATATCAACATAGCTATATATCTATATCTATCTATCTATCTATCTATCTATCTATCTATCTATCTATCTATTTGTATTTTTCCCCATCAGGGTTATCGATGGGGTTCAGTGCCAAAATTATGAATCCACTGCTCCTCCTGGAGGCCATTTTTTCCTTTTTTTTTTCCCTTTATATTTTTATTTGACAAGACAAAAGTGAAATTGAAAGAGATGGGGAGATAGAGGGAGGGAGAAAGATAGACGCCTTCAGATCTGCTTCAATGCTTATGAAGCATTCCCCTTGCAGGTGGGGAGCAGGGGCTCGAACCGGGGTCCTTGCACATGGTGATATGTGCACTTAACCTGGTATGCCACCACTCTGCCCCCACCTGTTTCTGTCTTTCCCTAGTGGGGCAGGGCTCTGGAGAGGTGAGTTTCCAGGACACATTGGTGAGGTCATCTGCCCAGGGAGTTCAGGATGAAATCACAGTAGCATTTGCCTTACCTTGCATTTTAGTTTTACATATATTTTATACTACAAAGCACATTATAATTATTGTTTTACACAGTCAATAGTAATTAACATCTATGTACTTGCCTTTTCTGCTTTCCTCACTGCATTTTTTTTAAAAAATAAAATTGGAACACAGCCACTTTGTAAGTTAAGTATACTGGTTAAAAATATATTTGAGAGGGTTGGGTGGTAGTGCAGCGGGTTGAGCGCATGTGGCACAAAGCGCAAGGACCAGCGTAAGCATCCCAGTTTGAGCCCCCGGCTCCCCACCTGCAGGGGAGTCACTTCATAGGCGGTGAAGCAGGTCTGCAGGTGTCTATCTTTCTCTCCTCATCTCTGTCTTCCCCTCCTCTCTCCATTTCTGTCCTGTCCAACAACAATCAACATCAACAATAACAATAATAACCACAACAAGGCTACAACAACAAGGGCAACAAGAGGTGGAAAAAATGGCCTCCAGGAGCAGTGGATTCATGGTGCAGGCACTGAGTCCCAGCAATAACCCTGGAGGAAAAAAAGAAGATATATATATATATAGTAAGGTTTTGACTAAATGGTCAGCAAAAAATCTATTATAATATAATTTTTATTTTAAAATTTTATTGTTATGTTTATTTATTTATTGGGTAAAAACAGTCAGAAATCAAGGGGAAAGGAGGTGATAGGGAGAGAGACAGAGAGACACATGTAGCACTGCTTCACCACTCCTGAAGCTTTCCTCCCTACAGGTGGGGACTGGGGGCTCAAACCCAGATCCTTGTGCACTGTCACTTGTGCACTCAGCCAGGTACACCACCACCTAGCCCTGTAAGATATATATTTTTAAAGATAGAGACAAAGAAGCAAAGAGTCAGAGAGATAGATAGATAGAGAGATCTCACACCTCTGAAGTTTCCTTTAATGCAGTGGGGCCCCAGGCTCAAACCTGAGTTCTACACATGGCAAAGCCACACAGTATCCAGCTGAGTTCATTTTGTCAGCTCTCTTCTTCTTCTAGCGTTTGCCCTTCTTCCGTAGCCAGTCAACAGGTCAGGTTGAAAGCTGTCAGGAGCTGCTTGTTGCTGGCTTTGAAAGTGACTGGGATCCATGTGGATTCAGTCGGCTAGGAAGGATCGTCAGTTTCCCCAATGAATGGGTACTCACGGGATGCACCACGAGAAGGTAGATACAATGCATCCCGTCAGCTCTCTAAGATTGTATAAAGCGGAAAAAAGACTTCCCTGTAGAGGTTAGGCAACAATACTGATTTCCCAATAAGGCACTGAATTAACTCAGTCTAATTCAAATACTGAGTGATATTTTGTAGTTTTGAAACACTGTTGACATTCAGCCCTTCAGCTGGTCATTTTAATGGCATGATGAATATTTTATTTTGTTTTCTTTTCTTTTCTAGTTTTGGGGTTTTTTTTTCTTTATTTTATGAATTTTTTAGACTGTATTGTTTAAAATTTAGGTATATGTACATGTATGTGTATATATATTGTTATTGATCACTTATGTACTTTTTCATGATGTCACTAAGATAAAGACATTAGAGTCATGGGAGGCAAGGAGCTGGATTATAATCATAACCATTACATTGACCTAGCCCCCTATGCTAGTTCAAGTTTCTGTCTTTATGCCTCAACCAGTGCCTAAAATAACTCATTTGCCCATAAAGATAAATGTGTCAAAATAAAATATATACCTGAAAACAAAATCACTTACAACTTTAAAACTATAATCTCCTCTTTTTTCTTCTTTTTATAACACTTTGTCACTAGATTTAAAAAAAAAAAAAAAAAGCAGGTCTGCCTATAGAAAATACAGTAAGTTTCTTCACCACTGGAGGGCTGGTCACAACCAAACCTTGCAAGAGTGAGGACACAAAGCCAGACAAAAATGATTTATCATGCTTATTCTAGTCTTTTCTTTCTATACACTAGACTGAGTTGAGTTTCTATAGCCAGTAGTTATCATTGTATATGCATGCAGATTTGTTAATGCCCGACTTTTAGAAAAGTTTAGGTGCAATAGACTCCAGGAGTATTCTGGGAACTTCTCAGTGGTGGAACCTAAAGTGTATTTAGTGGATAAACTACTTTACAGCCCCGAAGAGCAATTTAACAAAATAAACTTTTCAATTTTATAAGATTCATCATCTAGTACAAGGCACAGAGTAGGTGCTCAAAGTTTATTAAAGTTTATTGAATGAATGAATAAAAATATCCTCAGTCTCTAGTTCTCTCTCTTCAGTTCACCCAGGAGTCTCTGAACCCTGTACACAGTAATAACTGCACCACCTTCAGAATAGCAGTTTACTTCTGTTAAATTTGTAGTAGAGGAAGAAAAAGGATGATTAATCAGAAAGCATATTCTTTTTTTTTTTTTTTGCCTCCAGGGTTATCACTGGGGCTTGGTGCCTGCACTACGAATCCACTGTTCCTGGAGGTCATCATTTTTCCATTGCTGTTGCTGTTGCTTTTGTTGCTGTTGTTGGATAGGACAGAGAGAAATGGAGAGAGGATGGGGAAGACAGAGAGGGGGAAAGAAAGGGAGAAAGGGAAAGAAAGATAGACACCTGCAGATCTGCTTCACCTGCAGGTGGGGAGCCAGGGGCTCAAACCGGTATCCTTCCACCAGTCCTTGCGTTTCACTTCGCACTAGGCGCTTTTAACCCGGTGCGCCACCGCCTGGCCCCCGGAAAGCAAAGAATATTCTTAACCATGCTCCAAACTCTGTCCTACTTAGTTTACCTGAGATGAGTCGTTTGTGTAACCTCCAGCTCTACTAGCTCCAGGATCTGAGAATCCCTGCTATTCACAGTCTCTGTTGTTGAAAACAAGCTGTGATGGCTCTGAACACCCCTCCTGCATCCCTGTTCACCTCACCCAATTCTGAACAGACTAGAAACAGACTTTTTTTTTTTTTTTTTTTTTTACTGTTGTCTTTGGTGCAGGGACTTTGAGCCTGCCTGATTTCACCTCTCCTGGAAGATTATTTTTCTCCTTTCAATCTCAAAGACAGAGAAGGACAGAGAGACAGAAGGAGAAACACAGTACTGCTTGCTGCAGGGTTCGTGGAACTCTCTTGGTACTGTGCATGGCACTTCGATGTGGTACTGAGGATTGGAACTCAGCTCCTTGCATATAGTGAAGTGTGCAGTCCTACTAGATGAATTATCTCATGACCCAGAAATAAACTTATGGGCAAGAAAGGGATAATGGGGAAGTTGGGCGGTAGCACAGCGGGTTAAGTGCACGTGGCGCAAAGCGCAAGGACCGGCATAAAGATCCCGGTTCAAGCCCCCAGCTCTCCACCTGCAGGGGAGTCACTTCACAAGCGGTGAAGCAGGTCTGCAGGTGTCTATCTTTCTCTCCCCCTCTCTGTCTTCCCCTCCTCTCTCCATTTCTCTGTATCCTATCCAACAACGACGACATCAATAACAACAATAATAACTACAACAATAAAACAACAAGGGGTACAAAAGGGAATAAATAAATAAATATAAAAAAAGGAAAGGGATAATGATAAATAATCAAACTCGCTCAGGAATCTGAGCCAGATTACAGAAACAGCAGTCAGGGTTTGTGGACTACCACTGAGAACTCACATCCGATTGTATTGAGGTTGGTGCCAGTTTAAGTCAATGTCTAGTTTGACTAAAGTTAACTTGAGAACAAAATTATAAATAATCAGAGGAAGTCAATGTCTACAAAAGAAAGGAATCAGACATGCTTTAAAAAGCAAGGAGAGGAATAGAAAGAAAAAAGAGGAAATGAAAGAGAAAAAGGATCAGAGTCAAGGGACAGAGACCCACTAAACTTTCTGGTTCCCAGTTGAAGTGGCTTTGGTGTCCCGTGACATCTGGACTTTGCTTGCTGCTTCTGGATGTCAGTGAGACCTGCCTACTTTTACCTTCACAGCTAACTCCTCTTTTTAATCTGAGTTCATTAGAAAGAGCATTCCTAGCAGCCAACAATCTCTGACTCGTGGACTTCCCTCTCCCCAGTGCCTTTTGGCAGTCTTTCTCTCTCTTTCCTGTGAGGAAAGAAAGTAATCTGAAAAACTCACACTACCAGATGGTTCATGGACTTGTCTAGATTATGTATTTATTTATAGCCTTGGGGTTGTTACTGAGGCTCAGTGTCTGCATGACTCTACCTTTTTCAGCAACTGTTTAGTTTCTTTCAGTTGATGGTGAGAGACACAGGGGCAGAGGCAGACAGAATGAAGGAAAGGCATCTGTAGCACTGCTTCACCACATATGATGCTCCCCCAGCCCTGCAGGTGGGGAGTGGGGACTTGAATATAATAAATAACATGTGCATTCTACTGAAAGAGCCACCACCTGAACCCTCTAATATAATTATTTTCATTCGATGGAAAGAAAATTCAGAGCACCACTCCACCATTTTCGATCTTCCATTTAATCCATCAATTAATTAATTAATTTTGATCATCTTCACTTGAAAGTGCTGTAGTGCCCGAGGTCAAAGCCAGAGCCTCATGCACACATGCGCTCTACCACTGAGCTACCTCCTTGGCCCTGACAATCTAGTATCATGTTTAGAAAACACTACAGTGAGGGGCCAGGTGGTGGCGCACCCAGTTAAGGGAACATAGTACTAAGCTCAAGGACCCACACAAGGATTCGGGTTCGAGCTCCCAGCTCCCCATCTGCAGGGGGGACGCTTCACAAGCAGTGAAGCAGGTCTGCAGATGTCTATCTTTCTCTCCCCCTCTCTGTCTCCTCCTCCCCTCTCAATTTCTCTCTGTTCTATCCAGTGAAATAGAGAAAATGGCCCCCAGGAGCAAGTAGATTCATAGTGCCAGCACTGAGCGCCAGTGATAACCCTGGAGGCAAAGAAACAAAAAATGCTACAATGAGAAGACCACACTTACCTCCAAGGGATAACAGATACCATTGTTGTCACTAGTTGGTGTATGTTTTTTTTTTTTTTTTTTTTTTGGTCAGGTTTCTCCTAACATCAGCCTACAAGTCCATGGCCTTACTTTCACTGTGTGCTGTTCATAAAGCCCATTTTTCAATGAAGACACAAAAGGAGTAGAATATCTTTGCATCAGTGTGTGTAGCTGTCAAAACCCTCATTACCTTTGGTCTGGCTTAACACTGGATTAAACCTAGGCCCAACTGGATATAAGCTGTCAGTGGCCGTCCACAACCCCTGACTGTTGTTTCTGTAACTTGACTCAGATTCCTAAGAGAGTTTGATTGGTTTTTGGTCATAAAGCTGTCAAAACCCATTGGCTCCAACTGGTGAGACAGGTCATCAGTAGAGCCCAGGACTTGCATGCATGAGGTCCCAGGTTCAGTCCCCAGCACTGCATATGTAAATCTTTTTAGAAAAATTTTAAATAAAATAAACCCACTGGTCTCAGAGGAGTATACTCTGCAAAATTGTTATTTCCTTAGAAAAGAGGGCACTCTGGGTGTTGGCTAGATAGTATACTGGTTATGCAAAGTCTCTCATTCCTGAGGCTCCAAAGTCCCAGATTCAATCCCCCACACCACCACGAGCCAGAACTGAGCAGTGCTCTGATAAAAAGAAAGAAGAAGGGAGTCGGGCTGTAGCGCGGCAGGTTAAGTGCAGGACCGGCATAAGGATCCCAGTTCGAGCCCCGGATCCCCACCTGCAGGGGAGTTGCTTCACAGGCGGTGAAGCAGGTCTGCAGGTGTCTATCTTTCTCTCCTTCTCTCTGTCTTCCTCCTCCTCTCTCCATTTCTCTCTGTCCTATCCAACAATAATGACAACAACAATAACTACAACAATAAAACAACAAGGGCAACAAAAGGAATAAATAAATAAATAAAAAGATAAAAAAGGAAAGAAGAAAGAAAGAAAGAAAGAAAGAAAGAAAGAAAGAAAGAAGAGGGGCACTCTCACAGATTTGATGTAAGGCCAATGATGGGCTATTAATAGAAGCTCCTAAATACAGGACTGCCCATAAATACTATTTTAGAAAAATTATTTTCATACACAGAGGACTGCCTTTTCTCACAGTCTAATAATAACATTTCCCTTTTCAATGTCTTTAGAGAAAAGAGTAGTAATCAGAATATTCAAAATTATATATTAAAATAAAATAAAATTATGTTTAGAACCTGTTGTTTCTGTACCTGTCTTCTGGTACAATAGCATGATTTCCCAAAAATTCTGTTTTTTACAGAATGAGTCATTATTGATGTAGACATCAGCTGAATCACCCACACATCAATCAATATATTGCCTTCTTTTTCTTCTATATGTTTGCCTTTATACTAAAAATGACAGTAGGAAGTTTTTACTTAGTACTGCTTCTTTTTAGCTGTTTTATTTGGTTCACAGGTAATACTGTAAAGCCATCATTCACTTCGTGCTAGTTCAGATTCCTGTTCATCACATGGGCCAGAGACTTTACTCAAGCCTATTGCCTTCCACACAGGAGATAAACAGAAAGTCCAGAAAATGAAAGGAAACTTTTTCTGGCCTGGAAGAAGATCAGGCTTTGAATGCTGGGAATAAATTTATAAGAGTTGACTCTCCCAGGTCCCACTCCCAGTTCCACACCTGCAGGAAGGAAGCGTCACAAGCAGTAGAGCAGTGCTGCAGGTGCCTTTCTCTCCCCTCATCTCTCCCTATTTCTTTCTGTCTTTATATGCAAAAGAAAAAAAATGGCTGTCAGGAGTGGTGAAATGATCCTGCAGGCACTGAGCCCTAGCAATCACCTTGGTGAAAATACACAAACAAATATAATTAAACAAACAAACAAAAAAGGGAACTAACCTAAAGTTCCTAAAGTTATTTGATTTTCTTGTCTCAACAAAGATGAAGAATCTAATTTATCCCCTTTTTAAGTATAATCACCTAAGGTGGTGAGTATATTAATATATTTTAGCATATTATTTTATTGGGCAGTGGTTCCCCATGACTTCCAAGAAAGAACTGCAGGTAGAAAGGAACAAAATAGTACTTGGGACCAGTGTCATTTGAGGGAATTAGACAGGAAGGAGGAGGTTGATCTGGAAGTCAAAAGAACCAAATATTAGTCTCTGTAATATCACCAGAGTTTATTAATTCTCTTATTTATTTGACTTCCTAGTGCCTCTAATGCCTCTAATGTCTTCCTATGACTGGAACACGTGCTAAGACTCATTAACCTTATCATTATTATTAATTTTTGGTGTCACTATATCTTTCCATTATTATGTATTTAACCATTCACTGTTCAGTACTTATGGTATACTAAACGCATTGACAACCATCAGTTGCCTTAATATTTTCTGTTCTGCCTAAATTGATGAAGAAAGTTACCAAGAAGACTTGGATTTATTATGTGCTGTTTCTAACAGAACTCAGAGAAGTAATTAGTCGTAGATAATATCTTCTGTCTAAACTGTGCTACTGAATCCAGGTAATTACCATTCTCAAAAAACTAAGTTGCCCTTGTAAATTAATCTTTTTAAGGTATTTGTGTGACAGGCTCATAGTCTACCTGCTCATTGAAACACATAGTCTACTGAAATCACAGTTTAGTATTGTTAGCTTTTAAAAAATAGAAATCATTTCAGTGCTTGGAAAAAAATATGATGAACATGATTGTATGTGGAAATTTCCAGATCAGACGTATTAGAGATATAAGAGGCAGAAGAGTCGCTTTTTTACATGCTTTGCCATTTTGTTGTGCAAGTTATATTTCATATTTTTAACTGGTAACATTAATAGTAATTAATGAAAAGATGAGACATTATTTTACCATTTACCAACTACTTAACCCCTTTATAGCTTTGTACCATTTTCCAGTAAACACACTGTCAGTTTACCAGAAGTCTTTGTGATATAAGGAAAGAATTCTGGGAGCCAGGTGGTGGTACACCTGGTTGAGCACACAGGTTACAATGTGCAAGGATCTAAGTTTGAGCCTCTGGTCTCCCCTTGCAGGGGGAAAGCTTTGCAAGTGGTGAAGCAGTGCTGCAGGTGTCTGTTTCTCCCCACCCCCTTCCCTCATGATTTCTGGTTGTCTTTATCCAATAAAGATAATTTAAAAAAGAAAAAAGAATTCTAGATTTCCTCTCAGGGGCAACATATTCCAAGAGTAGATTGAAACATAAAAATCTCATTTCTGGTGAAAAATGATCAACTTTCATATGGCTCAAACTGTAGAGCCATGAATTTGAATTTCCATCCCGTTAGTTTTCATGTCAGCACAGGGTAATGACTTAACTTCTGAGCTTTGATTTGTGAAGTGAAAAGAAAACCTACTTTGTCAGAGAGGTTTGGTAATGATAAACAGTGTTTGGCAATAATAAATGTTCCAGAATTAGTTAATGACATATTATTATCATTGCTGTATGTAACATAGAGTTTCTTCACTTTTCCTCCATATATGGCAATAGTGACCATTGCTGTGGATATAGAAGAATGGAAAATGTTGGCTAAGCAAGAATAATTTTGAACGCTCCAAGTTCTTCCAATCCTATCTTGTATGCTCTGGGATATCCTAGTAAGGTCACAGATAGTGTTTGACACATGTTCAGCAGAATATCTAAATAGGAAATGTACTGAAGCAAAATCAAGAACATTTTTTTTAATCCAAGTACTGAGCAAACATTCTAAACTTTTGGCAGAAGAATTGGACTGCCTGAATCCCTGTGACTCTTTTGAGTTATTAACACTGACTCATTTTGCCAGATTTGGGGCCGTTGCTTATTTACATATCATGCCGTGTGTGAGAGGCTTTCAAGGCTTGATGGCCTTTTTTGAAAATGTATCACCGTGGAACAGAGCAGGGCAAAGGAGGACGCCATCTTATCCTCCGTGTAGCACCCACACACTGTGACTGTTCAATGCTGACAGTAAAAGGGCATTGTCGCAGGACCTGGAACTTGGCTCCCATCTGCTCTGCCAGAAGCCACGACAAGTTGTACGACCGTAGTAATTCGCAGCTGTTTATGATCCTTTTTGATGAGGGAGGTGTGGAAGGCTATCTTTACATGCCTTGCCCAGAATGATTCCATGAATCATTCTGGTCAAGCCATTCATGCAAGTATTAAAAAAATAAATAAAACAACCAGTTGATCCTAAAGTTGTGATTAGCAGGTCTTGAATTAGTGCCTGCTTTTCCTGACATTCCCAGTATCTGAGATAGACTTGATTTCCCCTGGACTCTACCCCATCTCCCCTCCTGTGTCCTCCCTCACTGCAGGCCACAGCCCTGCAAACCCTCTCTCCACCCACACTCAATATTTTGACTTCAGAGGAAACTTACAGAAGAGCACCTGTGAACATAATTAAGAAGACATATTTTTAGCACATGTTTCTCTCCTTTTTGTCACGGCTCCATTATGTGACTTCAATTAGGGACTTTGATCACTCATTTGCATCGAGCTCTGGAAAACCCTTTCATTTGCCCATTCAAACTGACTTCAGGTTTTAGTTAATTATCACTTCCTGACAGCCAGAAGGTCAGGCTATTTCCTTTTGTTTCACACAGCAGTTAATCGTCTCATTTAGGGTGGTAGAAAAATGAATAATTAAACTTATGCCATTTTCATATTTCAGGTAATAAGAGGCCCTACGATCCCAGGGGGGGCGTAGGAGAAGGCAGCAAAGTGTTGAAGACTGCTTCCTGCAAACATGTGAGTCTCTCTTCTGATCTCAAGGTTACGACAATTCAGCTAAAAGCACACTTCCTCTAAATCAGGGGTGGGGGACATCCAGGCCACAAGTCAGATAAGGCCCTCAAAATCATTTAACTTGCCCTGCCAAGACAACTGGGTTTTTTCTTTCCACAGCAACACTGAGTGCTAATTTTTAAGTTGATGATATAGTATGGCCTGCAAATTACGTTATGAATATCCAAATGGTCCTTAGCAGGTAAAAGGCACCCCTTCTCTAAGTGCAAACGAAACAAAATGATAATTACTGGAGGTAATAATAGTGAGCTCAGGGGACTAGGCATTAAATGCATGTGTGAATTTCAAGTTTTTCTAAGAGTGCCTGCCACATAGTATAGGCTCAATTAATTATGTTAACTATGTTAGTTATTAGGATTATTTAATGATCACGTTAAAATATTTATGTATAATATTTGCTGAGAGAGAGAGAGAGAGGAAGAGGAGAGATAAACCAGAGTACTTGACGCCACCATAAGGGATGCCAAGGATTAAACCTGTAGCTGCTGGTAGCTTGACCATCCAAGTTCCACACTCTAACAGGCTGGGCTATCTCTCTGGCCCAAATGAGCACTTTCATTATGATCTGACACAAGTCACCTTCCAAATGTGGTGTGTATCAGAACCGGAGACCCAGAATGGAAAATGAAAACTCTGATGCACTGGGGTAATTACTTGATCACAGACACTGATTATATGCAAAGGAAGTGGAAACCATTGCTCGGAACTGAATTTGAAAGGTTATTTTGTCAGTGCTCTCCTCAAAGCTGTCATTTGGCAAATACTAGTTGGATTTTAGTAGGGAAAATATTTTGCCCCATTAAGAAAGGTTCTGGTAAGAAGCAGCTTTAGAACAACTTCTGGAAGAATCAAAATGACAGGAGAAAGTGAGTGAAATAGTACTGATTGAAAGCGGGACTGGAAGTACTGATATCTCTTGAAAGAACAGGCCATGAACTGATGCTTAATGTGAAAAGTGCAGTTCTGTAACTAGTTCATATAAATTTCCGACTTTAGTAGTAGTGGGAAATGCTTTCGATGTCATCTTCTCTTTCTCTTTAATTTTTAAAATTATCTTTATTTATTTATTGGATAGGGATAGCCAGAAATTGAGAGGGAAGGGGGTGATAGAGAGGGAGAGAGACAGACACCTGCAGCACTGCTTCCCCATTTGCAAAGCTTTCCCCCTACAGGTGGGGAATGGAGACTTGAACCTGGATCCCTGTGCACTGTAACATGTGCACTCAGTAAGGTGCGCCACCACCCAGCCCCTCTATGTAATCTTCTAAAGAATAATAAAAATAAAATTAAATCAGCGCTCAGGTGGTGGTGCTCGTTACAATGCTCAAGGACCAGGGTTCAAGCCGCTAGTCCTCACCTGCAGGGGGAAAGCTTTACAAGTGGGAAAGCGGTGCTGTAGGTGCCTCTCTGTATCTCCCTTCCTCATGATTTCTGGCTGTCTCTATCAAATCAATAAAGATAATAAAAAAAGAGTTCTAAAAATCGTCCAATAATGATGCAGTTAGCAAGTTTTCTCGTTTTTCACTGAAAAGCACATGAACATTTGAAAGTTAGATCTAGATAAGAAATTAGATACTCTTTTATCCTCTTATAAAAATGAAACGGGGGGGCGAGTCGGGCGGTAGCACAACGGGTTAAATTAAGCACAAGGACCAGCGTGGGGAGTCCCTGGCTCCCCACTTGCAGGGGAGTCGCCTCACAAGCGGTGAAGCAGGTCTGCAGGTGTCTGTCTTTCTCTCCCCCTCTGTCTTCCCCTCCTTTCTTCATTTCTCTCTGTCCTATCCGACAACGATGACATCAATAACAACAACAAGGGCAACAAAAGGGAATAAATATTTTTTTTAATTCTTTTTTAAAAAATGAAACCGGGGACCAGGCAGTAGCATACCCAGTTAAGCGCACATAGAACTAAGTGCAAGCACCTGATCTAGGATGTGGGTTCCAGCTCCTGCTTACTACCTGCAAGTGGGAAACTTTCACCTGTGGTGAAGCAGGTCTGCAGGTGTCTTTCTCACTCCCTTTCTATCTCCCCTCGCCTCAATTTCTGTGTCCTGACCCATAAAATGGAAAAAAATCGGCCATCAGGAGCAGTGGGATTCAGAGTGCTGGCACCAAGCTCCAGCGATAACCCTGGAGGCAATATATATTAATAATAATAAAAGAACCAGGCCAAGATAGTAAGCAGTTTCCAAAAGCCCCGCAACCGATGTATCATCGCTTATTAGAAGGCAACTGCTGGGGGGTTGGGTGGTGGTGCAGAGGGTTAAAGGCACATGGTTCGCAGGCACCAGGACCGGCGTAAGGATCCCGGTTCGAGCCCCCGGCTCCCCACCTGCAAAAGGGTCGCTTCAAAGGCAGTGAAGCAGGTCTGCAGGTGTCTATCTTTCTCTCCCCTTCTCTGTCTTCCCCTCCTCTCTCCATTTCTCTCTGTCCTATCCAGCAACGACGACATCAACAACAACAATAATAACAACAAGGGCAACAAAAGTGAAAATTAAAAATAAAAAAAAGGTAACTGTTTTGACTCCTGCTTTTTGTGTGTTACCAGAAGATCTTCAAAGACTATTTTATTGGCATAAAAGATTTGGTACTTTATATATATGTTTTTTTTTCTTTCTAAAGTCAACTTCTCTTTTATTGGATAAATCCCTGTTCCAATATTTCTCCTTCCTGGGTATCTTTTTCCTGCTTGTGAAGTTAAATAATTAGCCCTGAGGGAGCCCTTGTGCTGAAGATGCCCTAACTCTGGAGTGTGAGTTGCTTAGTGGAAATGCTCTCTTGGATAGAGCGCTGCTTTGCCATTCGAATGACCCAGGATCTAGCACTTCCCTCTATAACACTGAAGAAAGCTTCAGGGGGCAAGCTGTGGCACACCTGGTTAAGTGCACATAGTACTAAGTGCAAGGACCCAAGTTCGAGCCCCCAATCCCTACCTGTAGGGGGAAAGCTTCACAAGCAGTGAAGCAGGTCTGCAGGTGTCTTATCTTTCTCTTCCCCTCTCTACCTCGCCCCCTCCCTCTCAATTTCTCTCCGTCCCATCCTATAAAATGGAAAAAAATGGCCTCCAGGAGCAATGGATTTATAGTGCCAGCACCAAGCCCCAGCGATAATCCTAGAGGCAAAAAGAAATAAAAAAGAAAGAAAGAAAAGAAAAAAAGTTTCAGTGCTTTGGTCTCTTTTTTATTCTCTTGCTTTTCCTCCCTCCTGGGCATATACACTTCAGGCCCGGTTCCCTGTCTCCAGGGCATCCTTCTCTCTCTCTTCGCTGCCTTTTCCTCCAGACCTCTCTGCATACTGTGAACTCATGCTGGGGAGGGGGTGCCCCAACTATGTAGGAAGGGAACTACTGCTAATGGTCTCTCACTATCTCAGTGTCCAGGCTCAGGAACAGGAAGTCTTGTTCTGGTCATGGGGGAACTACAAGTTTAATTAACAGAAATGCAAACAATTGTGCTTTATTAAAGTGCACACAGGGCAAGGATGTTTGCAATTGAGAATCTCTGGAAGGCCATAATCTTTAACATAACTCAATGAAGTGCTCAGTGTGTTTGCATTCTGGTGTTGTTTCATTAAACATAGACCAATTAAAAGATCTAGCTGGATGTTTGGCATGGTTATATTTCTATCTTAAAATTGGGTCAGGTAGAAATGTAGTAAGTGGGGACCCTGTACGGTAGCGCAGCAGGTTAGCACACGTGGAGCAAAGCACAAGGACCGGCATAGGGATTCTGGTTCGAGGCCTCGGCTTCCCACCTGCAGGGGAGTCATTTCACAGGCGGTGAAGCAGGTCTGCAGGTGTCTGTCTTTCTCTCTCCCTCTGTGTCTTCCCCTCCTCTCTCCATTTCTCTCTGTCCTATATAACAATGACGACAACAGTAACTACAACAACAATGAAAAACAACAAGGACAACAAAAGGGAAAATAAATATTAAAAAAATAAAGAAAAAAGAAATGTAATAAGTGGTAAACTTTTTAAGCGCAATTCTGTCTCTCACATCCCATAAATGCCTATTTTCTCCTGTAAACTTCTAGTTAGAACTTTGGCCCTTTTTCTTTTGCAGCCATCCGATGTTGTATTATCGCCTCAGCTAATCAGATACTCACTCTTTGATATTACTGTGTATTCTGATATTATATGTAAGTCCTGTGGAGTTCCTAAGTGACCATGAATGGAGACACTAATTGGATTTTTCTAATTCTATGCATTCATTTAATTCATTTTTCTTTCTATTTATTTATTTATTTTGATAGGACAGAGAGAACTTCAGATGGGAAGGAGAGATAGAGAAGGAAAGAGAGAGGCATCTACAGCACTGCTTCACTGCTAGTGAAGCTTCCTCCCACAGGTGGGAATGAAGGACTTGAACCTGGGTCCTTGTGCCTTGTAAGGTGTGTGCTCAACCCAGTGCACCGCCACTCAAGCCCTTACCGGTGTTTCTTAGCTTAGAATTTTTTAAACCTGGTTTTGAGATTTTCTGGTGTTAAGTGACTCAGTTATGCGTAGGATGTCAATTATTTGTCAGGGAGTTGGAGGTGCTGAAGAGAGCATGCTGAATGAAAATACTTGTGGCCCAGCCCTCGTGGAGTTTACATTCCAGTTGCTCAGATAAATAATAATCAAATGACCACACCATGAATATTTGATCAAAATGATAAAAGAAGTATATAAATAATTAACAGGACCTACCAAGATTATTGGTGGGGGCTGCTGCCCACATAATGAATCAACTTTTACTAGTGGCCTATTTTTCCTCCTCCTTTTTTTCTCTCTTTCATTTTTTTTTTTGATAGAGACAGAGAGAAATTGAGACTTGAGAAGGAGAGGGAGAGCAGAAAGATAGATACTTGCGGGAGTCGAGCGGTAGAGCAGCAGGTTAAGCACAGGTGGCACAAAGCAAGGACCGGCGTAAGGCCCGGTTCAAGCCCCCGGCTCCCCACCTGCAGGGGAGTCGTTTCACAAGCGGTGAAGTAGGTCAGATGACTCTTTCTCTCTCCTCCTCTTTCTCTCTTCCCCTCCTCTCTCCATTTCTCTCTGTCCTAGCCAACAGTGACATCAATAATAATAACTACAACAATAAAACAACAAACAACAAAAGGAAATAAATAACTTATTTAAAAGAGAGAGAGATACTTGCCGTCCTGCTCTGCCATTTGTAGAGTTTCTTCCTTATGGGTAGGGACAGGGGGCTTGAATGGATTCTCATGCATGGTCCATGTGCGTTCTACCAGATGTGCCACTGCCCACCAGCCCCAGCCCCATGGTGATTTTTATCAACTGCAATTCTTTTTTTTTTTTATTTTACTATTTATTTATTTTCCCTTTTGTTGCCCTTGTTTTTTTTTTTATTGTTGTTGTTGTTATTGTTGTCGTTGTTGGATAGGACAGAGAGAAATGGAGAGAGAAGGGAAAGACAGAGAGGGGGAGAGAAAGATAGACACCTGCGTAATTGCTTCACCGCTTGTGAAGCAACCTCCCTTCAGGTGGGGAGCTGGGGGCTCAAACCAGGATCCTTACGCCGGTCCTTGTGCTTTGCGCCACCTGCGCTTAACCAGCGGCACTACTGCCCATCAACTGCAATTCTTTCTGTGAAAGCCTACTTAAACTATTTTTTTTTAAGGTAAGGACTGAAATAACTCACTTGGATAGTGTGTTGTTTTGCCATGTGCATGACCTAGGTTCGAGCCTGGCACCAGAGCACTGAAGCTTTTGAGCTTCCATGCTGTAGTAGCCTGCTTCTCTCTCTCTCTTTCTCTCTCTCTCTCTCTCTCTGCCTCCCTCCTTCCTTCTCTTTCCCTTCTCCTCTCCCTCCTTCTCCCTCTCCCTCTCCCCACCCCCTCCCCTCTCCCCTTCCTCTCCCCCTCCTTCTTACCACCCCCTCCCTTTTCCCTCCCCCAAGTCCTGCATGTAAAATGTAAATGTCTCATCATATGTAAAATATCTTTTACACCCAAGTGTAAAACAATCCTGCATGTAAAATGCCTTTTACACCCAAGTGCGAATCAGTCCTGCATGTAAATGTAAATGTACAGTCCTGCATGTAAAATGAAATCTGATATGCAAGTGGACCCAAGTTATTGTCTGGAATCGGAGCTCCAGGACACATTGGTGGGGTTGTCTGTCCAGGGAAGTCTGGTTGGCATCATGGTAGCATCTGGAACCTGGTGGCTGAAAAGAGAGTGAATATATAAAGCCAAACAAATTGTTGACTAATCATGAACCTAAAGGCTGGAATAGTGCAGATGAAGAGTTGGGGGGGTGTCTCCATTTTGTAGGTGGTTAGTAGCATGTTTTAGTTATATTCCAAAGGGCCTGTGGCTATACTAGTTTTTTTTCCCCCTGAGCCTGAAATCTGATATGCAGGTGGATCCAAGTTATTGTCTGGGGAGATGATGTCAGAAAGCTGGCTCAGGAAAGAGTGTAGCTCCCAGAGGATATGATCATCTTTAGAGTCAGTCCTGTGATTTCATTTCTGTTCTCTCCTCTAAATTTCTCACCTCTGGCTATCTAATTTGCTAAGTGCATATCTCAGGACCATGCAGACTTTGCCTTCCATTGGCAGATTTCTGAGAGTAGGTACAATTCTCCCCTCTTTGGATAATTCATGATTCAGATGTTAAAATGAAAACCAGTTCTTCTTCTAGCGTTTGCCCTTCTTCCGTAGCCAGTCAACAGCGTCAGGTTGAGCTTAATGTAAAGTTTCGAGACCTCCTTTGAATCTGGAGAGGTGGCAGTCGTTGACTATGTGGGTCATTGTCTGGAGCCGCAGGGGCAGTTCGGGTCGTCTCTGGCTCCCCAGCGATGGAACATAGCGGCGCACTGGCCAATCATAACGTGCTAGGTCAAAGCCGGGTTGACGCTTGCAGGGGTCTGTGATGAGGTGTTTGTTCTTTACCTCAGCTGACTGCCAACTCTGTTTCCGAGAGACTGGAACAGAGAAGTTCAGTGTAGGCATAAGGGACCAGATTGGGTGACGAGACGTCAAGCGTTGGACAGGGTGGGCGAAGATATCCGCGTATATTGGCAGGTCCTGTCGAGCATAGACGTGGGAAATGAACTTAGATGATGCCGCATCCTGACGAATATCTGGTGGGGCGATGTTGCTAAGAACTGGCAGCCATGGAACCGGGGTGGAACGGATGGTTCCAGAAATTATCCTCATGGAGGAGTATAATTTGGAATCGACCAAGTGGACAGGGGGGCTACGGAACCATACTGGGGCACAGTATTCTGCAGTGGAATAGCATAATGCCAGAGAGGATGATCGCAGTGTGGAAGCGCTCGCGCCCCATGAGGAGCTGGCCAGTCTTGCAATGATGTTATTCCTCGCGCCCACCTTTGCTGCAGTTTTTATGAGATGTTCATGAAATGACAGAGTGCGATCGAGAGTAACGCCAAGATAGACTGGCTGGGCTTCATGCCGGATTCTCATTTCACCAAGCTGCACATTAAGCACATGCGAGGCCAAGGCATGGTGTAGATGGAAAACAGATGATACGTTTTTGCAGTGCTAGGGATTAGTCGCCATTTTTTACAGTAATCAGATATCAGAGACATGTCTTTCATGAGTGTTTCCTCGAGGATGTCGAACTTGGAGTTGCACAGCAGATGTCATCGGCGTAGATGAACTTCCTTGAAGAAGTTTCTGGGAGGTCATTGATGTAAATATTAAATAGCGTAGGAGCCAGAACAGAGCCCTGGGGGAGGCCATTTGAGACAAGTCTCCATCTGCTAGACTTGTCACCCAGATGCACCCGGAATCTTCTGTTTTGGAGAAGAAACGATATAGTGTTGGCCACCCATGGAGGAAAGCATCTTGAGATCTTGACTAGGAGACCACGGTGCCAGACCGTGTCATAGGCTGCTGTGAGATCAACAAAGACAGCACCCGTCTTTAAATTCTTCTGGAATCCATTTTCAATGTAAGTTGAGAGGGCCAGGGCTTGTTCGCCAGGTAGATCTTCCTGGGCGGAAACCAGCTTGGGCGGGTGATAGGGATTTCTCTGTAAGATGAGAAATACGTGACAGAAGCAGCCTCTCAAGGAGAGGAGAGAAATTGGTCTATAGCTGGCCGCCAGTGTTGGGTCTTTCTTTGGTTTCAAAACCGCTATAATCTTCGCACGACACCAAACTTTGGGCGTAGACTCAGATTCCAAGATGTGGGACAGGAATGCAGCGAGCCACTTCTTTGCCGCGGGACCCAGGTTAAGAATGAGTTCTGGGGTGATGTTATCATAGCCAGCAGCCGTTCCCGGTTTAACCCTCTTCAAAGCGTCTTCCAGTTCAGACAGTGTAAAGGGAGAGAGTTTTGGAGATGGACAAGATAACTGGAAGTGGGATGACCACTCATGGGAAATTTCTCTTTTCCAGACTGGGTCGATCTTAGCACATCCAACTTGAGTTGAAAACCAGTGTAAACTTTACAGTGTGTCTGTTAGCTCAATTGCAGTCTCAGCTGAATAAAAATCACCTGTTGATAGTACTTGCATTTTTTGTACTTCCTAGAGGACAGAATTGGGAAGAGAACACCATAAAAAGGGTGTTTCTAGATGTTTGGAGTCCTGGAACTACGCAGTGGCAGACTTGGTTGAGTCCACACATTGCAGTGTCCCAGGACCTGGATTCAAGCCCCCAGTTGCCACCTACATAGCAGGGCAGCTGTGTGAGTGGCGAAACGGTTCTGCAGGAGTCTCTCTCCCTCTCTCTCCCTCTTGCTTCACAACTTCTCTCTGTCTCTATTTAAAATAAATATATAAATAAAAAGATTTTTAAAAGTTTGGAGCACTTGTTATGGAGGTTTTGTGTTTTTTCGTTTATTTTTGTTATAACTCAAAGGTCTGGCTTCTGGCAGTGCTGGGGGATTGAACCTGGGACATTTGGTACCTTGGGTGTAAAAGGCATTTTACATAACCATTATACTATCTCTCCTCAGCCTGATGTCAAGTTCTAAAATGCCTTTTTGCAGTGGCCTTGGAGGTGGTGCAGTGAATAAAATATTGGACTGGGTCAGGGGTGGATAGCATAATGGTTATGCAAAAAGACTCTCAGGCTCCATAGTCTCAGGCTCCAAAGTCCCAGGTTCAATCCCCTGCACTACCATAAGCCGGAGCTGAACAGTGCTCTGGTGAAAAAAATAAAGTAAAATAAAAATGTTGGACTGTCAAACATCAGATCCCAAGTTTGATCTCTGGCATCAAATCTGCCAAAGTGATGTGCTAGTTCTCCTTGCATCTGCTCCTCCTACTCCTTGCCCTTCTTTTTCTCACTCTCTCTATATATCAAAAATAAATAAGTCTTTATTAAAATCCCTGCTTGCATCCTTCTTTGTCATTGCAACCCCAATTTCCATTCACTGTCACCAAATCATGTATCAACTATTACACTATACCAGCTAGTCTCAACCCCGGATATACATTAACATTCACTAAAGGACTTAAACTACTGATGTCTACTCCTCTGCCGGTTAGATTCTCTGGGACTGAGATAAATAACTCAAGGTGGGGGGGAAGCCCCAGATAATTTTGATATTCATCAAGAATAGGGATCTGGAAGGTCTTGCCTGGGGAGACAACATTGTGATTTCTGCATCAGAAATCCTAGGTTCAATTCCCCCACAAGACCATAAGCCAGAGTTGAGCTGTGCTGTAACAACAACAACAACAAACAAAAAAAAAACATGGAGGGAGTGGTGGTGGAATCTGCGACCAAAATGATAGCTTACTGGATAGGGTACCTGAATTGTCCTACCCAAGTCCAGGTTCAATTTCCGGAAGGCACAGGAGATGCTATAACATGAGTGAAGCTTCAGTACTATGGGCTTTTTTTTTTAATACTTATTTATTTATTTATTTATTTAGTTTTCCTTTTTTTTTTTTGCCCTTGTTGTTTTTTATTATTGCTGTAGTTATTGTTGTTGTTATTGATTATGTCCTTGTTGGATAGGACAGAGAGACATGGAGAGAGGAGGGGAAGACAGAGAGGAGAGAAAGACAGACACCTGCAGTCCTACTTCACCGCCTGTGAAGAAACTCCCCTGCAGACAGGGAGCCAGAGCTCAAACTGTGATCCTTCCAGCGGTCCTTGCGCTTTGAGCCACGTACACTTAACCCACTGCACCACTGCCCAACTCTCAGTACTATGGGCTTTGTCTCTCTCTCTCTCTGAATGGAAGAACTGCATGTAAAACTGCACATGTGTGAAACCTAGGTTTCATAAACAAACAAACAAACAAAAACAATGGAGAAGGATCTCAGCAGGTGACGTGCAGGACTTGCATACCTGAGGCCTCAGAGTTGATGTTGTGCTGTCACACCCTGCAGTGACTTTTATTTTTTTACTAATTTTTATTTATTTATTCCCTTTTGTTGCCCTTTTTGTTTTATTGTTGTAGTTATTATTGTTGTTATTATTGATGTCATTGTTGGATAGGACAGAGAGAAATGGAGAGAGGAGGGGAAAACAGAGAGAGGGAGAGAAAGATAGACACCTGCAGACCTGCTTCACGTTGCTTATGAAGCGACTCCTCTGCAGGTGGGGAGCTGGGGGCTGGAACCGGGATCCTTACACCAGTTCTTGTGCTTTGCGCCATGTGCACTTAACCTGCTGCACTGCTGCCCGACTCCCCCCTGCAGTGTTTTTTAATATTTCAGTAAATACTTCTTTTTATTCCATCAGTATAACCAATCAATTATGAATTATAAGCACATTTCACACATGAAAGGATTGGGTAGCAGTTCATAGTTGACAAGGACAATGTGTCCAGCTTAGCATCATACCCAACTTGAAGGAACAAGATCTGTTATCTCTGCTACATAAGGAATTTAGAATACTAATGGGGAGGGGGCTGGTGGTAGCACAGCGGGTTAAGCACACAAGGCATGAAGCACAAGGATGTGCTAAAGGATCTGGGTTCCAGCCCTTGGCTCCCCACCTGCAGGGGAGTTGCTTCAAAGGCAGTGAAGCAGGTCTGCCTGTGTCTATCTTTCTCTCCTCCTCTGCCATCCCCTCTTCTCTCCATTTCTCTCTGTCCTATACAACAACAATGACAGCAATAATAACAATAACAACAACAATAAACAACAAGGGCAACAAAAAGGTGGGAAAAATAGCCTCCAGGAGCAGTGGATTCATAGTGCAGACACTGAGCCCCTGCAATAACCCTGGAGGCAAAAAATAATAATAATATTAATGGGGAAATGAGGCCCTTCTTTATTGCATATCAGAAACAAACAATATGTGAAGAGAGGTAGCCACACCTTGAGTTTCAAGTGAGAAATATCTCTAGAGCCCTAAGTATCTCCATTTGGGGGCATGGTCAAGCAGAGAGTATGAACTTCCCTAAGAAGCTGTTCTGCTCAAAAGCTAGGAATTTCAGTTTGAGATCAAACTAACATTTCCTTATGATTGACCAGACCCTTCTGTGCTTATTCAATATCCAACCCTGTAGCAGAGGTTGGGCCAGTGTGAGTTGTTATTGCCCGGGCTCCACGTGCAAGAAAGCATGATGGCAGAACACCCCGCGGTCAAGGTCTTCAGTTCACAAATCATAGGCAGTCCTTAAGAAAATTTGCTGCTGCTGGCTGGCGTTTGCCTTCTATAACTTCCTATTTCAAAGAGAAATACATTTCTCCTCCCACTGAACTCAGTTGCTTCAGAAATAGTCCACGCACACGCATGCAAGTGCATGCACACACACACACACACACACACACACACACACACACAAACACACTGTACATATGTTTCTGGTAAACTTAAAAAGTCCATTTAACACTTGGGAAGCCCAAGGACACCGAATCTCATATTTAGAGCTACAAGGACACAAAGATGATGATTGCATCATTTTCTCTGCAAAGTTCAAATTCTGGGTGAAGTAAACACTTGCATGAAAGTGTTCCCAAAAGCTGCCTTTAAAATGTTTTTAAAAGATAAATAAAAACTTTGAACTCATCTTCTGACGAGAGGTACATCTCCGTGCTTTTCACCGAGCCTCCAAAGAAATAAAATCTTGTTTTTAAAAATGTATATATATATATATATATATATATATATATATTTGTTTATTTATTTTCCCTTCTGTTGCCCTTATTGTTGTATTAGTGTTGTAGTTATTATTGATGTCATCGTTGTTACATAGGACAGAGAGAAATGGAGAGAGGAGGGGAAGACAGAGAGGGGGAGAGAAAGACAGACACCTGCAGACCTGCTTCACCGCCTGTGAAGCGACTCCCCTGCAGGTGGGGAGCCGGGGGCTGGAACCGGGATCTTTACTCGGGTCCGCAGGTCCTTGCAGCTTCGTGACATGTGCACTTAACCCGCTGCATTACCACCTGACTCCCAGAAATAAAATCTTGTTAAGGAACTGGGTACAGCACACACCGGTAGAGTGAAGCAGTGCTGCAGGCATCTCTCTCACTCCCCATCTCTTTCTTCCCTGTCAACTTCTCTCCACGTGGAGGCAGAAAACAGAATAGTGATTACTAGAAACCAGGAAGGGGGTGGGAGTATTGGGAACTGTTGAGCGGGGAGCAGTGTTTCAGTTTTGTTAGGTGAAAACAAGTTCTGTAGGTAGGTGGTATTGACAGTGCTAGAGCATCGTAAAGATGGTTAGCGTATCTCAACTTATAGATGATTAAAACGGGAAAGTCTGTGTCTGATTTACCACGATGACAAACATACGTGTATGTATGTATTCATGTAAAAGCATGAATAAAAGTCTAGTAATTTGTTTTTATTGCTACCAGTATTATTATTGGGGCTCAGAACTTGCTACTCTGTGACCATCTCCCATTCTTTCTTCCTTCCTTTCAATTTCTTATTTTTTTGAATAGAGACAGTGAAAAATTGAGAGGGGGCAGAAATAGAGACGGAAAGAGAAAAAGAGATATCTGTAGTCAAGCTTTACTGCTCATGAAGCTTCCCTCCCTGCCGGTGGGCGCCATGGGCTTGAATCCTGGACTTGCACACGGTACTGTGTGCCCGCCACCTCATGCCCCACCACCCAGCCCCATGTAGTTAACTGCCATAGGAACCTTTCACATGAGTGGAATCATCTGACGGTTATTTTTTTTGTCACTGACTTAAACCATTTAGCTTAATATCCTCAAGGGAGAGATTTTAAATATTTATTTATTTATTTATTATGGTAAAAGGAACCTCCAACATTTACATGGAACATCCAAATTGTACACAATTTCATCCCTCCAGGCCACTTAAAAAAATTATTTATTTATAAAATGGAAATACTGACAAGACCACAGGATAAGAGAGGTACAATTCCCACCACTAGAGCTCTGTATCACATCCCCCATTACTTTCCTATTCTTTTATTGTTGTTGTTTTAAATTTTTTATTTATAAAAAGGAAACACTGACAAAAAACATAGGATAAGAGGGGTAGAACTCTACACAGTTCCCACCACCATAACTTCCTATCCCATCCCCTCCCCTGATAGCTTTCCTATTCTTTATCCCTCTGGGAGCATGGACCCAGGGTCATTGTGGGGTGCAGAAGCTGGAAGGTCTGGCTTCTGTAATTGCTTCCCTGCTGAACATGGGTGTTGACAGGTTGATCCATACTCCCATTCTGCCTCTCTCTTTCCCTAGTGGGGCGGGGTTCTGGGGAATTGGAGCTCTAGGACACATTGGTGGGGTCGTCTGTCCAGGGAAGTCTGGTTAGCATCATGGTAGCATCTGGAACCTGGTGGTTGACAAGAGAGTTAACATACAAAGCCAAACAAGTTGTTGACTAATCATGAACCTAATGCAGATGAAGAGTTGGGGGTGAGGGGTCTCCATTCTGTAGATAGCTAGTAGGCATATTTTAGTTATAGTCCAAAGGGCCTGTCGCTATACTAGTGTTGTTTTTTTTTCCATAAGCCTGAAATCCGATATGCAGGTGGATCCAAATTATTGTCTGGGGAGATGATGTGATGGCTGGAAAAAGGGCCAGAAAGCTGGATCTGGGAAGAGAGTAGCTCCCAAATATGAGAAAGATGTATAAATATTGTTGACTGCAAAGCCCATCGATTTGATATGATCTGGGGCCCATATTCAGTTGAGGAGCCTAGGTGACCTCTGCATCCTATAGCTCTGACCTCACATTCTGTGGTCATCAGTAGGAACATTCCAAGCTGCCCCAATATTGACCCATCTTCCTCAGGTGGAGCATAGAGTATATTGTCTACCCTCCCTTCAACCATTGTTGATCCAAGTTGAGGGCAAGGTCCTATAGGGGTCCACAAAGGGGTCTGTTTTGTTGTTCCTGATAGAGATGACTGGTAACAATGGAGAGAGGGATTTATTTGAGGCTTTTGCAGTTCTTGCTTTGATAAGGTTAGCTTGGGAGTGAGTGAGGGAAGTATAATAGGAAATAGGTGAGGAGGGTATCTAAGTCTAAGTAGACACTATTTCATTATGAACTTTATACTGACTCACTGTAGACTACTGTGTACTTTTGCTTTCAGGTATATATTTTGCCCTAATTTATGGATACATGTGAACATAGGCTCTATCTCATGGGACCTGGTCTGTATCTAGGTTTTGAGACTTTGTTGGGAAGTGAACCACCTGGAATGGAATTAGAGAATCCTATGAAAGGAACGGTCTCACCCGAGTAATGAGGCTGAAGGGTTGACATTCCACGCCTGACATCTCTGGATACAGTCTGAAGTGAAGCATGCCAAGGTGGTACTCGTTGCGTTGATTAGGTTGGGATCAGCAGATGCGATATCATTTGGTATGAATTGAGAGAAGCATGCAGGAAAGTGAGCCCCACTCTGTGGTTCCAGGCCTGGGGAAATATAGTCTCTATAGAGGAAGCGGGAGGTTCCTGCTGTCTTAGGGTTTAAGAAGACAATAGATAGTTATTGCTATAAACATATTATTTGACAATTGGGTTAACTTTGAAAATTCCCTTTGTTAGGATTTGCTGTATCATATACAACCTCACCATAATTTATGTCCTTTGACACTATTTGTATATAGCTGTGCCACCGGTTGCTTCTGTTCTCCCTGGTCTAAGCTTTTAAGAGAGTCAATATATCAAAGACTCAGCCTATGGTCTGTGCATTAAAAAGCTTGAGACATTCAATCAATTTCCCCCTCTCATATTAATTAAATAGTGATTTATATGGCTACAGATTAATAGGAGCATACATAAACACCATTCCCACCACCAAAAGACTGTGTCCCATCCCACTCCTCCCACCACCGCCTCCCCGCCCCCCGCCCCCGCCCCATGAAGCCAAACATACACCCTCACCCTTAACCCAGGGTTTTTACTTTGGTGCCCCACTCCCATTTTTTTTTTAATTCACATAGAGAAACAAAGAGAAGGACTACTATTAAGAGAGAGAAGGACCTCCCATAATGAGAGCATGATTATCCAGGTAATTTTAAAAACATGTTAGGAAAGAGAGAAAGAGAGAAAAGGCTGGGGTAGATAGCATAATGGCTATGCAAAGAAACTCTCATGCCTGAGGCTCCAAAGTCCCAGGTTCAATCCCCGCACTACTATAAACCAGAGCTGAGCAGTGCTCTGGTAAGAAAAAAAAAAAAAAAAAAAAAGGAAAGAGAAATAAAAAAAGAGAGGACTTGACCCCACTTACAGGCTTGCTGGTCACATGGTGAAAAGGGAGAGAGAATGTGTGCCCCCAAAGGTCAAATCTTTTTAGAGCCAAGGGCCCCACCTACACCTGCCACCGCTCACTCCCATTTCTGGGTGGCCCTTCTCTCCCTCAGCACTACAACAGCACCAAAGACCCCACCATTGCCATGCATCCACTTAGGATGCGGCTCTGGGCTCAAACCTTGGTCATGCAGAGCCATATGGCACCTACCCAGTGAAGTAGGGGAGTGAGGTTTTGACTTTAAGCACTAATGCTTGGAAGTGTCTCATAACCAACCAAGTGAGGTTTTTTTGTTTGTTTGATTTTGTAACTGATGTGCTCTGGTTTGTTTATAGAGATCTTCCTAAAAAGTCACTCCCTTTGGTGGTTAAGGGAGGAGAGCTGAGGAGATGTTATTTTGCCCACAGTAGAGGGAAATCGGCGTGCTCCGTGAATTATTTAGACCCACCACAGAGTCAGTGGATTCTTAAAAGCACAGACACCTCGGCCATCAATTGTGGAGATTGTGAACCCCTTCCACAAGAGGGAGAAAGAAAGCAGACTGGCTGACTCAGACCTGCAGAGTGGGCCCCCGGCACACAGGGCTCTGTGCTGCTTACCGGTGTGTAACCATCTGGTATGTGGGTTAAGCAGTAAGAATGAGAGAATTGGACTCTTCATGTTATGTTGCTGTCATTTTATTTAGCTCTTGTTATATGGCTAATGCTACACCAAACAGAGAATAAGCCTAGAGTTATCCAACACAGTCTCTGCCTCTTGCAGGAAACAAAGCAACCGTTTCCACTCACTATGTCCCTTGCTGTTCAGCTTTCACAGCGGTTTTAGCTGAACGTTCATTTGTGTTTTCCTCACAATTATGTGTTGAACCTTCGCAAAGAGAAAACTGTGTTTTATTCACAGGAAAGCCATTTCCAGGGTACGTTATCAGAATGCCTGCCTACCAATGTCACGTGTTAAAGAAATCTTTGTGAATCACATCGCTACAGATGTTCACAATAGAGATTATATTTACATTCCCTTTATTCCTTTGGAAGGCTCCTCAGTCCCTCCCGGGCTCCAGGAGTATTGGGATGGATGGTCGTAGTGTAGGCACCAAGCCCCAGCAATAACCCTGGAAGTAATAATAATAAGGCTTTAAGAGTTACATATTTTATTTAGAGAAACATACTGGTGTAGTTCTTTGTATGTGTGCATAATTCTTTCTTCCGTCTCTGTTCCTAACCATTAGTAGAATGGAGAAAAATAAATTTAGAACTTTGCTAAAGATTGGCTGAGGGTAGAAAGACACAGAGCCCTGTAATCAGCAGAGGACTGCACTTACATAGAAAGAGAAATCAAAATCTGGATTCAGCACAGCTTGAGCGGCCCAGTATTAGAGGTGTATCTTTGTCATTTCATCTCTATAAAGCTTGGGAGTTAGATGTTAATCTCTCCCAGTGAGCACATGAAGAAATGACGCACCTCCTAAATAAATAACTGATAATAGTAAAATAATAAATAAGGAGAGATCTTAGAGTCAAACTCAGTCCCTTTGCCTCCAAGTCCAGCTTGTGATGGGAAAGCAAACAAGTTCACAAGCTAAGCAGAACCTTTTCAGTTAATTAGCATTGGACCTTTCAAAGCTAGAAATACAGCTCTGCTTTGTCACCTTATCATGATGGGCAAAAGACAGAGAGCACTGCCCCTGGGGACAGTCTGTGCCTGGCTCCCAGCACATAAGCTTGAACTTGAACACAATACGAGTTCAAAATTAGATTATTCTGAATTAGCAAAGACCATCTAGCTCACTGTAACCTCTGCTGAGTATGGCCTGACCTGTGGCACTTCAAGAAAAAGCCAGTGTTCTTGTCACAGTCTGTAAGGTTGCTGCCCCAGTGGCCTCTAGCTACAGTGGGAGGTGAGGTTCCTAATAACAGGAACTGTCACTAAGGGATGCGGCCTAGCCTAGGGTAAGCCTTCCAGGGCTAGGTAACACCAGACTCTGGCTTTCTACCACAAGCAGCAAGTTAAGAGAATCTTGTTTCCTGGCATCCATTAAATAAAGTTTAACATCCCAATCCAAACACAATGTACAAGTTAATATTAACTTTTGATTAAATCATTCCAAAGTTGATCTTTTTCAAAAATAAAGACCAGGGCTGTGAAGACAGCATAATGATTATGTAAAAGACTTTCATGCCTGAGGCTACAAGGTCTCAGGTTCAGTCCCCAGCACCACCATAAACCAGAGTTGAGCAGTGCTCTGGTGTTCCTCTCTGTGTGTCTCTGTATCTCTCGCTCATTAAAATAAAATAAATATTAAAAATTTAAAAAATAAAATAAGGACCAGATAGAGCAATTCACTGTGGCCTAAATATGACATGATGTTACCAGTTTATCTGAGCACTTTATGGGGCCCATATTTAGAGCCTGGAACATAGACAGTTAATCGGTGTTTGCATAAAGGATACAAAAATGATGGTTTTAGGACCTTGCCAAAGCCTATGGTGACTACTTCTGGATTCCTAATTTGGAATTATATCACTGATGGAAGTTTCAGACACAAGAATAAGAAAGCAGTTAATATTAATAATCTGTTTGTGTTTCTTTATTCTATACCCAAAACAATTCATTCAATTTGACAAGGTGTGGTTTCTTTTCCCTTCACTCCTTCTGCCTCTCCTCCATGGCACTGGGGGGGGGGGGTGTTGGGATTGGGGTGAGGGAGATGGTGGTGAATGAAAGCCAGAGCTCATGAAGTACCACTGAAAACAACTTCAAAAAGGGAAGGTGTCATGAACTGCCTCCTCTTGAGCGACTATGAATTCTCTGGCAACCTGCAGGAATTCTCTTACCTCACTGGGGTGGGTATGAGGCACAGACATTCCACCCTCATAGACAAGAGAATTTGCATAACAATTTTGAGGGCTTCAGTCACAAAAAGAGTTAACATCCTCTGGAAATATGTCAGTGAGATTTGAAAGAGATAACAGTGGTTCCTTTAGAGAGTCCCTTTTCTTTCTTTTTTAAAAATTTTTTTATTAGTGATTTAATATTTATTTACAAAATTATAAGATAATAGGGATATAATTTCATACCATTCCCTTTACCAGAGTTCTGTGTCCCCATTTCTTTTTGTTTAATATTTATTTACTTATTTATTGTTGGATACAGACAAAGAGAAATTGAAAGGGAGACTATAAAAAGGAGAACACAGAACACAGAGAGACACCTGCAAGTCTGTTTCACTGCTCATGAAGCTTTCCCCTTACAGGTGAGGAACAGGGACTTGAACCTGGGTCCTTACACACTGTCATGTGTGCATTTAACCAGATATGGCACTGTGAGACCCTATGAGTCCCTTTTCTCACAAGAAGAAACATGAGCATTCACTTGTGAGGAGAGTCAGGCATCTAAAAGATAATTGGACTAAAGGTCTCCCTAAACACTTAGCCATGAATGAATTTAGAAGTCGCCTCACTCACATTAGGATGGCTGTAGGTACTTGGTCTGCAGAGTTTTGCACCTTTTATAATAAATCTCAGCTGGAGATTTAAAATCTTTTTTTTAATTAGTGATTTAGTGTTTATTTACAAAATTATAAGATAACAGGTATAATTCCACACCTTTCCCACCACCAGAATCTGTGTCCCCATTCCCTCCATTGGAAAAATGCATTTGTCCTCCCAATATCATAGAGTTGACTATTATTTCTATAACTATCTACCTATATTTATGTATATTTGACCATTTTTCTATGGTCCTGCCTTCTCTTCCTTTCTAAGTCATACCTATTACTTCTGAATGTCCTTCCTTCCCCCCCCCCCCCGACCCCCACACTTCTCTCTCCAGGTCTCATGGCGTTGGAGTTCACAGCCCTCTCTCTGTTCATCTTCCACTAACATTTATCCCTCTAGGAGTGTAGACAAAAATTCCTTATGGGGTGTAGAAGGTGGAAGGTCTGGCTTCTGTAGTTGCTACTCCACTGGACATGGGCATTGGTAGGACCTACAGTTTCTCCCCTTCACATAAACCTGTTATGTATAATGAAAACTAATTGTATCCAATAGTGTTCTGATCCTGAGCAATTGTATAGGATGGTTTGGGCACCTTAGAGCATATGTTGGTCATCTTGGGCTGCCATAATGAAACTCCATAGACTGAGTAACTTTAAAATCAGAAATTCATGGGCGTCAGGTGGTAGCTCAGAGGGTTAAATGCAGTGACGCAAAGCACAAGGACCAGCATAAGGATCCCGATTCGAGCCCCTGGCTCCCCACCTGCAGGGGAGTCACTTTACAAGCAGTGAAGCAGGTCTGCAGGTGTCTGTCTTTCTCTCCCCCTCTGTCTACCCCTCCTCTCTCCATTTCTCTCTGTCCTATCCAACAATGATGACATCAACAACAACAACAATAATAACAACAATAAAAAATGACAAGGGCAACAAAATTGAATAAATAAAAATAAATAAATATTTAAAAATCAGAAATTTATTTCTCATGTTTTGGAAGTTAGAAAGTATCTATCTCGTTGCTAGTAAATTCTCTTTCTGATAAAGACTCTCTTCATGAGTTGGTGACAGCTGCTTTGTTGTCATCCTCACATGGAAGTGGAGAGAATTCTGGAGTCTCTTCCTCCTCAGGACACCAGTCTTGTTAGAATATGACTTCACCTTTTAAGGGCTATCTGACCGCCAGGGTTGACTCAGCTGATCTGGCTGACTAGGTGGGTGTCCCCTTCCTGCCTCATTGCATCCTTCCTAAGTCTGCTTGTTCAGTTGAAGAGGACAACCTTCCCAGAACAGAGATAGACAGGTCATAGGTGGAAAATGTAGGAGTAATTGCACTCCCCTGATAGAACCTCCAAATAAACTCGCAAGGAATAGTGCTGCTTCACTCTGATGACGCCTTTTGCATGTCGTTACATGCCTTATTCCAAACCATGTCACATTAAGAGTTAGGGTTTTCTGCAGTTCCTCTCCTGGGGATATATCCTAAGGAATAAATCACACCCATCCAAAAGGATTTGTGTATACCTATGTTCATAGCAGAACAATTTGTAGCCAAAACCTGAGAGTAACCCAAGTGTCCAACAACAGATGAGTGGCTGAGAAAAGAATACTACTCAGCTATTAAAAATGGTGATTTCACTTCCTTCACCCCATCTTGGATGGAGCTTGAAGGAATCATGTTAAGTGAGATAAGTCAGAAAGAGAAGAATGAACATGGGATGATCTTACCCATAGACAGAAGTGTCTTCCCTTCACAGACAAGCTCACCAATGTGTCCTAGAACCCCAGACCCCTACCCCACTAGAAAGGTAAAGACAGGCTGGGGATATGGATCAACCTGCCAACACCCATGTCCAGTGGAGAAGCAATTACAGAAACCAGAACTCTCACCTTCTGCTCCCCATAAGGATCTTTGGTCCATACTCCCAGAGGAATAAAGAATAGGGAACCTTCCAATGGAGAGAATGGGATATGGCACACTGTTGGTGGGTATTGTATGAATTGTACCCCTCTTATCCCACAATCTTGTCGATCATTATTAAATCACCAATAATAAATTATTTTGAATTGTTACTCAGCATCAGTAAACTCATCAACTTACTGGGAGTCCATATTAGACTAAGGGGAACTTTATTTATTTTGCCAGAGCACTGCTCAGCTCTGGCTTATGGTAGTATGGAGGACTGAACTTGGGATTTTGGATCCTCAGGCATGAGACTCTCTTTGCAGAACAATTATTTTTTACATATACAGGATATAATTATAGAACAAGAAAATATTCCTGACTCAGTCTTTCCAGTCATGTTTTATTTCAAAATATGAAATTTACTTTCTAAATATGTCTCTAAAGTGATATTTTTAAAATGTTTTTTTAAATATTTATTTATTCCCTTTTGTGGTCTTTATTGTTTTATTGTTGTTGTTATTGTTGTTATTGATGTCATCGTTGTTGGATAGGACAGAGAGAAATGGAGAGAGGAGGGGAAGACAGAGGGGGGGAGAGAAAGATAGACACCTGCACACCTGCTTCACCACCTGTGAAGCAACTCCCCCTACAGGTGGGTGGTTGGGGCTCCAACCCGGATCCTTATGCTAATCCTTGCATTTTGCATCACATGTGCTTAATCCGCTGCACTACCTCCTGACTCCCGCAAGTGATCTTTTTTTAAAAACATTAAAAAAAATTTATTTGCTTTTTCCCTCTTTTGTTGCCCTTGTTTTTTTATCACTGTTGTAGTTATTACTGTTGTTGTTATTGATGCCGCTGTTGTATAGAACAGAGAGAAATGAAGAGAAGAGGGGAAGACAGAGAGGGAGAGAAAGATAGACACCTGCAGACTTGCTTCACCGCTTGTGAAGCCCCTGCATGTGGGGAGCGGGGGCTCGAACCAGGATCATTACACTGGTCTTTGCGCTTTGTGCCACCTGCGCTTAACCCGCTGCGCTACTGCCCAATCCTTTCTAAAGTGGTCTTTATGATTAAGATTTTCCTTGGGCCTACATGGTACCAAGTACTCAGAAGACAGACATAAAATTCTGTCCTCTGAGGTTCGGGCGGTGGCACAGTGGGTTAAGTGCATGTGGCGCAAAGCGCAGGGACCGGCGTAAGGATCCCGGTTCGAGCCCCCGGCTCCCCACCTGCAGGGGAGTCACTTCACAGGCGGTGAAGCAGGTCTGCAGGTGTCTGTCTTTCTCTCCCCTTCTCTGTCTTCCCCTCCTCTCTCCATTTCTCTCTGTCCTATCCAACAACGAACAACATCAACAATGGCAATAATAATAACCACAACGAGGCTACAACAAGGGCAACAAAAAGGGGGAAAAATGGCCTCCAGGAGCAGTGGATTCATGGTGCAGGCACGGAGCCCAGCAATAACCCTGGAGGAAAAAAAAAAAAAAAGTCTTAAAAAAAAATTCTGTCCTCTAAGTATCTGACACACTCACTGTGTGATGGGCCTTGACTACAAAATAGATGCTGATAATCTCTGTCCTCACCAGTAATTGCTCATTCCCCCTAAGAGGTACACAATCTGTCAAAACAACTGAATTATTCCTGGTCAGTAAATAAATTTAATGGAACAAATGCTTTTTAGGTCATTTGGGATAAGGTAGCATCTTTATTGTGAAAAATATCAAGGTCTATTTTTCTATCCTGTAAAAACAAACTAGCCTAGATAATGTCTTTTTTTTCTTTTTAGTTTCAAAGTTATATAATTTACTTTGAGATTTTTTACTTTTAGTCTTTTTCTAAAGATTTAGTTTTTAAATTATATTATTTTGAATCACTATATTACATTGCATTCTCAACCTTTAAAAAATTTTTATTTACTTTATTGTAATGAGAGAGAGATAAAGAGGAAACAAGATAGAGTTGGAGAGATCAGAGCACTGCTCAGCTCTGGCTTATGGTCATGGTGAGGACTGAACCTGAGATCTCAGAGCCTCAGGCATCAGAGTCCTTTGCATAACCATTGTACTGTCTCCTCAGAACAAGATTTGTTTATTTATTAACAAGAACTAAAGAAGAGAGAAATACAGACTGTGACATGTGCTGCTGGATGTAAGGTATTGGACTCTCAGGCCTGAGGTCCTAAATTCAGTCCCTGCCAACACATGTACCAGAGTGATGTCTGGTTCTTTCTCTCTCTCCTATCATTTCTCATGAATCAATCAATAAAAAATCTTTTTAAAATATTGACTTTTAAAGAGAGATCTATGTCATTTTCCTCAATTTGCAAAAATAAGGAAGGTATTTTTAGTTGTTAAGCTTTCTTACATGCTTGACTCTAGAAAAAAGCTATAAAATTATGTTCTTCATTTTCCTTTCTTCCTTTGTAAAGTGGGTATATTTATAGTTCAGTTTTTTTTTTAGTTATAAAGACATTAATTGGAATGATAAAACGATTCCCTTCATATATAGCAATCACTTTGTGTTTTTTTAAATTATTTTCTATTTTCTTTATTTATTTATTGGATAGAGACAGCTAGAAATTGAGAGGGAAGGGGAAGATAGAGGGAGGAGAGACAGAGAGACACTTGCAGCACTGCTTCACCACTTGCAAAGCTTTTCGCCCTCAGGTGGGGATCAGGGGCTTGAACCTGAGTCCTTGCACATTGTAATATGTGTGCTCAACCAAATGTGTCACCACCTGACCCCTATAGTCATCACTTTGAATGGTGCTCAGCATTATTTTTTTCATTGGGTATCTATCTCTTGACCTGATAAACTTTTTTTTTTTTCTTTGCCATCATGGTTAATCCTGGGGCTCCGTGCCTGGACAAATGAATCCACCAATCTCAGAGGCCACTTTTTCTTTTTTTCTGATAGATACAGAGAGAAATATAGAGGTGGAAAGAGACAAACACACAGAGGGACAGACACCTACAGCACTGCTCCATCACTGTGAAGCTTCCCTCGTGCAGGTGGGGATAGAGAACTTGAACCTGGGTCATTGTGTATAGTAGCAGTGTGCACTCCCCTGGGTGTAGCACCACCAAGCTTCCTGATAAACATTTTATTTTAAGGACCATGTACAATTTAGTGCTTCACCCTGATCCTCTCTTTTGAAGCACCCTGGCAGATATACCACTGACTTCAGTATCTACATCAGACAAGTTGCTTCACTTATAATTGGAGTTAATATGATATTTCCCTCAAGATGGGCAAAAAGCCAGTCACATACACACTTGGATTCAGAACTTGGTATTACACTCTGTCAGGGTGTGACTTACATCATAATTGCTCAAACTGCATTTTGTTAAGTGTGAAAAACAAATGGCTTTCCTTGTGTCCTCGGTAATAGGAAATCATTAAATGTCTAACAGATGCTTGATTTTTTTTTTTTTTTTTTTTTTGGTCAGGATACATAATAGGGGAAATTAAACTGATGGAGCTTCCCTTCTTTGGATCTTCTCTCTCAACACACCTATTATTCTTTAGGAAAGGAACATGCCCCCCCAGGGCATTGAGCAACTTTTCTGTAGACTATAGTTAAGTCCTTCAAATCTGAAGACTGAGAACTTGGAGACAGGTGCAATCCTTGGAGCTTAGAAGATAAAGGAACCTAGACTTTTTATCTTGCTGTCTTTTGCAGAGCTTGGTTGTACAGGGAAAAATCTTGTCAAAAACCTGTTCAAGGCTGGGAGTATAGAACAGCCTGCCAACACCCAAGTCCAGTGGAGAAGCAATTACAGAAGCCAGACCTTCTACCCTCTGCACCCCCATAATGATCTTGGGTCCATGCTCCCAGAGGGATAAAGAGTAGGAAAGCTTCCAATGAAGGGGATGGGGTATGGAACTCTGGTGGTGGGAAGTGTGTGGAATTGTACCCCCTCTTATCCTATAGTCTTGCCAATCATTATTAAATCAATAAAAAGAAAAAAAAAACAGTTCAATGGTTAAAAGATTTACAAAGAGCTCTGCAATGTCCTGCTTCTGGAAATTCACAGAAGAATTTGTCACTGACCTCCGGAGAGTATATAGCCCCTTAAGTAAAAAATAAATCCCATATGTTCATTTTCTCTAGCTATTTTCTCATTTAGTGTGGGGACTATTTGAGTTTTATGTGAAATTTACTGTATATAGCACATAAAACAGAATGTAGAAAATAAGGACATTTTTGAGAAATCCTACCCTTTCTGTTGCTCTTTAATAATTTTATTTATTTATTATTGGAAAGAGAGAAATTGAGAGGAGTTGGGGAAAAGAGAGGGAAAGATACAGAGAGACACCCAAGGTCTTCCTCCTACAGGGGGGGACCAGGGACTTGAACCTGGGTCCTTGTGCACTGTAATGTGTGTGCTTAACCAGGTGTGCCACCACCTGGCCCCTCCTACCCTTCTTATATTGACTCATCATTGGTTTATAGTACCATAAAATTATGGGGATAGAACTTTGTACAATACCTCTCTGTGTTTAAGGCTCACTGCATCCACCACCACCATTCCAGTGCCATCCCCAAACCAAAAACACCCTCTTACCCATTCCTTCTACTCCTCCTCTCCTTTCTGCCATAGCCTTCACTAAGTTTAGGAGTTAGTTTTGTTAGTCTTCGACAGTTCATTTGCTTTGGTTATTTATATTCTATAAGTAATTTTTTCAAGACCTTACTTATTTAACTTTACATAATTACTTTATGTTTCACCATTTTGTCTCAAAAGGCTTGGTGCATTTCTTTTTTGGGTGGCAAGAATAGTATTCTTTTTTAATTTTTATTTATTTATTTATTTATTTATTTATTTATTTTTGCCTTTGTTGCCCTTGTTGTTTTTTATTGTTGTTGCAGTTATTGTTGTTATTGATGTTGTCGTTGTTAGATAGGACAGAGAGAAATGGACAGAGAAGGGGAAGACAGAAAGGAGGAAAGACAGACAGCTGCAGACCTGCTTCACCACCTGTGAAACAACTCTCCTGCAGGTGGGGAGCCTGGAGCTCGAATCAGGCTCCTTACACTTCGCACCATGTGTGTTTAACCCACTGCGCTACCGCCCGACTCCCAAGAACAGTATTCTACTGACTGTGCATTTATACTGATCCTGAGTCTTGGTTGCTGTGAATAAGGCTGCTATAAACATAGGGATGTACACCTCTTATCCTATAGTCTTGTCAATAAAATAAAAAAAAAAAAACATAGTGATGCCAATAACCATTTTACTTAGTGTGAGAAGTCCTACTTTATAAAATAATGATGTAGCTCTAGATTACTTGGCCAAAGGGGAGCTCCTTAGTTTTCTTTTTCTCTTTTTTCTCTTTTTTTTCTTTTCAATTGAGAGAAATTGAGAGGGAAGGGAAAGTAGAGAGAGAAAGACAAAGACACTGGTAGCACTGCTTCACTACTGGAGATGGGCCTGTATTTTTGTATTATAATAAAAGGGATGAATTGTACTATGGGATGCACAGTAACGTACAGATATATAGTGTACACTGACTGACTTTGGGGACTTGACTGGCACTGAGAGGGGTGATGGGGAGATGAGATGCTTCAAGTTGATCCACTGTTCTACAGTTTGCTATGATCAAAGTTCTCAGATAAGTAGTTCACTCAAGACTAGCTCTATATCCCAGTTTTCCCAGGAATAGATTTTTTTTTAAAAAAAATTTACAGAAAGGTCAATACAAGTGCTTTATATTTAATTCCGGGAGTCTGGAGGTAGTGCAGCAGGTTATGCGCATATCGCTCAAGGACTGGCATAAGGATCCCAGTTCGAGCCCCAGCTTCCCACTTGCAGGGGGGGAGGGGTCACTTCACAGGCAGGTCTGTAGGTGTCTATCTTTCTCTCCCCCTCTCTGTCTTCCCCTCCTCTCTCCATTTCTCTTTGTCTTATCTAACAATGAAGACATCCGTAACAACAACAATGATAACTACAACAACAATAAAAAAACAAGGACAACAAAAGGGAAAACAAATAAATAAATATAAATTTTTAACTTTAATTCTGTCAGTTATGAAGAACAAAAATTGCTTTAGAAATGTCTTCTAAAGATTCTGTAATTGTGTGTAGTTAAGGCTTGTATAGAGCCAGCAAGTTAGCCAGCTGGATATTGTTCCTTCCTTGCCCTGTGTATTGTCCATGTCCAAGCCCAGCCCCTACTGCGTTGTCTTTCATTCTCTCCCTCTGTCTTGCTTCCTCTGTCCGAAAAAGTTGATTTAGAGTGGGCATGTCCCCATGACAACACCAATAAAGAGATTATATAGAGACGAGCACATCTGTACATATGAGATAAGGCCAGGGAGTTAGCTGACATTAAAGCATAAGACATTAGGCCCCACGTTCAGTCCCTGATACTGCCATATGCCAGAACTCTCTCTCTCTCTCTCTCTCATTCTTATTTTATCCATCTTTCATAATGCCTTCTTGATGTTTCATTAACACTTAGTAAGAGAACAACGCTATCTCATATCTTGTCACTGATATATAAAAGCATACTTTATTGATTAAAAAAAAAGAACCTGAAATAGTACTTACAAACTTTCTTCTCTTGATTTGGATCTTGAAATAAGTTTAAGTCATTGGTTGATCATGCCAGTTAACCTGTGAAATGATAGTGTCATGAACACAGGAGTTAAACCTTCCACCCTCTGCACCCCATAATGATCCTGGGTCCATACTCCCAAAGGGATAAAGAATAGGAAAGCTTCCAATGGAGGGGATGGGATATGGAGCTCTGGTGGTGGGAATTGTGTGGAATTGTACCCCTCTTATCCTACAGTCTTGTGGATCACTATTAAATCAATTTAAAAAATGGTAAAATAGTTCTAACTCTTTAGTAGTCATTATTTTTCCTCAAATGAAACTTTACCAAGAGCTTCAATACACAGAGCTCCATTCTTAAATCTAGATTCCACTTTTTAAGCCTCACTCTGGGTACCACTCTCCTTTCCCCCAGAGGTAACCTCTGGGGTATTGCAGACTTCAGATTCCATGGAGAATATTGAAAAACCATAGACCTATCCAAATACTCTGTGCACTGAGTAAAGAAAGATGATCCTGTTCATAATACTAAGGTGGAATGGTAAACAGATTTCAACTCTTGTGTCAACAATATAGTTTGGTGAACTGCCTTGCAAACCACTTGAAAAGACTTCTGAAATCTATTTCTGTCTCAGAAGGAATATAAAGGGTCGTATTCAGTGATTACTGGAGGAGCACACATCTTGCATTTGATGGTCTTGGTCTTGACATCCTATAATGAAAACTGGAACCAAGAATAACTTTATAGGGTAGAGATAAGCAACTTCATAGAGATAAAGATCTTGTTTTAAAATAAGGATATGTTGGAAAGTGAGGAAGCACAAGAAGTCATCTCAGGGTTCTTTTAATTTCTCTCTGTCCTGTCAAATAAATTAAAAAATAAAAATAAAATGGCTGCCAGGAGTGGTGGATTTGTCATGCAGGCACTGAGTTCCAGTGACCAACCTGGTAACAAAAAGGGAAACAAAAATAATAAGTCGACTCATCCAATAAAAACCTTAAACTGCAGATGCTGACATGGCAGAATATAACTATTTGAAACTCTTCTCAATATGCCACTTTTCCCCCCTTTTGTTGCCCTTTTTTTGTTGTTGTTGTTGTAGTTATTATTGTTGTTATTGATGTCGTCGTTAGATAGGACAGAGAGAAATGGAGAGAGGAGGGGAAGACAGAGAGGGGGAGAGAAAGATAGACACCTACAGACCTACACAAGCGGTGAAGCAACGTCCCTGTAATTGGTGAGCCGGAGGCTCGAACTGGGATCCTTGCGCAGGTCCTTGCGCTTCGCCACATGCGCTTAACCCACTCTGCTACCGCCCAACTCCCCAATATGCCACTTTTTAAGTTGAGCAAATATACTCCCGGATGCTTCTCAGAATACTGTCCCTCTGCCTCCACCGCCCACCCCACCCCACCCCACCCCCCATGCCCGTGAGGCTGAGAAAGTGGAGATTAGAAATGCAAGGCATGCGCCTTCCTTTCCATCCTCAGTGAATCATAGTGTATTTATGAATTAAGCACAAGTTTATCTTTCATCCTAGAAACTTGTGAGAGTTACCATGTACAAAGTGACAGAAGAGGGCGTTGGGCGGTGGCACACCCGGTGAAATACACATAGTAGGCAGCACAAGGAACAGAGCAAGGATCCCAGTTCAAGCCCCAGGCTTCCCACCTGCCAGGGGTTGCTTCACAAGCAGGTGAAGGAAGTCTCCAAGTATCTATCTTTCCCTCTCTCTATCTGCCCTGTACTCTGAATTTCTCTCTGTTTTATCAAACAATAAAAAAACTCCCCCTTTTTCTTATAAAGGAACGTCTAGAAAATATCCCTCTTACATACAGTAACATAAAAGAATACATGGGGGTCGGGCGGTGGCGCAGTGGGTGTGGCGCAAAGCGCAGGGACTGGCTTAAGGATCCCGGTTCGAGCCCCCGGCTCCCCACCTGCAGGGGAGTCGCTTCACAGTCGGTGAAGCAGGTCTTCAGGTGTCTTTCTCTCCCCCTCTCTGTCTTCCCCTCCTCTCTCCATTTTTCTCTGTCCTGTCCAACAACGAACAACATCGACAATGGCAATAATAATAACCACACCGAGTCTACAACAACAAGGGCAACAAAAAGGGGGAAAAAATGGCCTCCAGGAGCGGTGGATTCATGGTGCAGGCACCGAGCCCAGCAATAACCCTGGAGGAAAAAAAAATACATTAATTTAGATTATCAAGATAGAAATATTTCCTGATTGTTTTCATATATTTATAAATTGCACAAATTTTGCAACTGAATCCGTGTTAAACTGAGCTAAATATGGCAGCATGACTCAACACTCTTTCCCAGTGGCTCAAGGTCCAAGAATTTTGGACATGCTAAGAGACTGAAAGAGAACTCTCCCCCTGTCCTAAGAGAATATTCTTTGGTGAATGTCTTTAAATTTAATTCATCAGCTTTGTAAGGGACACTAAAAGAGAAAAAACAAAATTGTTAGATGACTGGGCCAAACAGTTATACACATTTCAGTTCAGTAATAATGGGCTAGGGTTTACTTTGGGTGCTGGCCTGGTGAGAGGAGGGCACGCACCATGTTACTGCCATCTGGGTGGATGACTGGGGAGTCTGCATTGAAGCTTGATGACCTGATATACCTGAGATCCAGAGTTAAAATAAGCAAAGCAGTGGCCTGGGAGGTGGCACAGCAGTAGAGCTGAGGGCTTATGAGCACTGGTTTCTCATCGACCTATTTTTCATGAAACAAATAAGATAAAATTATTAAATATTGGGGGTTGGGTGATGCAGCACTTGACTGAATGCACACATATAGTGCATAAGAACCCAGGCAATAACAAGACAAAGGAAGAGAGGAAGGAAGGAAGGAAGGAAGGAAGGAAGGAAGGGAGGATGGAAGGAGAAGAGGGGGGAGCCAGGCTGTGGGGAAGCCAGGCTGTAGCGCAGCAGGCTAAGTGCATATGGCACAAAAGCAAGGACCAGAGTAAGGACTGTGGTTTGAGGCCCCCAGCCCCACTCCCCACCTGTAGGGGAGTGGCTTCACAAGTGGTGAAGCAGGTCTGCAGGTGTCTATCTTTCTCTCCCCCTCTCTGTCTTTCTCTCCTCTCTTGATTTCTCTCTGTCCTATCCAACAACAATGACATCAATAACAATGATTATAACAAAAACAGTGGTAAACAGCAAAGGCAACAAAAGGGGAGAAAATGGCCTCCAGGAGCAGTGGATTCATAGTGTAGGCACAGAGCTTCAGCAATAACCCTGGAGGAAAGGAAAAAAGAGAAAGGAAGGAAGAAAAAGGAAGAAAGAAAGGAAGAAAGGAGGAAGAGAAGGAGAAGGGGAAGAAAACAAAACATAAATATTACAAAGTTCTAGAGATGTAAGAATAAACAAGACAGAAAGTTTCTTTATAAAACTTAATATTGGAAGGGGCTGCTGACGTGCCGGTAGTACACCTGGTTGAATGTACAGATCACAGTGAGAAAAGACCCAGGTTCAAGCCCCCAGTCCCCACCTGTAGGAAGGAAGTTTCATTAAGCGGTGAAACAGTGTTGCAAGTCTCTCTTTCTCTTTCCCCTTTTCTACCTCCCCCTTCCTTCTCAATTTCTGTCTCTATGCAAGATAAATAAAATATATTGTAAAATATACTTTGAAAATAAACACATAGACTAAAATTAAATAAAAGCAGAATGCTAATTATGAAATAAGGATAGATTTGATTTTGTAATAATTTGTCCAAAGCAGGAGACTTTATTTAAAAACAAGTGTATGCTAAGGGAAAGACACTGAAGATGTCTAGGCACTGGAGGTCCATGCGACTAGATTATCTAGGCTTGTTAATCAGTAAGGATCTTCTGCCAGCCCCTGTTCAGGTGCCAATATGCCGGGCTAGTTTCGCGGACAGGAGACAGACGACCAGGGACTCATGGCTGAGCTGGGGACGCAGTTCAATCTTTATTGATGAGCAGGAATGCAGTGCAATCTATCTAATCTCTATTCATTAGAAAATCCTGTCCTTTATATCTCCTGAGGCAGAAGTGTCAGGAAGAGGAAGTACGTAGGATAGGGGGTGGGGAGAAGGAAAAAGCTCGTGAACCAATGGGGATTAAACCAATGTGGGTCTCAAACAAAACGATGATTATGTAAATAGACCACAGTGTTAAGCAATGGAAGTGAACCTAATGTGATGATCAAAACAGAAGGGGTCTATCTTAGGAGCAGAATTAGAAGCAGACCAACAATCTTCTAAGAGAAACAATTCTCCTATCTTTATGACAGGAGGTCGTGGTGCAAGTTAAAGAAGGCACCTAAGGAAGTCAGGCCCAGGGACTGTGAGAGAGGTATCTCCCTGAATGTCTGCATTTTGTACTATGTGGTCCTTGAGAAAACCATCTGAGATGGTAGAATCACATCTCTAAAGGGAAAGAATTTATGATTGCAAGCTTTCTTTCTTTTCTTTTTGTCTTTCTTTCTTTCTTTTATGATTGCAAGCTATCTAGCAATAAGAGGTTGACCTGGAATAAAGGGTAAATTCTGGAAGAATTAAAGCTTTTACAAGCTGAGACTTTAAATGAAGCTGGGACCATTCTAGGAATGCAGCCTTAAGCTATTAGAAATTGTGCTCATAAAAAAATTACTTTAAACACAGTTATTATAAATAATCTCTATTTTGTTATTTCTAAGTTAATAAATTTACTTTTTCCCCTTAAAAAAAACAAAACGAAAAGAAACTGTGCTCATGTTTGCACAAGTCTCTTAGAGGGGTAGAGGGAGGAGACAGGGAGCAATGGAAGAGTTTTTGTCATGGCTTACACTTTGAACTAATAAAACTCTGCTGCATACTAAGTGCTTCATCTCTCCTTAAAGATCAAACTTGGGAGTGGGGGCTGGTGGTAGTGCAGCAGGTTAAACGCACATGGCACAAAGCACAAGGACCAGCTCAGGGATCCCGGTTCGAGCCCCCGGCTCCCCACCTGCAGGGGGGTCGCTTCACAAGCAATGAAGCAGGTCTGCAGACGTCTTTCTCTCCCCCTCTCTGTCTTCCCTTCCCCTCTCGATTTCTCTCCAACAACAGTGTCAACAATAACAATAATAACAACAACAAAGGCAACAAAAATGGAAAAAAATGGCCTCCAGGAATGTTGCAGGCACCAAGCCCCAGAGATAACCCTGGAGGGAAGAAAAAAAAATAACTATATAAACATAAGATGCCTCATAGCTCACAGCAAGTATCTTACTTTTCAGGGGACAAAGGAGAAAATGCAAATCCCAGGGAGCCAGGTGGTAACACAGTGGGTTAAGGGCACACGGTACAAAGCCAAGGACTGGCTTAAAGATCAGGATTTGAGCCCCTGGCTTGAACAAGCAGTGAAGCAAGTCTACAGGTATCTTATCTTTCTCTCCCCCCTCTGTTTTTCCCTCCTTTCTTGATTTCTCTCTGTCCTATCCAACAACAACAGCAATAACAACAATAACAAGGACAACAAAAATGGGAAAAAGTAGCCTCCAGGAGCAGTGGATTCATTATGTAGCCCCAGTGATAACCCTGGAGACAAAAAAAAAAAAAATGTAAACCCTAATGATGGCTTGTAAGCTACAATTTCATGTACTGAGCCTCCAGACTGTTTCACTATGTAAATCTTCAACCCCCATGTGAAAGTATCTTCAGGGACTCAAGGAGATGTTCCATAACGTGATGGATGTCTGGTACCGCACTGTAGAATAAAGAAGACATGCAAGTCATAGCACTGAGTGCCGGGATAGCCTGAGGGTACTTCTTCCCGAGCCGGTGCTCTCTGGGTTGGAGAGAACTCAACTGGAGCTGATCTAGGCTGCTGTGTGGGAGAGGGATCAGGAACGCGTGCTGCACCAACTTCCGCAGGAGATACACTCTGGAACTCTCGGAGCCGGAAAGCAATTTCCAAGTGTCTTTAATCAGAAGAGCAGCTGTTTTTATACTCTCCAAGTAGGGTGGAAACAGGATGTGATATAGAGAGGGTGGAGAGAAAAGTGACTGGTGAAAATCAGAGTGTGACAAGGAGGGGGCGGAACAGGCGAGAATCCTATGACTGAACCACCAATGCCCTGGAGTGCTTTATGTAAAAGTGATTTATGTAAATAGACCAAACCTTTGGATCAGTAAATCCCTATATAGGCATATGGATAAGAAGAAGCCAGGGGGAGATGGCAACTACCCAACATCTCCCCCTTTCTTTTTAACTTTTTGCCATAGTATCAGGAGTGTGGGGCACTTTGTGAGGCAGGGAGACTGATAAGAGGCACACCTGTTTTTTTTTTTTGGGGGTTCTACTGTCCCTCCTTGCTCAACCTCTCCGTGGAGAGAGAGACTAACAGGATTGACACACCCCTCAGGCTCAAGCCCTTCCAAGCTCAACCATATCCTCACAATTCCCCAACATCTTCCTCTTACTTAATGGCCATATATAACTGGGTCAATGTCTGTAAAAGGCTTCATCTCTGTCAGGGGAATAGCAGTGTAGGGGTGAACGGAAACCTGTTGGGAAGAAAGCAGAATGATAGTGTGTAAGTGTCTTTAAAAAGAACTAGCACAAGACGGAGGGATAAGTAAGAGTAGCAAGAGACAGAGTGAGCCTGATGGGTGGAGGAGTGGGGGCCTGATAAGCCGAGGGGCTAGAGGGGTGATCTGGCATTGCAAAATCCCGAGTCAGCCTGCTACAGTCATTCTTCAAGAAGTCCAGGAGTATAAAAGGAGTGTCTAGCAAGTTCTATAGAAGCATCAGTCCAATGTCAACAGCCAGGAAATAAATGCCACACGTCTATCTTGATGGAGGAGGACGGCCACCGGAACTTTTCTTCTCTGTAGAGAGTGACCTGGAACCGCCAAAACATGATGGGCGAAACAGAAGCAGGAAGAGCAGACACCGATGGTTGAGAGAAAGGCAGTAGGAAAGTCTTGTCCTTCGGAGTCTGTGAATCAGGTTCTCCAGATCGTGTCAGGTCACATCATGGGTTTCTGGGGATGGCTGTAATTGTGGGTGATGTCAGAGGTCAGGGGTCCAAGATGGATTTCTGGGGATTCTATATGAGCAGATGCTTCTTTATGCGAAGGCTTGTCATAGCTGTAGTCAATTACTTATGAAAAAACTTTGTAACAAATTAGAAGTTTACTACAATTGATAACTCAATGATTATAACTGGTTTAGGTATCTTTATAATTTTGTGTAAAGGTCATCTTACGTGACCTCATGTAGCAGTCTTTATATAGCAAAGTTTTCATACCGAGTTTAAGTTACATATATTGATTCTTGACTATTTTTACATTGGGTTTTTAAGCAAACTCAGGTTACTAGAGTTAACACATTTTAGTGACATTTTTTTTTTTTGGTACATTTACAATATCAGATTGATGCCAAATTTGTTGTGGATTAATTTCCACAAGATAGCTTACAGGACATTTTTGGGGGCCCTCCAAAAATGTCCTGTATAGAGAATCTGTATTTTAACTTAGGAGATGAAGAATTGTCACATTGAATATTTAGAGTTTTACCTTAAACACTCAGTTACTTAAATGAATTGATTTTACCTCTTCTCGTAAAAATGTAACTTCGAAGTTACAATTTAACTGTTAAGTTAATGTTTACCAAACTTGAAACACGCATATTAAACATATAGTTTATAACACACAGGAGGAGAAAAACTTGTAAATAAGATATATCATTTCAAATGTGAATTTAGAACTACTGTCATAGTTGAACCATCTTTACTCACACAGTTTAAGACTAAACATTTCATATTGGTATCAAGACTTAAAAAAGAAATCAAAAGGGGGAATGAATAATTTATGGACTGTTTCTGGACGTCTCCAGAAACCATGGCTGCGTCCAGCCGTTTGATATAAAGTCAGTTAACTTTCAGAGTACTCTGAGCACAATGGGTCATACAAAAATTTTGGTCACTCAACTCACTCAATTTTTTTTTTTTCACTCACTCACTCACAAAACACAACTGGCCAGTCATAGCATAAGACATTCATTCGGGGGGGGGGGAGAGTTCTGTGAATCAGATTTTTTTTTTTTTTGATTCTGCCATGCTGTATTATGGATCCTGGGGTGCATCCTGTAGCCAGTCCTCTTGCAGCCAGTCTTCTTGCAGTGTTTCTTGTTCTTCAGGGATATCAGCACCATCATGTGGGTATTGCCGGACATGGCGGGCAGGAACCCAAACAGGCTTGGAGTAATTTTGTGGAAAAATACATGCGAAACCCCTCCCCATAGTCAACAGGGGGTCAGGTCCTTTCCAAATTTTATCAAGTGGGTCTTTCCATTTGACTTTAATAGCTGGGAGGGTGGGTGGTGTTTGCCAATGAAGAATTATAGGAGGTTGGTCGGAGTTTTTGTAAATATTAAAGAGATTTAATGTAGTTAAGGCTTTTGCCAGCTGGATATTAGGGGGGTACATTTCCCCTTTTTCTTTATTTAATTGAGCCTTAAGAGTTTGATGGGCCCTCTCAACAATGCCTTGTCCCTGTGGATTATACGGAATGCCTGTAGTATGAGTAATGTTCCAGAGGGAACAAAAATCTTTAAATTGTTTGCTGGTAAAAGCAGGTCCATTATCCGTTTTAAGTTGAAGAGGTAAGCCCATTACAGCAAAACAGGAGAGCATATGGCTTATAAGCTTTTTTGAGTTTTCTCCAGTCTGAGCTGTAGCCCACATAAACTTAGAGAAGGTATCAATTGAGACGAACACATATTTTTGTTTGCCAAAGTTAGGTATGTGGGTAACATCAATTTGCCAAAGAGCGTTGGCTTTTAAACCTCGAGGATTAACCCCCAGAGTCTGAATAGCAGGTGTTTTGATTAGACCTGCACAGGAGGAACATGTAGCAAGAATACGTTTTAACTGTGGCAGAGGAATATCAGGAAATCGAGCTCGAAGACCTTTAAGATTAACATGGGTTAGGGAATGAAAGTCAGCAGGATTAGAGACAGAGGCTAGGAGAATTCCTGTGGAGGCAAGGCGGTCAGCTGCAGCATTCCCTTCGGACAGGGGACCAGGAAGAGGGCTGTGGGAACGTAGGTGCTGAACATACAGTGGATGGGTTCGAGAACAGAGCATAGAGGCAATTTGAATTAAAAGAGGAGAAAGTGGGTTGTCATCAATTCTTACATAAGATCGAGCAAGCCATGGAAGTAAGTTAACAGTATACACACTGTCAGAAAAAAGGTTGAAGGATTCTGGTACAGCTTTTAATGCAAGAAAAACAGCATAAAGTTCTTTGTACTGAGGGGAATTATCAGGAAGTTCAGTAAAGAGAGGTTTGGGGTATTGCTGGTCTGGATAATATATAAGGGCAGCAGCTCCCTTTTTTCCACCATCAGTGAACACTGCAGGAGCAGAGGGGATGGGATCTCGAGAGAAAAGTTTAGGTACTAGTAGAGGCAACAGAGGTAAAGAAGCTATCAAATTATTAGAGGGAAAATGATTATCTAATTGTCCTGGAAAACCCATTAAACTTATGGCAAAACGAGAATGGTGGCGTATGAGCCATTCTGTGTCAGTGAGAGAAAAGGGAAGAATGATTGAATCTGGTTCCCTTCCTAAGACCTGAACCGATCTGTTTCTTCCTTGGCGAACCATAAATGCTAAGGCATCAATCTCGGTAAGGAGTCTTGGAGCTCCGCCTACTGGCGTATGAAGCCATTCGAGAACGCCATGTTTCTGCCACAATGCCCCCACTACCGTGGGGGTGGAGTTAAAGATTAGAAGATTTACTGGAGAGGAGGGGGAGAATCGAACGAGGTGCATGTCCTGGAGAGCCTGGTTAACTTTTTCCAGAGCCAAGGATGCTTCGGGGGTTAACATACGCTTTGAGGAGGGCTGTTTGTTTCCTTTTAACAGATCGAACAGTGGTTGCAGGCAGCTCGTAGGCAGATAAAGATACTGCCTAAGCCAATTCAAATTTCCAAGAAAACTTTGTAAAGAAGCAAGAGTGAGATTAGAAGGAAAAGTAACACAAGGTTTTAAAGGACGAATCTGCGTTAGGGAAATCTCTGAGCCTAAGAAAGATATTGGAGGGATTAGCTGTATCTTCTCAGGAGCTACATTAAGTCCACTTCTCTTTAAGGCAGGGATTAGAAAATCACGTAGGGCGGAGAGATCTGTATCTAATTCTCCCCATATTAACACGTCATCCATATAATGAAAAACCTTAAGGCCCTTATGAATATATGGAAAAAGGGCAGATTTAACAACCTCTTGACAAATAGTAGGACTATTAGCCATGCCCTGGGGCAGTACCACCCATTCAAATCTATCGGCAGGGCTGGCATTATTAATAGAAGGAACAGAGAAAGCAAAACGTTTACAATCTTGTGGGTGTAAGGGAATAGAGAAAAAACAATCCTGTATATCAATAGCTATGACTGGAATTCCTGTGGGAATTGCGGAAGCAAGAGGCAAACCCCTTTGGGGGGAGCCCCAAACCTGCATGGTTTTATTAACTGCACGAAGATCTTGGAGGAGGCGCCATTTTCCTGAGCGCTTTTTAATTACAAAGACTGGAGTATTCCATGGGCTCCGAGAATGACGAATGTGTCCCAACGATAACTGCTCTTGGACGAGTTTTTTTAAAATTTCTAGCTTCTCCCTAGGCAAAGGCCACTGTTCCACCCAGACAGGCTCATTAGAAAGCCAATCTAAGCGGGGAGTTCTGTTACGAACAGTGGCAGTTAGTATTGGGGGTGCTGGTTGGGTCTAGCAGTCTCACAGGAGTGAGTGTGGTGTCCTGCAGAGGTGTCTGAGGATATCACTACATCTAAAGATTCCAGCAAGTCTCTTCCCAATAAATTGGTGCTTATATCAGCTATTAAAGGCTGAAAGCGTCCGGTAGTCCCTTCTGGATCTTCCCACACAAGGGAATCTCGTGTGCGGAATGCCTGAGTCAATCCTCCAACACCATGTAAGCGTGGTCCTGGGAGGAGTTCCCAACTCTGGGGAACCTCTGCTTGTCTTAATATTGTCTTATCTGCTCCCGTGTCAATCAAACACTTAAAAGGAATATTACCAATCTTTACTGTCATAGTTGGGTGACCCCTTTCTAAAACAGGGGTGGTCCATAAAATCTCAGGCTCTGAATTCGAGCTGTTCTCTTGCTCCAGCCGGTTATTTCTATGCTGGAAGTTCCCACATACCACGGGTTCCTCCTTCTGCTCACCCTCTGTTATTGTTACTTGGCGTGGTGGGTATAGCGACGGATTGGGTCCCAAGCTGGGCTTCTGTTTGTGGAAGAAGGGCACAGCACCAAGCGGGCGACCTGCTTCCTTCCCTCTTGGGGGCGGGGCTAAGGGAAGCCCCATACCTAGTTTAAATCCCTGTTTACATTTGGCAGAGGCGTGCCGTTCCTATGGAACCTTGACCAACAATCTCTCCTCCAGTGAAATCCTTTCTGGCATCTGGGACAAGGCATTCGTGGTCTCTGATTCCCTGTCTGGATGCGGGGTTGCCCTGATTGGAGGCGGGGTTGCCCTGACTGGAGGCGGGGTCGCCCTGACTGGAGGCGGGGTCGCGGTCTATTTTCTGGACATTGGTTACGCCAATGCCCTTGGCGACCGCACTGAAAGCAAGCTCCTTTTTGCTTATGTAAGGTAGCTGCATAGGCCTGTAACATAGGTCCTTGAAAAGAGCTTGATCTGAGATCCTGTGTAGCTAGAATCCAAGTATCTGGGTGTTCATTTTTAAGAGTGATACAGGCCTGTCGAAAATGCGGAAGCATTCCATCCCAGACTATGGATCGCAGTAGGAGAAAACGAGCGTCAGGATTATAAATCTTCCTTTCCAAACTCGACTGGACCCTGGCAATGAATTTAGCGAGGGATTCATCAGGTTCTTGTTGCAGGGAGAGAATGGGGGCTGAGGCTGCTCCCATGGGTGGTGTTAATCGCTCCCATGCTTTTAATGCACACAGGCGTACTTGATCAAAATACCCCGCTGGAAACTTGGCTTCCGCCTGTTGAATCCCTGTTTCTAATTGGCCTGTTCCAAACAATGCATCAAAATTACCCTCTGGCTGATTTTGAATATTTTTCCGCGATTGTTGTAAACATTCATCGCGAAAGAATGCCTCCCATTGCAGGAAGAGGGGGCCTGGGAGCGTAGCACGAGTCACATCTCTCCAATCTTGAGGGGTATTAAGGTTCTGAAGCAGGCCTTGTAAAATGGACCTGGTCCATGGGGCATGAACACCGTCATCTTTGATAGCCTGGCGTAGTTCCTTCAGGTCTGTGGCGGAATATGGATACCAGGCCTGAGGTTTTTGTCTATTGGGGGCAACATTGACCGGAAATGTGTGGACTTCCTCTGATAAGTGTGTAGCGGTAGGAGGAGTCACTGAAGTGGAAGCTTCTGGACAAGTGGCCGAAGAAGTGGTTTTGGAGGCTACAGGAGAATTCGGACATGTGTCTATCAAAACAGGGTGGGGTGAAGAAGCAGCCGTGGAGGCAGCAGGAGGTTCCGGACACGTTTCTGCCAAAATGGGGGTGGCCGAAGAAGTGGCTGTGGAGTCCAAAGGAGAATTCGGACACGTGTCTGCCAAAATAGGGGCCTCAGGGCAAGATGCCAAAATAGGGGCCTCAGGGCAAGATGCAGAGGAATTAGGGTGGGTCAAGATCACGACAGGCCTTTGCTTCTTCTTGTTTTTAAGGTGCTGGTTAAGTTCTATGATTACTTCCTTTATCTCTTGGACCTCAGCCTCTAGTTTCTTAAGCCTTTTGAGAGGTTGCCCTATATATCCCTTAAAAGCTGCTATGATGATCAACAGGATATAAGGTGAAGCCCCGAGAAAAATGTCCCAGATATATAAAAATTGTATACTGGAAAAAGAATGCAGGATTTGGAAAAGATTTTCCATGGTGGAAAGATCTCCGGAAAACAATAAAAAAGAAAAAAAAATCACAGTGCCTTAACACAATATTGCAGATACCCAAAAGGTGTGTACTTATCTAAGATGTCTTCTTGTAAATCTGCTGCTTACGGGTCCCTGTTCGGGCGCCAGATGCCGGGATAGCCTGAGGGTACTTCTTCCCGAGCCGGTGCTCTCTGGGTTGGAGAGAACTCAACTGGAGCTGATCTAGGCTGCTGTGTGGGAGAGGGATCAGGAACGCGTGCTGCACCAACTTCCGCAGGAGATACACTCTGGAACTCTCGGAGCCGGAAAGCAATTTCCAAGTGTCTTTAATCAGAAGAGCAGCTGTTTTTATACTCTCCAAGTAGGGTGGAAACAGGATGTGATATAGAGAGGGTGGAGAGAAAAGTGACTGGTGAAAATCAGAGTGTGACAAGGAGGGGGCGGAACAGGCGAGAATCCTATGACTGAACCACCAATGCCCTGGAGTGCTTTATGTAAAAGTGATTTATGTAAATAGACCAAACCTTTGGATCAGTAAATCCCTATATAGGCATATGGATAAGAAGAAGCCAGGGGGAGATGGCAACTACCCAACACTGAGGATCAGGTACCGAGAACTGTGTTCCCCCACATTCAAGCCCTAACACTATATGAGAGCACCGTGCAAAGAAGAAACCTGATGAGTGGTGGAGTGGTGCTGTGATGTCTCTCTTTCTGTCTCCCCTCTGAAGAGTCCTCCAGGACCAGTGGGATTGTGCAGGCACGGAACCACCAGCAAGATATGAAGCATAAGGAGATGGATCAGAGGAGGATCTGAGCTCCTGCTGGTATATTTTCTCACAAATCTTTGCTTCTTGACCTATTGTCCCAGATCTGGTCTGCTATTTATTTACAGGTTAATAATAGCAGACCAGATCTGGGACTTCCTTTCATGATGTGGACTTTTTTTTTTTAAATAATTTTCTTTTCTTTTCTTTTTTTATTTTCCCTTTTGTTGCCCTTGTTGTATTTTTTTATTATTGTTGTAGTTATTATTGTTGTTATTGATGTCATTGTTGTTTGATAGGACAGAGAGAAATAAGAGAGAGGAGGGGAGCACAGAGCGGAGGAAAGAAAGATAGACACCTGCGGACCTGTGCTACCACCCGACTCCTTACGTGGACTTTTAATTTTTCAGAATTAAGTACAGATTGGAACATCCTTAGAGGAGCTGTCTGATTTGGGCCTTGCTTTGTACATGAGCACTTTTTAGGCTTCCCAACATTCAATAGCCTAGTTCCCACTTTAAGACTTTTAATCACTTTTTCTGAAAAGTCTGTATGTTCCTGGATTTCAAATCGGCTGTAACTCCTATCAGTACACTCTTATCAGACACTTTGACAGGAGTGTCTCAACTCTATGGTGGCTCATTATGTACTGAATGCTTTTAATGAATTCAGCCCACATTTCACCATTATCTGCACAGTAATTGTTGCTACACTAAAAGTAATTATACCACAGGGGTAAATAGCACATTGGTTTATGCAACAGATTTTTATGCTGGAGACATTAGGGATCCCAGGTTCAATCCCCAGCACCACCATAAGCCAAGCTGAGCTCTAGTTAAAAAATAAAATAAAATAAATAAATAAATAGTCATTATGCCCTATAAGGTCCCTTTATACTGTCTTTGCCTTGTGTCTAGATTAAGAACCTGAGGGAGGAGGGGGATAGGACATTTCACAAGTGGTGAAGTAGGTCTGCAGGTATCTGTCTTTCTCTTTCCCTCTCTATCTCCCCTCCTCTCTCAATTTCTCTCTGTCCTACCCAATAAAATGGGAAAATGGCTGCCAGGAGCAGTGGACTCATAGTGCTGGCACAGAGCCCCAATGATGGAGGTTAAAAAAAAAAAAGTAAAGAGAAGACAGGAAGGGATACTCAGCTGAAGGACCTGCAAATGCAGACAGAAGTATATTCAGCATCTAGAAATGGCAGTGTTTACTGAAATAATCAGGAAAATATGGTTGAAAATTCAATCACTAATAAAAAAATTACAAATAAATAAATTAATTAACCTTAGTGGGGGGAGGGGGTAGGAGGAAAGAAAAAAGAAAGAAAGGGAGGGAAGAAGGAAGGAAAGAAAGGAGGAGGTAGCCAGTGGTCAGATCTAGATGGTACTGGGGAAGGCGAGGAGGGTGGGATATATGTGCTTGGTGAGAGAAGGAATGTGTAAGTGGTATAGTGTGTGTAGTTTCTGTGTGATAAAGTCTAATGTCTATGTGACATATGTGTTGTGATGTTAGTGCATTTGAAGTAAAATGTATGTATCTATGTGTATTATGGTGGGATGTCCATGTGTCTAGTGTATTTATGTGTGCTTCATACAAAGAGAGACACATTCTGGTATGCTGTGTATGTGGTGTGATATGTGTATTATATGTAGACTGTGTGTCTGTTGTCAGAGGGGGATTTACGTGAGGTAATGTGTATTATGTGGTCATGTGTATGTGTTGAAATTCAACATCTCCTTACAATAAAAACTGAGTGAAACTTATTCTGCCAGGGTCTTTTAAAACCTCAGCTTGAGGGGACCAGGTGGTGGTGCACCTGATTAAGTACACACACTGGGACTCAGGTTCAAGTCCTTGGTCCCCACTTGCAGGGAGGAAATTTCACAAGTGGTGAAGCAGGGCTGCGGGTGTCTCTCTGTCTCTTTCCCTCTGTCTTCCTCTCCTCTCTCAGTTTCTTTCTGTCTCTATCCAATAATAAATAAATAAATGTTTAAAGAATATATATATATTTAAAAAAAAAAAAAGAAAGTTTATTTAAAAAAAAATCTTGGGCCGGGCATTGGCACACTGGGTTAAGTGCAAATAGAACAGAGCGCAAGGACCGACGTGGGGATCCCAGTTTGAGCCCCCAGCTCCCCACCTGCAGGGGAGTTGCTTCACAGGCGGTGAAGCAGGTCTGCAGGTGTCTATCTTTCTCTCTCCACCTGTGTCTCCACCTTCTCTCACCATTTCTCTCTGTTCTATCCAATAAATGGAAAAAATGGCCGCCAGGAGCAGTGGATATGTAGGCTGGCACCGACCAAGCCCCATTGATAGCCCTGGAGGCAAAAAAAAACCCACCTCAGTTTGAAAAGAAGCACTTCACTGCTGGCTGAGTCCTTCAGAACAAGCCGACAGGACTGAAAGACTGCACTGTTCTGCCTCTACCACATTATCATTAACACTGGAATCTAGTAACTTATAATATTACAAATATATAGGGGGGCTGGGCAGTAGTGCAGTGGGTAAAGCGCATATGGCACAAAGTGCAAGGACCAGAGTAAGGATCCCGGTTCAAGCCCCCAGTTCTCCACCTGCAGGAGGTTGCTTCGTAAGCAGTGAAGCAGGTCTGCAGGTGCCTATCTTTCTCTCCTCCTCTCTGTCTTCCCCTCCTCTCTCGATTTCTCCCTCTCTCTCTCTCTATACACACACACACACACACACACACACATATACATATATATAGTGTGGCAAAGCACAGATTTCAAAACAAGCCTACAATGAATGTTAAATAGGTGCAGAACTCTTAAGATGTTTTTATCCTTCTGGTTAAAATGTAAGTTTGAAATTCCAAAGATTCTTGACCTATATTATCTACTGCCTCTGGCTTCTTGGGCTGCCAAGAAATGTATATCAAAGTACTTGGAACAGTGAAATATGTTGTCCCTTCCAACTCTCTTTTATGCATTAATATCTGTACCCAATAACTCTGTCCTCATTTAGTCAGATGAATGATACACTGTCTTCATCTTGACCCACATGAAAGCATAACCCAGATTGAAAGGCTAATGATGGGCTTCGCAGCTGAGTTCTCAGTAATCTCAGAAGACAGTGGGAAAAGCCTCACGTCTTTGACAGATGACATAACAGATTCCCCCCAGTCATGATTGTGGCAGTGATAAGCAGAAAAGAAACATCTGCCCCCAAATACCTAGCTAGGCAGTGAATCCCCTTCCTCTTCTAGTGTTTTTGACTGACTGTCATGCCCCTGGATACACCAAGACTTGTTTATAAGACGAATATCCTGACCCCAAATGAAACAAACTCAGCTAAGATCAAAACTGGTCTATTTCCAAAAGTGTCCTTCATCTAAGGATAAGTGACATTCTTGATGCTTTCAGTTGACAGACTAAACATCTTGAAGGAGTTTCTTACTGAGGAGACTGAAGTAGCTGGAGGTCCTGAGAAAAAATAGAATTGCAGTGTGCGGTGGGTGACTGATTGATGCCTCTTCAGTCTGTGGTCTGGGTCCTGGTTTTGTTCTTCAGCACTTTTCATAGAACTGCACTTTTCTCTCTTTTTTACTATTTATTTATTTATTTATTTATTCCCTTTTTGTTGCCCTTCTTCAACAGTCTTCTGGTGTTGGAAAAACTTGTTTAATTTTCTCCTTACAAAGTTTCTGTTCAGTTGAGGGAGACCAGCATAATGCTTATGCAAAGAAAGACTTTCTTGCCATAAACCAGAGCTGAGCAGTGTTCTGGTAAAGAAAGAAAGAAAGAAAGAAAGAAAGAAAGAAAGAAAGAAAGAAAGAAAGAAAGAAAGAAAGGAAGAAAGGAAGGAAGGAAGGAATGGAGAGAGAGAGAGGAAGAAAGACTTTTTAATTTAATTTTTAAATTTATTTTTAAAAGGAGACATTAACAAAACCGTAGGTTAAGAGGGGTACAACTCCACACAATTCCCACCACCAGATCACTATATCCCACGCCCTCCCCTGATAGCTTTCCCATTCTCTATCCCTCTGGGAGTATGGACCCAGGGTCATTGTGGGTTGCAGAAGGTGGAAGGTCTGGCTTCTATAATTGCTTCCCTGCTAAACATGGGCATTGACTGGTGGATCCATACTCCCAGCCTGCCTCTCTCTTTCCCAAGTAGGGTGGGTATCTGGAGAAGCGGAGCTCCAGGACATATTGGTGGGGTCGTCTGTCCAGGGAAGTCTGGTCGGCATCATGGTAGCATCTGGAACCTGGTGGCTGAAAAGAGAGTTAACATACAAAGCCAAACAAATTGTTGAACCATTATGGACCTAAAGGCTGGAATAGTGCAGCTGAAGTGTTGGGGGGTATTCACTGCAGACTATTATGTACTTTTGCTTTCAGGTATATATTTTGCCCTAATTTATGGATACGTGTGAACATATGCTCTATCTCACAGGACCTGGTCTATATCTAGGTTTTGGGACTTTGTTAGGAAGTCAACCACCTGCAATGGAATTAGAGAATACTATGAAAGGAACGGTCTCACCCGAGTAATGAAATTGAAGGGTTGTCGTTCTATACCGGAAGTTTCTGGACACAGTCTGAAGTGAAGCATGGTGAGGTGGCACTAGTTGCGTTGATTAGGTTGTGATTGGCGGATGCCCCGGCTCCCCACCTGCAGGGGAGTCGCTTCACAGGCGCTGAAGCAGGTCTGCAGGTGACTATCTTTCCCCCTCTCTGTCTTCCCCTCCTCTCTCCATTTCTCTCTGTCCTATCCAACAACGATGACATCAACAACAACAATAAATGTAACAACAATAAAAAACAACAAAGGCAACAAAAGTGAAAATAAATAAAAGAAAAAAAATATATATATATGACTTGGCCTAAATTCTCAGGTAAACAAAAACACCCTCTTTAGAAGGGCATTCCAAGGGCTTAGAGATTATCTCCCAGAGGAAAGAGATACAGAATTTTGGTGGTGGGTGCGGTGGGGAAGTAAACATTGTAATTTTACAATCTTGTAATGTACTACTAATAAAAATAAAAGTAATTTCAATAAATACAGGACGTGAAAAGGTGGTCTCCCAGGCACTGGTTCAGGCCACATAATGTACTACTAATAAAAATAAAAGTAATTTCAATAAATACAGGACGTGAAAAGGTGGTCTCCCAGGCACTGGTTCAGGCCACATAATGTACTACTAATAAAAATAAAAGTAATTTCAATAAATACAGGACACGAAAAGGTGGTCTCCCAGGCACTGGTTCAGGCCACACCTTTCATCCTCCTCCCATCCTTCCTTTCTTTCTTCCTTCCCTTCTCTCCCTCTCTCTTTCCTCCTTTCCTTTTTCCCTTTATTTTTTTTAAGTGAACAGGCACTATGGTTTTGACACTTTCATTTATTTATTTATTTTAATATTTATGTATTCCCTTTTGTTGCCCTAGTTTTATTGTTGTTGTAGTTATTATTGATGTCGTCGTTGTTGGATAGGACAGAGAGAAATGGAGAGAGGAGGGGAAGACAGAGAGGAGGAGAGAAAGACAGACACCTGCAGACCTGCTTCACCGCCTGTGAAGCGACTCCCCTGCACGTGAGGAATCAGGGCTCGAACCAGGATCCTTATGCCGGTCCTTGTACTTGGCACCATGTGCGCTCAACCCGCTGCGCTACCTACCGCCTCACTCCTGCTTTCTTTATTTTTTAATTGAAATTAACCAGAGTATTGCTCCACTATTTTATGTGGTGCTAGAGTCGGAACTGCACTATCTCTAGCGTCCTTTGTGTCTCATTAAAAAGCTGAAAAAGGGAGTCGGGCGGTAGCGCAGTGGGTTAAGCGCACATGGCGCAAAGTGCAAGGACCTGCATAAGGATCCCAGTTCGAGCCCCCGGCTCCCCACCTGCAGGAGAGTCGCTTCACAGGTAGTGAAGCAGGTCAGCAGATGTCTGTCTTTTTCTTCCCTTCTGTGTCTTCCCCTCCTCCATGTCTCTCTGTCCTATCCAACAACGACGACATCAATAATAACAACAACAGTAACTATAACAATAAAACAACAAAAGGGAATAAATAAATAAATATTTTTTAAAAAGCTGAAAAAAGGAGACGGAGTACTGGGTGGTGGCATAGCTGGTCAAGCACAAAGACCTGAGTTCAAGCCCCCTCTCCCCATCTGCAGGGGGAAGGGAACACTTCACGAGTGGTGAAGCAGACCTACAGCTATCTTTCTCTCTCCTTCTCTACCTCCCCCTCCTCTTTCAATTTCTCTCCGTCCTAATAAAAAAAAAATTAGAAATTAAAAAAGAAAAAATAGGAAGAAATGGCCACCAAGAGTGGTGGGGCACCAAGCCCCAGCGACAACTGTAGTGGCAATAATAATAATGATGATGATGATGATGATGATGAAAAGCCAAAAAGAAAGGCCAGAGAAATTGTTTACCAGATAAGGTACATGGCTTGTCAGGCAGGAGACCTAGATCCCAAGCCCAGCACCACAAAGGAATACCACAACGCCAGGGGAATCACTGGCCTGGGTCATCTCTCCCTCTCTATCTCTTTAATTTTTTTTCATTATCTTTATGTATTTATTGGATAGAGAGAGCCAGAATTGAGAGGGAAGGGTGAGGCAGAGAGACAGAGACACCTGAAGCACTGATTCACCACTTATAAAGCTTTCCCCCTGCAGATGGGGGCCGGGCACTCGCACGTTGAGTCCTTATGCATTGTAACGTGTACTCAACCAAGTACGCCACCACTCCACACCTTTTTTTTTTTTTTTTACCAGAGCACTTCTCAACTCTGGCTTATGGTGTGGAGGGATTGAACCTGAAACTTTGGAACCTCAGACATGACAGTCTCTTTGTATAATCATTATTATGCTATCTACTCCCAACCTTCTATCTCTGAATGAAAAACTTTGCATGTGTTAGATCACACCACACACACACACAAGATAAATAAAAAATAAAGAACTAAGAAATCTTTGCCAGAAGCCTTACTTCTACCAGCTTTTCTTCATGGCCTTGTGGTCAAAATTGCTTCTTCCTAAGCCATCACTGGCAAGCAGCGATGTTTTCACTATTGAGTTAGTGTAATAAACTTTAATCCCCGACACTGGGAGCTGAGCCAACATTCATTCCCTAGAGCTCATGGCTTCTTGAAAAAGTGTGGAAACTAGAATGAATTTAGGGTCTGTTGGAGGAGAGCAAATAAGGAATTATTCTTTTTGGTTTTTTTACCAGAGCACTGCTCAGCTATGGTTTATGGTGATACAGGGGATTGAACCTGGGACTTTGAAGCTTCAGGCATGAAAGTCTCTTTGCATAACCATTATGTTACCCCCCACCCCCCACAAACACCACACCCAGGGAATTGCTCTTGGGGACACAATCAAACGCTCAGGTAAAGCAGCATATCTGAGGTGCTTCTCCTCACCTGAACCCTCTCAGCCTCTGGGGGTTCAGGGGTCATTTGTGTTGCCTCAGTTTCCTTGAATTAAATGGTCTCTCTGGGGACAGAGAGGAAGAGAGGCCTGGAGAGTCATGTGGGTGCACACCTAAGCTCTATTTTCCTATTGTTTCCATTTTCTCCATAAGGCAAAGTCCTCTCTTTTCAGAAAGAAGCACTCTCTGTATTTCAGACATTTGCTCATTAATTCAGAAGTGCCTGCCTGCACTGGCTAGATTCTGTTGCTCTACTCCGTTTTCCGTGTATGTCACCCCTTAGAATCTTTCCTTATTCTGTGAGATTTTTTTTTACACAATTATCTTTTTTTTTTTAATCCTCCCTTCACCTTTTTCTTTCTCCCCATTTCCTTTTCTGTTGTCCTCATCCCTTCAGGTTGGGTATAATCCCATCAGGAAATGGAATTGTTGAGAATCTCCCCCCACCCCCCCCCCACCCCCAGTGAAATTCAGAAGATTCCATTAATCTAACAGACCCTTTGTCTATTCTCAGTCCTTTCCGTTTACAGAAAAATCTGGGTTCTCAAGCAGTGGCAACAACAACATTCTTGCTCTTATTCTCTGTTTAGGCATCACTCAATGGTTTTTATAATTTGGTCTTTTCTACTGAGCTTCCCAACACTGGGGACAGAACTGACAATACATTTTACTTCCGTACTTCCCCACCTGAGCCACCTCCTCCCTTCATCATGTTTAAATGCAAGAAGAAACTTTGACATCTTCACCCCCATTGGAGCTCACTCAGATCCTTTCTCCTGACACACCTCTCTCCCTTCGTCAAGTTCCCAGAGTCAATAGTCTTCTCACCCTTTCTTTCTGCTCTCTTGTTATTATTTCCTTATGCTGCTTCTCCCTTTAGATGACTGGGGACAAGTGTCTTTTCATAGACTGGTTTACACAACAATAAATGTGAAAATGGGCGGTGGTGCAGTGGGTTAAGCGCACGTGGTGCAAATTGCAGGGACCGGCATAAGGAACCCGGTTCGAGCCCCCGGCTCCCCACCTGCAGGGGAGTCGCTTCACAGGCGGTGAAGCAGGTCTGCAGGTGTCTGTCTTGTCTGTCTTTCTCTCCCCCTCTCTGTCTTCCCCTCCTCTCTCCATTTCTCTCTGTCCTATCCAACAGCGAACAACATCAACAATGGTAATAATGATAACCACAAGGAGGCTACAACAACAAGGGCAACAAAAGGGGGCGTGGGAAATGGCCTCCAGGAGCGTTGGATTCATGGTGCAGGCACCGAGCCCAGCAATAACCCTGGAGGAAAAAAAAAATGTGAAAATAAGTGTTCATGGTCATTATTTTTTTTTTCCAGACAGATGTTTTAACAGGAGGTTGTGGAACCTGCTAAAATGAAAGATTCCACAAGGGAGTGACAAAGGATATCATAAGAATTTGGTGACAAAAGATATCATAAGAATTTGGTGCTAGGAGGTAGCATAATGGTTATGTAAATGACTTTTGTGCCTGAGGCTCTGAGCTCCCAGTTTCAATCCCCGGCACTACCATAAACCAGAGCTGAACAGTGCTCTGGTCTCTCTGTGTGTCTTTCTCTCTGTACCTCTGTTACTAAAATAAATAAAATAAGGCTCGGGGAGGGTGGGGGAGGAAAAGAATAAATAAAATATTTAAAAAATAAGAAGAAGACTAATGACAAGGACTTTTAACACTTTAACATATGAGCCTGTTGTTTGAGTAACTTTCACTTTTTTTTCCTAATTATAAAGATAGCACATGTTCATTGTAAAGAGGAAAAAACCTATTTCCCCCTTATATAAGAAGCAGCAGCTAATAGATGAGGTGTGGAGGAGTATATTGAAGGCAAACATTCTGATGAATAAGACTGAATCACATACTGTACTTGCATAGTTACTGTAATATGCATCTGAAGGGGAAATACAGGTTTGCCAGTCCTTGTGCTGGCGTTTAATATTTGTTGGCGCTTATCACTGATATCTAAAATATTGAAAGCATTGTCTTAAATGCAAAGCAGGTTGATTCAACAGATGCACAGACAAGTAGCTATCTGTTCCTACTAAGATCTAAGGACTGCTTAGGTCAGAGTGCGTGGATGGTAGTGAACAGAAGTAAGTCCCTCACAGAACTTGCATTCTTGTGAATAAGACAGACAGAGGAACTGATGTGTGAAAATACGTCGACAGCAGAAGACTGGGAGGAGAGAGGGCCTGGCTCATGCAGCTCAATCCTCAGGGTAGAGGATTCTGTGAGAGGGATGCTAAAGAGATCAGGATGACTAGTCGGCCGGCGTGAGCAAGGGGTCAGGAAGATAAAGTGACAAGGGCAGGAGATGTCAGGAGGCCAGGACATGGCAGACTTAGATCATGAAAAGACTTTGACCTTGATTTAGAGTAAGATGGGTAGTCTTGGAGGGTTTTGTACAGTTATGACCTGATTTAACAGTTTGACGGACTATACGTGGTGGGCCAAATATCCATAGCTCACAGAGTAGAGCACACGCCTTGTTAGGCTGTGGCAACAGGTTCAAGTTGGGGTGTCACATCATAGGTGCTATGGTACTTCTCCCACTCTATGAAACTCTTTCTCATGTGAAATAAATCTTTTTTTAAATTTATATACATATTTATTTTCCCTTTTGTGCCCGTGTTATTTTTTATTGTTGTTGTAGTTATTATAGTTGTTATTGATGTCATCATTGTTGGATAGGACAGAGAGAAATGGAGAGAGGAGGGGAAGACTGAGCAGGGGAGAGAAAGATAGACACCTGCAGACCGGCTTCACCGCCTGTGAAGCAACTCCCCTGCAGGTGGGGAAGCCAGGGGCTCGAACCAGGATCCTTATTTTGGTCATTGTGCTTTGTGCCATGTGCTTAACCCATTGCACTACTGCCCAACCCCCAGTGAAATAAATCTTAAAAAAAAAAAAAAAAAAAACTTCCGTTGGAGCCCCCTGGCTCCCCGCCTGCAGGGGAGTCCCATTACAGGTGATGAAGCAGGTCTGCAGGTGTCTTTCTCTCCCTCTCTCTGTCTTCCCCTCCTCTCTCCATTTCTTTCTGTCCTATCTAACAATGACAACATCAATAACTACAACAACAATAAAAAATGACAAGGGCAACAAAAGGGAAATAAATAAAATAAAATATTTTTTAAAAACTTGAGGTTTGAGGGGTTTTGTTTTGTTTACCAGAGCACTGCTCACCTCTGGCTTACAGTTGTACAGGAGATTGAACCTGGGACCTCAGAGCCTCAGGCATGAAAGTCTTGTTTGCATAACCATGACAGTCTTCCCTGCCCTAGGTTTAAATCTTAAGGAGCAAGATACTAAGCAGAATTGGTTTACATAGCTTTCTGGGTTCCAAATTTCTTCTCCTTAGCAACAGAGGTGATTCTCAACCTCCAGGTGCTGGGAGGGTTCTTTTTCAGAAAATCTCTTCCTGCTTCCAGGAAAGAGAGGTAAATCTAAGTCTGAAGAGGGCCTGGTGGCAGCTCACCTAGTACAGCCCACACGTCACCATTCCCAAGGACCTGGGTTCAGGCCCCCTCATCTCTACCCACAGTGGGGAAGCTTCTCAAGTAGAATAGAAGTGCTGTAGTTTCTCTCTCTCTCTCTGTGTGTGTGTCTCTCTCTGTCTCTCTCTGTCTCTCTCTCTCTCATTTCTATCTCTAGTAACTATCAAAAAGAAAGAAGAAAAAAGGGAGGAAGGAAGGAAAGGACAGAAAGAAAAGAAAATAAGAAGGAAAGAGAAAGGAGGGAAGGAGGGTGGAAAGAAGGAAAGAAAGAAAGGAAAATCTACACTGACCACTTCTTAACTGACTTTAACGACTAAGAAATCAATACGTCACTTGGGTATATTTGAGGGAAACCTGTGTACAATGTTTATTAGTTAATATGGGGACTACCATAACTTCACAGCTGAGAATTTGGGAGATGACCAAACAAATGATTGCAGTCAACATCGCCAGTTATGACACCATGTACTTTATACCTGAGCAGGGTATAATGTAACTTCTCTTTAAAACTGTTTTCCCTTTTGTTGTTCTTGTTTATCATCATTATTGTTGTCGTTATTGTTGTCGTTATTGTTGTTGGATAGGACAGAGATAAATGGAGAGAGGAGGGGAAGACAGGGGGGAGAGAAAGAGAGACACCTGCAGACCTGCTTCATCACCTGTGAAGCGAACCCCCTGCAGGGGGGCTCAAACCCGGATCCTGATACCAGTCCGTGCGCTTTCTGCCATGTGCACTTAATCTGGCTCCCTATAATGTAACTTCCGTGGTTTTCTTACCAAAAATATTTAACCTCTGTATAATAATGAAAACACATCAAACCAACTCAAGCCAAAGTACTTTTCAAAATATGAAGATCGGGGCCAGGAGGTGGTGCAGCTGGTTAACTATACATTACAGTGCACAAGGATCCAGGTTCAAGCCCCTGGTCCCCACCTATAATGGGAAAGCTTCATGAGTGGTGAAGCAGCTGCAGGTGTCTCTCTGTCTCTCTCCCTCTCAGTCTCCTCCTCCCCTCTCAATTTCTCTCTGTCTCTATCCAATAATAAACAACATATGAAGATCATGGAAAGTAATGAAAAACTAAACAGTTTTTACAAATTGGGAGAGACTATAACAATCACATGTAATATAGAACCATATTGATTTTGAACCAGAAAGAACAACTGGAGACCTTTTAATGAAGCTTATAGATTAGTTAGTACTCTATCAATGTTATCTTCTGAAAGACATTAGACTACCAGTTAGTAAAAGTTATTAAGAACATCTTTATGTTGGGCAGGAGAGATAGCATAATGGTTATGTAAACAGACTCTCATGCCTGAGGATTCCAGGTCACAGGTTCAAGCCCCCGTACCACCACAGCCAGAGCTGAGCATTGCACTGGTTCAAGAAGAAGAAGAAAAAAAGAAATAAAGGAAGGAAGGAAGAAAGAAAGAAAGAAAGACAGAAAGAAAGAAAATTAATATTTCCACGACAACTGTAATCAGATGTGCTGGTTCTATGAAAAGGGGAAAAAAAAGCTTAGAATTTAGAAATTAAAGTTCTAGCTAAATTATGCACTTTCAAATTATACAAAATTATTCCAATCAGTTTGATATATAAATTCTAATGATTCAAGTTCCATTTATCTCATATATAATTTTCTTTATATCCCCACTGCAGTTATTTAAATATGAAGCCAGTGAATGGTTAAATAGATCCAAGAGAAAAAGAAAATCAATACTTAAAAGGAACAAAAAAAATCTCTCCCTAATGAGAACTAATAGAACCTGTAAAGGGAACAAAGCAGCCGTCATCTGTGTCTTTGTGTCTGTGTGATTTTATACACACACTCACACACACACACACACTCACACACACCCCGATTTTTTAAAGCTATGAGATTTGTTAGATCTGTTTTGTTGAAGATAAACACATATCTTTCAAGTATACTTTGAACCCTTGCACTTCCTCTAGGCTAAGAGTTTTTTTTAGCTACTTGTAAGCATGTAGTTTTATTCTTTCCTCTAATTATGAAATACATTATATAAGGTTTGCATACAAATGAAAAAGAAATCCCTTTTGTCTCTTTTATTCTGTTTTCTTTTCCATGAATTGACCTTGTCATTCAAGTTCATTCCTGTGGGTATGGAAAGTCCTCAAGCAAATAAAAATGGAAGTATCTTGTGATCCAGGAATACCACTCTAGGCACATTTCCAAAGGACATGACATAAATACACTAATTTGAAGGGACATGTTGACCAACTGCACTATTCACAATTGCCAAAGTGTGGAAGCAACCTAGTTACCTATCAACAGACAACTAGAAAAAGAAGCTTTGGAGATATATTCAATGGAATAATACTCTACACTTTAAAAATTGAATTTTTATCATCTTCATTTATTTATTGAATGGAGATAGCCAGAAATCAAGAGGAAGGGGGAGATAGAGAGGGAGACAGAGAGACACCTGCAGCACTGTTTCACCACTCATGAAACTTCCCCCCTTCAGGTGGGGACTGGAGGCTTGAACCCTGGTCCTTACACATTGTACCATGTGTGCTCAACCGGGTGTGCCACCACTTGGCCTCCTACATTTTAAAAAGATGATATTCTGTCCTTTGGAACAAAATGGATGGAACTTGAGGTGATGATGCTTAATAAAGTAAGAAATGGAATACAGAAAACTGAAGCACATGGATTTGCAAAGAAAAAAAAAAAAGTAACCAAACTCTGCAAACTATTTCTTACAATTTGTGAGGACTACAGTGATTATCCTGGAAGAGGGGGCACAGAATTTTGGTAGTAGGTGTGGTGTGGCTCTATACCCCTATAATTTTATGATCTTGTAAACTACTGTTAGATTAATAATAATAATAATAAAATCAAAAAAAGTTCATTCCTATGAAAAAAATAACTGCACTGCTCATGCCTGGAGCCAGACCAGGTCAACCTTCTAGGCTGTCGAATAACCTGTCTCTTCACACTCACATTCTCCCGGTGGCTTCAGTGTTAGTCATTATTCCTGTTTGAGGCGGAAACTATTATACTGTGCTCCACTATGTCAAACATGCAAACTCTGGCAGTGCTGGGACAGAGTTCTGCAGGGTCTCTCCTGTTTCTGCACATCTTGGAAGTAAGATGCCGGACGCTTTTTGTTCCAAACTATCTGACCCCAGAGACTTGTTTCATCTCCTAGCATACATAAAACAGTGACAGGCTAACTTCTTAGCTTAGGAAGGCAAAAGAAGGCAAAAGAAGGCAAAAATACTACGGCTGGGGCCAGGCGGTAGTGCGTGCGCACACTGAAGCACTCAAGGACCTTGGTACGAGCCCCTGGTCCCACCTGCAGGGGAGAAGTTTCCTAAGTGGTGAAGCAGGGTTGCAGGTGTCTCTCTGTTTCTCTCCCTCCCTCTCCCCTCTCAATTTCCCTCTGTCTCTATTCAATAATAAATAAATAAATAAAAATATATTTTAAAAAATACTATGGCCTTGGCAGCTCTGGGTTCAAACACATAATCCTAGACATAGGACTGACTTTAAGTTTGGTTATTGGCTCCATCGTTGAACTGCATGATTTGCTTATGAAGCAGGTTTAGCACCAGTAGGGGACTTTTAAAAAACTGTTTCTCATGATCCTGGAGGTTGCACAATGAGGGTAAGAGCACAGGATTTATGAGAGTGAGGTCCCGAGTTTGATCCCTGGCATTACCTGTGCCAGAATGATGCTTTGGGATTTCATATCTGTGTGACTCCATAGATCCCAGGCTGTCTTATTTCTCATTGTTCTTAAACTTTAGTGGAGAGGCCACACAGCACTCTACCACCTGGAGAGCTTTCCCCAGTGGAATGGTGCCCCCAGGTAATGCTGGGGTAAAAGAAAGGCATGAGGCATGATAACGTCCAGGCCTCACTGAACAGGCTAACTCCCAGCTGCTTTAGATATATGATGACAGATAAAGCTTTAGAGATATAATGCTCAGGGGAGATATATTAGTAAGGCAGAAAAGATTCTCATGCTTGATACTCCTGCTCTAAGGTCCCAGGTTCATTCCCATGCACCATCATAAGCCAGAGCTGAACAGTGTTCTAATAAAAATAAATAAATAGGGGGTCGGGCAGTAGTACAGCAGATTAAGCACAGGTGGCTGTGAAACACAAGGACTGGCATAAGGATCCCAGTTTGGGCCCCCGGCTCCCCACCGGCAGGCGACTCGCTTTACAAACGGTGAAGCAGGTCTGCAGGTGTCTATCTTTCTCTCCCTCTCTCTGTCTTCCCCTCCTCTCTCCATTTCTCTCTGTCCTATCCAACAACAACAGCAATGACAATAATAACGACAACAAGGGTAACAAAATAGGAAAAATGGCCTCCAGGAGCAGTGGATTCATAGTGCAGGCACCGAGCCTCAGTAATAACCCTGGAGGCAAATAATAAGTGAATTATATGATTAAACTATATATATATATATATATATATATATATATATATATATATATGGTTCCTAGAATAAGTATCATTTTTAGTGACAACAAAATCAACTTGTGGAGGGGGGCGGGGAGTGGTGTACCTGGTTAAGCACACATATTACCAAGCGCAAGAACCCAGGCTCGTGCCTCCTGCATGGGGGAAGCTTCACAAGTGATGAAGCAGGTCTGTGGGTGTCTATTTTCCTCTCCCTCACATTATCTCCCTTCCCTTCTCAATTTTTCTCTGTGCTATCCAATTTAAAAAAAAAGGGGGGGGAATCAGGCGGTAGCGCAGCGGGTTAAGCGCACGTGGCGCAAAGCCCAAGGACAGGTGGAAGGATCCCGGTTGGAGCCCCTTGGCTCCCCACCTGCAGGGGGGTCGCTTCACAGGTGGTGAAGCAGGTCTGCAGGTGTCTGTCTTTCTTTCCCCCTCTGTCTTCCCCTCCTCTCTCCATTTCTCTCTGTCCTATCCAGCAACGACGACATCAATAATAGCTACAACAATAAAAAAATAACAAGGGCAGCAAAAGGGAATAAATAAATATTAAAAAAAAAAAAAAAAAACATGGCCACAGGGAGCAATGGATTCACAGTGCCGGCACCAAGCCCCAGAGACAATAATCGTGGTGGCAATAAAAATTAACTAAGTAGTTAATTAATAATAAATTAAAATTTAAAAATCAACTTGTGTTTCTTACATCACATAAAGTTGCTTTGGAAAGTTACCAGTAGCTGGTATCGTGTTTCTGCATAACCATTATGCTCTCTACCCCCGCCCCGGTATCCTGTTTCTGATTTGTGCTGGTGATATTTTAGTAGCCTTGTATTCCAGAGACTGGTTCCCCAGGCATTTGTTTCTAGCCCTCTTCACAATATGGGTTCAGTGCCTATGAACAGATAGTATGTGTGCATCTGTCTGTGTCTCGTTTTCCCGAAAACGGTGACAATAACCACTGTAGGCTCCCAATCACCTATGTTTCTTAGAGCTCAGGTTTCAGGAATCATGTTAAAACCTAACACCTGGGGGAGTCAGGCGGTAGCGCAGCGGGTTAAGCGCACGTGGCGCAAAGCACAAGGACCGGTGTAAGGATCCCAGTTCGAGCCCCCAGCTCCCCACCTGCAGGGAAGTCGCTTCACAAGCGGTGAAGCAGGTCTGCAGGTGCCTATCTTTCTCTCCCCCCATGTCTTCCCCTCCTCTCTCCATTTCTCTCTGTCCTATCCAACAATGACGACATCAGTAATAACTCCAACAATTAAAAAAGGGGGGGGCAACAAAAAGGAATGAATAAATAAAGAAAACATAATGCAGAACTCCATAGAGTAGACAAACTTGGGTGCATGCGTGCGTGTCTGCTTGAGCTTCTCCCTACCCCCGCCCCCCAACAGTGTGTCTTGTTGCTGAGATCAACATGTTTCCGCCATACCTGGACAATCATTGCATTCTTGCCTAGCTCCATTTTAAAAACATCCTTGCAAATCTCAGACTCAGACTCCCCCTCCTCCTCTCCCCATTTTGTTTGGCTTCAGTAGGCGGACACGGTGGGGAGAAGGGCGGCTGAGATACAGGAAAGTAGCGCCAGATGGGTAGGAGACTGAGTAGCTGGTGGTTCTGATGGGTCTTCTCTTAGGAACAGATGTGTTGCCAGGTTGCAACAGCTTAGAAAGAGGAGATGAGTACTTGCCGCGGAGCCTTATCTTTTCTGTCAGATTTACTGACTAGGAGGAAAAACTTCACTCCTTCTTTTCTTTGTTGGCCTATGATCAAAGTAAAATATTTCATATGCTGAAATTTGTCCTATTTCATTGTAAGAGGTTCCGTTATTTTGTGGTCTACTTAAGAAAGAAAATTCATTGCTAATTAAATTGTGTATTGTAAGACACATTATAACTTCAGAGATATAAAATGTGAAGGAAAAAAAGTCGTCTAAGGATTGATGGAATATGATATATAGGTCTGAGGCTGAAAACTTTCTACTTGGTTGTTTCACACTGTTTTACTGTCTGAGCTGCCATTTCAGTTTGTGACCCTGAATAGATTAAGAGCAACCAACTGTCAAACACATCCTGTATGCCTGCCACAGGGGCGAGGTTACTTCAGTCTTTTTCCCATTGTGTGCAGGAGAGGGGGAAATCTAAATTGACTTAGTAGGCAACGGGGCTCCTGGAGGTTAGGTGAGGCTTGACGTGGAAGCAGCGGGAGTGGGAACTGAGATTTGAACAGTGGTTTGCCCTCTCAGCTGAGAAGCGTTAGTTACTTCAAAGAATTGTCTCTCTGAAGAAGCTGAGTTGAGTATGGCTTAAAAACAACAACAACAACAAAAAAAGGTACCAAATCTAAATATTTGTAGATTGTTTTAGAAACAAATTCCCACCCATCACACAGCTGTCACCCAGAAAGAATTGTGAGAATTGATGCCTCTTTCAGTTTGAGTAAAAGGCAGAGTAAGACAGACGGTGGATCATTACCTCCACAGAAATCACTGCAGACAGCCGGGGCTAACGCTCTGTGCAGCTACAAAGTGCAGTGTTACTGTTTACCTCCTGCCCAGCCTTTGTTCTTAGGAAGAAGTCGCTTCATAATTCTCTGCCTTGAGAAGGTGTTTTGGCTTTTCAAGTGCTTCAAATGTTACTTTGAAAGTATAGGCATGAAGCCTTTTCAGCACATTCTTTAAAATCTATATTTGTGTATTCATATGTTTACTTATTGACTGTGATTTAAAGACATCTTCACCATAGCCAAAAGTTGAATTTTAGCCACTGACAAAGCTGTAAAGCCTTGAGGTAAGGTTTTAGCACTGTTTACTACTACATCCAAAGAAGAGGCCTTGACAGGTGTTGGCGGCTGCTGGGTTACCATGACAGCAATCAGTCAAACAGGGCTGGGATTGGCAGAATCTGCTTTGCCCTTTTCTCACCCACCAGTGCGAAGCTGAAAGAAAGATACTTATTTTTTGTTGGATGAGACAAATCAGTCCTTTTGTCACGAGATCCTAACTATATTGTAGGCTCCCCGATCATTACACAACCACACACACACACACACACACACACATACACAACTACCCTTACTTCAGCCAAGGGGGACCACATATACAAAGTGTGTGTCACTGTCTGTCTCCACAGCCTCTGAGTACAAGCACACAAGATTTCTGTTCCAACTCCCTTTCATACCTTCCTACTCTCACTCACATTCTAGTCCATAAAGAAAGTACCTCCTCCAGGAAGCTTTCCCTATGCTTTCTTCCATACTCCATAAACTAAATACAAGTCTTAAATTTTCCCATAATGCTGTCTTTACCACAATCTTAGCACTTGCTACCTTGAGTATAGTTGTTTGAATTGACTTGGTGAAGAGTGTCTAGAGCTGCTTGTTTGAGCTGGAAATTCTCCTTTGTTGCTTAGGTGACCCTGGACAAGCCACTGGACCTAAGTCCCAGCTTCTTGATACGTGTAGAGAAAATAACTACTATGAAGACTTTAAGGGAGAGGGGTGCAGAGTAGGGCTGGGTGGTAGTATACCTGGTTAGGCACACACATTACCGTGCATAAGGTTTGAGCCCCAACTCCCTACCTGCAGGGGGAACAGTAGTACCATTGGTAAAGTAGTTCTGCAGGGGTCTGTCTTTCTCTCTCCCTTTTTCAGTCTTCCCCTCTCAATTTCTCTCTGTCCTATCCAATTAAAAAAAAAAAAAAAAGGAAAAAATGACTACTGGGAGCAGAAGACAGTAGTGCCGGCACTGAGCCCTAGTGATAGCCCTGGTGGCAGAAAAATAAATAAATAATGGAGTTAGGCAGTAGCGCAAAGCACAAGGACCAGCGTGAGGATCCCGGTTCGAGCCCCCGGCTCCCCACTTGCAGGGGAGTCACTTCACAGGCGGTGAAGCAGGTCTGCAGGTGTCTATCTTTTTCTCCCTCTCTCTGTCTTCCCCTCCTCTCTCTATTTCTCTCTGTCCTATCCAACAACAACAACATAAAAAACAACAACAATAATAACTACAACAATAAAACAACAAAGGTAACAAAAGGGAATAAATAAATATTTAAACATACATATATATGTATATATTCTTGGTAGGAAGTTAATTTAAAGAAAAAAAGTCTTCCCCAGGAGAAAAATATTGTATAAAAATCCTTCTCATCTGTTGCTATAGAAACCAGATAAACAAGATTAGCTAAGCACTGTGCTAAATGAGACAAAATACGCTTTGATTTGTGACCCTGGGCATTTGTCCTGTGATAAGAGCTCTAAACCTGCTGCCTCTGAATCCAAGAGCTTTGGTTGACTTGGGCGGGAGGGATGGCATTTTTGCTTCACTCTTTAGTTTCACCAAGGTTTTTTAGAAGGGAGATCTAGTGCTGGGAATATCAAATGAAAATAATTGTGTCTGTGTACCAGTGAGAAAGGATGACATTAATAACATGTCTTTTTTTTTTTTGTAAGCAACAATCTGAGTTCTCTTTTTATTATCTCTTTAAGAAAAATGCTTAGTTAGGGGCCAGGCAATAGCACAGGGGTTTAAGCGCACATGGCGCGAAGTACAAAGACCAGCATAAGGATCCAGGTTTTAGCCTCTGGCTCCCCACATGTGTGTGTGTTTGGGGGGGTTGCTTTGCAAGTGGTAAAGCAGGTCTACAGGTGTCTATCTTCCTCTCCCTCTCTGTCTTTCCCTCCCCACCATTTCTCTCTGTTCTATCTAACAACAACAATGGGGAAAACAAATGGCCTCCAGGAGCAGTGTATTCATAGTGTAGACACTGAGCCCCAGTGATAACCCTGGAGGCAAAAAAAAAAAAAATGTATGTATTAGCAGAGTTTTCAAAAAGAGCATTTTAACTACATTTAAGCAGAATATCTAAGATATTGAGTAATAGTTGTAGTTCAAATGGATGCGTCTGCACTGAGCATTTTTTAAAGCAATGCTTAAAGCAGTGCTGCAGATGTCTCTGCCTCACTCCTCTATCTCTCCCGCCCTCCCAATTTCTCTCTGCCCTGTGTGTTCTAAAATAAATAAAGTTAAAAAAAAAAAAAGACTCAGATTTGGGAGTCAAAGTCTGGGTGAGAACTGCAAACATGAAAACTATTTTATAATAAAAAAATGAGTGAATGGAGAATCGAGCGATAGTGCAGCGGGTTAAGCACATGTGGGAAAGCGCAAGGACCGGTGGAAGGATCCCGGTTCGAGCCTGGGCTCCCCACTTGCAGGGGAGTCACTTCACAGGCGGTGAAGCAGGTCTGCAGGTGTCTGTTTTTCTCTCCCCCTCTCTGTCTTCCCCTCCTTTCTCCATTTCTCTCTGTCCTATCCAACGACGACAACAATAATAACTACAATAAAACAACAAGGGTGACAAAAGGGAATAAATAAATATTTTTAAAAAAATTTTTTTAAAGAGTGAATGTTAGGCAACTTTTCTGGAATTGCTTTTCATTTTTGAAGCAATTTTTCATTTCAGCTTGATGAAGTTTTTCACTTTTTTTTGCCTTCTGGGTTATCTCTGGGACTTGGTGCCTACATCATGAATCCGCTGCTCCTAGAGGCCATTTTTCCCATTTTGTTGTCCTTGTAGTTACTGCTAAATAGGACAGAGAGAAAAGGAGAGAGGAGGGGGGAGAAAAAGACTCCCCTGCAGGTGGGGAGCCAGGGGCTTGAATTAGGATCCTTAGGCCGGTCCCTGCACTTTGTGTCATGTGCGTTTAACCCACTGCGCTACCACCTGGCCCCCATGTTTTTCACATTTTCATGTGCATATTTCCAAAGAGTGTATCTGCATTGGGAAAATATTTTCCTTTTTTTTTTTTTCCCTCCTTCCATTTTAGTGGATAGGACAGAGAGAAATTGAGAGGGGAGGGGAAATAGAGAGAGAGAAAGATAGACACTAACAAACCTGCTTCACTGCTCATGAAGCACCCCATTGGAGGTGGGGAATGGTTGCTCGAACCCAAATCTTTGAGCAGGTCCTTGCACATAGTACTGTATGCACTTAACCAGGTGCATCACCACCCTCCCCCAGAAAAACATTTTGAAAACTAATTTGGCACAATTTATTTTTATCAACTCGAGAGAGAGCCAAGGTCTTTATTTGCCAGTTGTCTCAATAATTATTGTAATAAAAGGATTCATGAGGCTAGCAGTTCCATCCTCTATTTGTTCAAGTATCTACTTAAAAGATTTTATAAATGCAGGAGCCAGGTGGTAGCACACCTGGTTTAGCACGCATATCATAATGTTCATGGACCTGGGTTCAAGTCCCCAGCCCTTACTTGCAAGGGAGATGCTTCACAAGTGGTGAGATAGTGCTGCAAGTCTCTCTCTTTCTCTCTCTCTCCCTTCTCCCTCTCAATTTCTCTCTGTCTCTACCCAATAAATAAATAAATAAATACAGACATTATAAATAAATAAATACCAACATAAATAAATACATACACTTAAAAAAAGACTTTGTAAATAATGCATCAACTTCCTGTCCACACTCTAAGTCAGTAGGTAGAGTGAACTATGAGCTGTATACCCCACAAACTCTTGCTGCTCCTCCCTTTTGGAGCTGGTTAAGTCACTCACCAATGTCTTTAGAAGCAACTGAGGTATATATAATGTATAAGTATTTAGTCCTCTATTTGGTTAAAACCTTAAACACATAGTAATAGTCTGATTTGAGCACAGTCAGTGAAAATATGTATCTAATAGCAGACAGGAACTTGCATGGTAAGGGCTGTCAGCAAAGTGAAGTCATTCTTGTAATATGACTTATTTAGGTTACATCTGAGAACTGTCCTCAACTCTCATCACAAATTACTTCACTCACTCCTACCAATGAACCACCACCACCACCCACCCACCTACCCAGCCCTACACACACACACACACACACACACACACACACACGGGTGGGGGGAGAGATCTTAAACACTTCCAGTAGCTCCAAGGCCAAGTCCTTGGGATGACCCAACTCCTACCTGTCAACCTCTAAGTTCCTATCTGGGAAAACTCAAGGCTGATGAAAGAACTGACTGTTCCAATCAGTATCTGAAGACAGAGTCACAAGCTGTAGCATCTGTGGGAGGATATAATCATCATTTTCATAAGCACCAATTAACAAGCCCAGATGGCCTGATCATATTTATCAACCTCCCTACACACACACCTGCTTTTTCATAATTTCCCAGCTCCCTGATCTTACTCAGATCAAGTGAGCTTAGTTTTGATACTTCTCCATGGGTTGGAGTTGAACTCAGCTCCATGCTGAAATCCTTTTCCTCTACTGCAGGAATTACTGAAGAAAGTCTGTTTTTATCCTTAAGTAGTGTTGGTTTTATTTTTCTTTAACGTAGTCAAAATTGAACTAAAGCAATGAAATGTGCATTCTCTCTCTCTCTCTCTCTCTTTCATTAATAAATAAAACAAATCTAGAAAAATAAAAAGACTCATCACAGACCCCTGCAAGCGTCAACCCGGCTTTGACCTAGCACGTTATGACTGGGCCCTCCTCAATCGCTATCGAACAGGCCACGGCCGGTGCGCCGCTATGTTCCATCGCTGGGGAGCCAGAGACGACCCGAACTGCCCCTGCGGCTCCAGACAGACTATGACCCACATAATCAACGACTGCCACCTCCCCAGATTCAAAGGATGTCTCGAAACTTTACATCAGGCTCAACCTGACGCTGTTGACTGGCTACGGAAGAAGGGCAAACGCTAGAAGAAGAAGGCAAAACTTACAAGCATGGGGTCTTGAGTCTATTCCTAGCAACATAGATGCCAGTATTCTGGTTCTCTCTCTCTTTCTTATAAGTAAATCAATCTTTCAAAATGTGGATAAGAGGCTGGGTAGTGGCACACCTAGTTGAGTGCATGTGTTACAGTGCACAAGGACCAGGGTTCAAGACCCCACCCCCACCTGCTGGCAGGGGGGAGCTTCATGACTTCACGAGTACTTTTCCCTCTCTCCCTATCTCACCCTTCCTTCTCAATTTCTTTTCTTTTTAAAGAATTTATTTATGAGAAAGGCAGAGAGAGAAAGAACCAGACATCACTCTGGTACATGTGCTGCCGGGGATAAAACTCAGGACCTCATGGTTGAGAATCCAGTGCTTTATCCACTGCGCCACCTCCTGGACCACCCTTCTCAACTTCTCTCTGTCTCTACCAACAAAATTAACTAATTAATTAATTTAAAATGTATGGATGTAAAATTAATTAGCTAATTAAAATGTATGGATGTAAGTTAATTAGTTAATTAATTAATTAAAATGTATGGCTGCATAGCTCAGCATTCCTCAGAAACATGCTGACAGCAATACTCTCCAGATCACTTACAGTAGAACGGCAGTGGGTTAAAAAGAGATGTGACGTTTTGCTCGAGTTGTCCAGGGAAAGAGTGGATTGTCTTTGACCGGCCTACACATGGGAAAGATCACAGGTATCCTCAGTTGGCTGGCAGCTACATGGTGATAGTCGGGAAACCAACTTTAGGATAGAGTTCACAGCATAAGTAGAGTAGAGAAAGAGGGGGTGGGCGGTGGCGCACTGGGTTAAGCGCATACTTCGAAGCGCAAGGATAGGCTCAGGGACCCCAGTTTAAGCCCCCGGCTCCTCACCTGCAGGGGGATCACTTCACAAGTAGTGAAGCAGGTCTGCAGGTGTCTATTTCTCTTTCCCCCCTCTGTCTTCCCCTCCTCTCTCGAACCCTCTCTGTCCTATCCAACAACAAAGAGAGAGAGAGAAGGAAGTTGAATTTCACGTGATATTGCTAAGTCAATGAATCAACCAACGCTTCATATAAGACTGTTTTATCGTTTACGACATTTGCAGCTGGTACTGAAAGGCAGACACACCTTGAGTGATAAGAGGAATCTTCTCCGCTCCATCAGCAGGAGCAGAGGCCACAAGAGGGAGGTAGTGTTCACCCTGGAGAGAAGAGCAGACCTCTCCATTATGAGAACCCCTCCTCCCAGACTGCTGGAGTGGTGTCAGGACAAGGGCATATGGTTCTAAGGACTGGGCTTGACGAGGGGACACAGACATTTTGGTGAAGGAAGGTGGCTAGGGAAAGGGTCAGGGGAAGTGATTTTGAAACCAGGAAGTCTGCAAAGGTAGCAAAATATATATTTGTGGGGGGGGGGGGGTCTGAGGCAGATTTGCATAAGCTCGAGGAGAATCAGAGAGAGAAAAAATGAAGTGTCATGTAAGAGGGTACTAGAGATGAACTTTGCTTTATTCTGGAAAAGTGGGTTACATCCGAACCACCTGATAGACCTGTTTCTTTCTTAAGGATTAACCGTTTGTACGAAGTTACTTTCCTTTTACTGAGTTTTGAAAGTCTTTTATAATTTTGGCTACAAGACCTTAAGCGGACGTGTCCTTCTGTAAATAATTTCTCTCAATCCATAGCTAGTTTTTTGTTTGTTTATTTATTATTATTATTTTTGCCTCCAGGCTGGGGCCCAGTGCCTGCACTGCTCCTGAGGCTATTTTTTTCCCTTTTGTTGCCCTTGTTGTCATTATTATTATTGTCATTGCTATTGCTGTTGTCATTGTTGGACAGAGAGAAATCAAGAAAGGAGGGGGAGATGGGGGGGAGATAGACACCTGCAGACCTGCTTCACCGCCTGTGAAATGACACTCCTGCAGGTGGGGAGCCAGGGGCTCGAACCAGGATCCTTATGCCAGTCTTTGTGCTTAGCACCATGTGCACGTAACCTGATGTGCTGCCACCTGACCCCCTATTATTATTTTGTAATGTCATTTCTTTTTTGTCATCTCCAGGATTTAATACTCTGGGATGACTTTTTCATGTAAAGAGACCAGAGACAGAGAAAGAAGGGAAAAGACACCAGAACAGCACAGCTTCCTCCAGTTCAGTGGGGGGCGCGGATCCGGCCATCACATGCATGGTAACACAGGCACACTACCCAAGTGAGCTGTTTTTGCCAGACCTCATCTGTTATTCTTCTGACAGTATCTGTCAAGAAGTTTATATATGTCCTTCTCCCCACCCTCATTTTATAGTTTGTGCTTCTGTGTCATATTTATGAAATATTTGTCTGTCTCAACATTGCAGGAAAGATGTTTATGTTCTGTTATAGAAATGTTTCGGGAGTCGGGCGGTAGCGTAGGTGGCGCAAAGTGCAAGGACCGGCATAAGGATCCTGGTTCGAGCCCCCGGCTCCAAACCTGCAGGGGAGTAGCTTCACAAGGGGTGAAGCAGGTCTGCAGGTGTCTATCTTTCTCTCCACCTCTGTCTTCCCCTCCTCTCTCCATTTCTCTGTCCTACCCAACAACAACGACATCAATCATAACTACAAAAATAAAAAATAACCAGGGCAACAAAAGGGAATAAATAATAAATAAAAAATATTTTAAAAAAGAAATGTTTCAGGTTTACATTGTACACTAAAATTCATGATGCGGTTTTGGGTTTATTTTTATATATGGTTTTAGGTAGAACTAAAACCATTTGTTGTTTTGATTCCATCACTGAAACTTCAGCCATGAGCAGATCACTTCCTCTCCTCTCCTCTCCTCTCCTCTCCTCTCCTCTCCTCTCCTCTCCTCTCCTCTCCTCTCCTCTCCTCTCCTCTCCTCTCCCAGATCAACTAGGAATACCAAAGGAGACCACCCGGACCGAAACAAGACAGGACTAGAATGACCACAGAAACCCAGTAAATCACCCGTGAGTACAAACACGCGTGGCTGGTGACAGAGAGGAGAGAGGGGCCTAAGGAGAGATTAAGTGACTGCTAACAGTTCGACAGTTTGTCAGTGGAGACACCACCTCCAGTCTGCTCCACCAACAAGGGGACAGCTGAAGGGAGGAAAGGACTCCCCAGAGACTCACTAAGTACAACTCTGAGTCTCCATTGCTACTACCCTCAGAATCTGGAGCAGCAACAGGGAGGGACACCAGGGGACAGAGATCTAACCGGGAAACTCAGGAGAAGACCTATACCTCGGTGGCATAGCTGAGGGGCTGTGAAAGTCTCTTTGCATAACCACTGGATTATCTCTGCCACACCCTGCTTTATCTCTTGGTCAGGAGTCAGTGATTAAGCTAAGAAGCCTATTGATAGTTTAAAAGCCCTCAGGCTCCCATAGCCTACAGGGAAGAAAAAAAAAAGAGGCTTTTACAACACTGAGCTCCAACTCAGGGATTGAAAAAACTGTTAACTTCCACCACTGCAAACCCTTTAATTAAATTACTTAGACACAAGTCAATCCAGGCAATAGTGATAAATAATTTGAAAAGTACTGATAAAGGGAACTCATAACATAATATACAAAATGGTTAAAACAACAAGAAAAAATATTGGAGACTCAAACCAGGACAAAAGTCCAGCTAAAAGTTCTCCAGAGGGTGAAGCACAAAACAACGAGTTCAACATCCAAACATTAGCTAAGGAAATAATAACTGGAGTGAGTAAAGAATTTGAAAAAATTGTAATCAGAAATGCAGGAACAACAAATGAGAATATGGAAGAAAATTATAATAATCTCATGGTTATTAGAGAGCTGAAAGCTGAAATCGCTGAGCTAAGAAGGCAACTAGCTGAACAAGCTAAAACAGTATCAGAGCAGGGCAACAAAATAGATGAACTCCAGAAAGCAGTAGAGGGCAGAGAGAATAGAATCTATGAGGTTGAAGACAGAATTAGCAAGATTGAGGATGAATTAGAGACAACTAAAAAAGAAGTAAGAGATCTCAAAAAGAGATTAAGAGATGCTGAAAACAACAACAGAGTCCTATGGGATGACTTCAAAAGAAACAATATACGCATTATTGGCTTACCAGAGGAAGAAAGAGAAGGAGAGGAAGAAAGCATTCTCCAGGCCATAATAACTGAAAATTTCTCTAGTCTAGACAACACCAAAGACATAAAGATTCAAGAAGCCCAGAGGGTCCCAAACAGAATTAACCCAGACCTAAAGACACCAAGACATGTCATACTTAGAATGGAAAGGAATAAGGATAAAGAAAGGATCCTGAAGGCTGTGAGAGAAAAACAAAGAGTCACCTACAAAGGAAAACCCATAAGATTAGCAGCAGACTTCTCCATACAAACACTACAGGCCAGAAGAGAATGGCAAGATATCTATCGAGTGCTCAATGAGAAAGGCTTTCAGCCAAGAATACTATATCCTGCTAGACTGTCATTCAGACTAGATGGAAGCATCAAAACCTTCTCAGACAAGCAACAGCTGAAGGAAGCAACCATCAACAAGCCTGCCCTGAAAGAAGTTCTGAAAGGTCTCCTATAAACAAGCAGACCACCACAAATAGGCCATATATCAGAACACTCTAAAACTCTACAAGAATGGCGTTAAAATATCTTCAATCTTTGATATCAATAAATGTCAATGGCCTAAATTCACCTATTAAAAGACACAGAGTAGGAAGATGGATCAGAAAACACAACCCAACAATATGTTGTCTACAGGAAATTCACCTAACTCAACAAGACAAACACAGACTTAAAGTGAAAGGATGGAAAACTATCATACAATCCAATGGCCCACAAAAAAGGGCAGGAACAGCTATTCTCATATCTGACATGATAGACTTTAAAATAGGTAAGATTAAAAAAGATAGGAATGGACACTACTTAATGCTTAGAGGATCAGTCAATCAAGAGGACTTAACAATTATTAATATCTATGCACCCAATGAGAAGCCATCTAAATACATCAAACTTCTACTGAAAGAGCTACAGCAATATATTAACAGTAACACAATCATAGTAGGGTACTTCAACACCCCACTATCTCAACTTGACAGATCTTCCAGGAAGAAAATCAGTAAAGACATAAGGGAGCTAAATGAAGAGATAGATAAACTAGAACTATTGGACATTTTCAGAGCCATTCATCCCAAGAAACTGGAATACACATTTTACTCAAACCCACATGGATCATTCTCAAGGATAGACCATATGTTAGGCCACAAAGACAGCATCAGCCAATTCAAGAGCACTGAAATCATCCCAAGCATCTTCTCAGACCACAGTGGAATTAAACTAACACTTAACAATCAACAAAAGATTAGTAACAGTGCCAAAATGTGGAAGCTCAACAGTACACTTCTTAACAACTTCTGGGTCAAAGAGGAAATCAAGGAAGAAATCAAAATGTTTCGAGAGTCCAATGAAAATGAAGACACAAGCTATCAAAATATTTGGGACACAGCTAAAGCAGTCCTAAGAGGGAAGTTCATAGCTATACAAGCACACATTAGGAAACAAGAAAAGGCACAAATAAACAGCCTGATTGCACATCTTAAAGACCTAAAAGAAGAACAACAAAGGAATCCTAAAGCAACCAGAAGGACAGAAATCACTAAAGTTAGGGCAGAAATAAATAACATTGAGAATAGGAAAACCATACAAAAGATCAATGAAAGTAAATGTTCGTTCTTCGAAAGAGTAACCAAAATCGACAAGCCTTTAGCCAGACTCACAAAACAAAAAAGGGAGAAGACCCAAATAAATCGGATAGTAAATGAAAGAGGAGATATCACAACAGACACTGCAGAAATTCAACATATCATGCGAGGCTTCTATGAACAACTATATGCCACCAAGCTAGAGAACCTGGAAGAAATGAATGATTTCCTAGATACCTACCAACTTCCAAAACTAAGTCAAGAGGAAGTAGATAACATAAACAGGCCCATCACAGCTAATGAAATTGAAACAGTTATCAAAAATCTCCCCAAAAATAAAAGTCCTGGACCAGATGGTTTTACAAATGAATTCTACAAAACCTTCAAAGAAGAACTAATACCTCTACTTTTAAAAGTCTTCCAGAAGATTGAAGACACTGGAATACTCCCTGCCAGCTTCTATGAAGCCAACATCACCCTAATACCAAAAGCAGACAGGGACACAACCAAAAAAGAAAACTACAGACCAATATCTCTGATGAACATAGATGCGAAAATATTGAACAAAATTCTAGCCAACCGGATACAGCAGTATATCAAAAAGATTGTTCATCATGACCAAGTGGGGTTTATCCCAGACATGCAAGGTTAGTTTAATATACGTAAATCAATCATTGTGATCCACCACATCAACAAAAGCAAGACCAAAAACCACATGGTCATATCAATAGATGCAGAGAAAGCCTTTGACAAAATACAACATCCCTTTATGATCAAAACACTACAAAAAATGGGAATAGATGGAAAATTCCTGAAGATAGTGGAGTCTATACATAGCAAACCTACAGTTAACATCATACTCAATGGTGAAAAACTGGAAGCATTTCTGCTCAGATCAGGTACCAGACAGGGCTGCCCACTATCACCATTACTATTCAACATAGTGTTGAAAGTTCTTGCCATAGCAATCAGGCAGGAGCAAGGAATTAAAGGCATACAGATTGGAAGAGAAGAAGTCAAACTCTCCTTATTTGCAGATGACATCATAGTATACATGGAAAAACCTAAGTAATCCAGCAAGAAGCTTTTGGAAATCATCAGGCAATACAGTAAGGTGTCAGGCTACAAAATTAACATTCAAAAGTCAGTGGCATTCCTCTATGCAAACACTAAGTTAGAAGAAATTGAAATCCAGAAATCAGTTCCTTTTTCTATAGCAACAAAAACAATAAAATATCTAGGAGTAAACCTAACCAAAGAAGTGAAAGACTTGTATACTGAAAATTATGAGTCACTACTCAAAGAAATTGAAAAAGACACAAAGAAGTGGAAAGATATTCCATGTTCATGGGTTGGAAGAATTAACATCATCAAAATGAATATATTACCCAGAGCCATCTACAAATTTAATGCTATCCCCATCAAGATCCCAACCACATTTTTTAGGAGAATAGAGAAAATGCTACAAATGTTTATCTGGAACCAGAAAAGACCTAGAATTGACAAAACAATCTTGAGAAAAAAGAACAGAACCAGAGGCATCACACTCCCAGATCTCAAATTGTATTATAGGGCCATTGTCATCAAAACTGCTTGGTACTGGAACATGAACAGACACACTGGCCAGTGGAATAGAATTGAATTGAGAGTCCAGAAATGAGGCCCCACACGTATGGACATCTAATATTTGACAAAGGGGCCCAGACTATTACATGGGGAAAGCAGAGTCTCTTCAACAAATGGTGTTGGAAACAATGGGTTGAAACATGCAGAAGAATGAAACTGAATCACTGTATTTCACCAAATACAAAAGTAAATTCCAAGTGGATCAAGGACTTGGATGTTAGACCACAAACTGTCAAATACTTAGAGGAAAATATTGGCAGGACTCTTTTCCGCATAAATTTTAAAGACATTTTCAATGAAACAAATCCAATTACAAGGAAGACTAAGGCAAGTATAAATCTATGGGACTACATCAAATTAAAAGCTTCTGCACAGCAAAAGAAACCACTACCCAAACCAAGAGACCCCTCACAGAATGGGAGAAGATCTTTACATGCCATACATCAGATAAGAGTTTAATAACCAACATATATAAAGAGCTTGCCAGACTCAACAACAAGACAACAAATAACCCCATCCAAAAATGGGGGGAGAACTTGGACAAAATATTCACCACAGAAGAGATCCAAAAGGCCGAGAAACACATGAAAAAATGCTCCAAGTCTCTGATTGTCAGAGAAATGCAAATCAAGACAACAATGAGATATCACTTCACTCCTGTGAGAATGTCATACATCAGAAAAGGGAACAGCAGCAAATGCTGGAGAGGGTGTGGGGTCAAAGGAACCCTCCTGCACTGCTGGTGGGAATGTCAGTTGGTCCAGCCTCTGTGGAGAACAGTCTGGAGAACTCTCAGAAGGCTAGAAATGGACCTACCCTATGACCCTGCAATTCCTCTCCTGGGGATATATCCTAAGGAACCCAACACATCCATCCAAAAAGATCTGTGTACACATATGTTCTTGGCAGCACAATTTGTAATAGCCAAAACCTGGAAGCAACCCAGGTGTCCAACAACAGATGAGTGGCTGAGCAAGTTGTGGTCTATATACACAATGGAATACTACTCAGCTGTAAAAAATGGTGACTTCACCGTTTTCAGCCGATCTTGGATGGACCTTGAAAAAATCATGTTGAGTGAAATAAGTCAGAAACAGAAGGATGAATATGGGATGATCTCACTCTCAGGCCGAAGTTGAAAAACAAGATTAGAAAAGAAAACACAAGTCGAACCTGAAATGGAATTGGAGTATTGCACCAAAGTAAAAGACTCTGGGGTGGGTGGCTGGGTGGGTGGGGAGAATACAGGTCCATGAAAGATGATGAATGACATAGTGGGGGTTGTATTGTTAAATGGGAATCTGGGGAATGTTATGCATGTACAAACTATTGTATTTACTGTTGAATGTAAAACATTAATTCCCCAATAAAGAAATAAATTATTTAAAAAAAAAAAGAAAAGAAACTTCAGCCACGAGCAATTTCACTGCTCCAAACTGACTCTTCAGACGGACAAGACAGACAGATGGAGACAGATTGAGAGGGAGTGATAGCAGAGCACTGGAAATTCTCCCACAGTACATAGTACTCTGTGCAGCTTGGCAAGGCAGACACCTTACCAGCTAAGCTGTCTCTCTGGCCCATATATAAATGATCTAGGAAGAAAAATGAAGAAAAGGAAATAAATAAACAAAACTAACAGAAAGTCAACTGAAACTCTTGGGGTACTGGCCCTCAGGTACTTCCTGGTTGAGCAAGCACCCATCCAGCAATGCACACACTTAAGGGAAGGACTGTGCCCAGGATCCTGCCTGGGGGACGAAGAGTTAAGTGCCTGTCCCAAGCCCCAGGGCTGTGGATGGCTCTGAAAGGAGCCAACACAAGGCTCTAGTTAGAAGAAGTCATGGGCTAAATGAAATGGCTTGGGGCTGAATGGTTATGGGCTAAATGAAAACAAACAAACAAAACTCCCCCTTTGAATCAAAGATTTGTAGCATAAAACACCAGAACCCCCATATCTGAGAAAATAATCTCTTGTTGTTGCCAAGACTCCACTTGAACACAGCCAATGTAAATTTGGCAGCTGAGTAAAAACAATGGGTAGAAAGGTTTCCTCCTCTTCCTCTTCCCCCCTTCACCCCCCTCCTCCTCCTCTTCCTCCTTCCATCTGAGAGGCAACATGAAGGACTAATTGGCCAACCACCCAATTAATAATTTTAGCTTCTGCTATCAAAACCTGTACTCATGCTTGGTGGTTGACTACAAGATGCAGAAACATTTTTTTTTATTTGTGATTTATTATGGGTTACAAAATATTTTAAGACTACAATGAATAGTCCCACCCCACTCCCACCACCAAAATTCTGTGTCCCATTCTCCCACCTCCCAAACATAACCACTGTAGTCCTCACAAGCCTTTCTTTTTCCTCCTGGCCTCTGTTTTCTACCCCAAGAGTGGTATCACGCTTAGGCCCCCATATTCACCCTCCTGCTGACGGCCCAGTATCCTACCCTATCCAGAGAATCCCCAGTCACAGGCTGCGTCCAAGTCGTCCAAGTCGCCATCTTGGCTCCGCCCTTAGTTCTCACAAGTCTTAGAAATAGTTTGCTTGCTTCTGTGTTTTTGTTTTGTTTCTTTCTTATTGTAAGTTTATATGTGTCAATTTTATAGGACTGAGTGAAAGACCTAGTAGTTGCTTTTCATCTCTTTACTTATTGCCCTAATCATAATTCCCTCCAGTTACATCCATTTAGTCCCAAAGGACACAATATCAAGATGCAGAAATCTAGACATGGGCTAAATGAGACTTGTTACCGGGACAATCACCCCATCACAGTTAGAGTTAGCCTTGCAGATAGAGGCCCTTTGTTCCCCTGTTGCTTACTTGCTATTTTTTGCATGTCAGAGAGGCAGCAAAGTCAGGTGACTTGTGTGCTGCCTTGCATGTTGCTGTCGTCTTGAAATGAATGTACAGAAAGAGCCAGTAGGATGAGGTGTTTGTTCACATCCAACAAAAATCTTAAGGAAGTCAGATTCTCACAGTCTGCTGTGATAAGCACGGGAGGTATGAAGATCTCAGTCCCTTGGGCCTGTTGCCTTAGGCAGACTTAACTTCAGACTAAACTGATACCACAACAGCTGACTGGATATTTTAAGGGGTTTTGTTTGTTTCTGCCTCCAGGATTATCGCTGGGATTCTGTGCCAGCACTGAGTCCACTGCTCCTGGTAGACATTTCCCCCCCCCCCATTTTATTGGATAGGACAGAGAGAAATTGAGAGGGGGAGGGGGAAACAGAGGGAGAAAGAAAGAAACCTGCAGACCTCTTCTGCAGCTTGTGAAGCATCCTCCCTACAGGTGGGGAGTGGGGACTCAAACCAGAATCCTTGGGTAGTCCCTTGTGCTTTTTACTATGTGCGCTTAACCAGGTGGCCCATCACCCAGCTCCCAATAGTGACAATTATCTTTCTTTTAAATTGTCACCAAGGTTATTGCTGGAGCTCAAATCCACCTCTCCTGGTGGTCTTTTTTTTTTTTTTTTCTCCAATTTTTTTTTCTTTTTGCCTCCAAGGTTAATCTCTGGGGCTCATACCAGCACTATGAATCCACTGCTCCTGGAGGCTATTTCTCCCATTTTGTTGTGCTTGTTATTTTTGTTATAGATGTTGTTGTTGTTTGATAGGAGAGAGAAAAATTGAGGAGGGGAAGACAGAGAGGAGGAGAGAAAGACAGACACCTGCAGACCTGCTTCACAACTTGTGAAGCAACCCTTCTGCAGGTGGGGAGCCGGGGGCTTGAACCGGGATCCTTACACCTGTGCTTACATTTAGCACCATGTGTGCTTAACCTGCTGTGAGACTGCCCAGCCCCCTCTTTCTCCTATTTTTTTATAAACAGAGATCCACTGAGAGGGAAGTGGGGAGAGCTGAAGGGAGATAGATACCTGCAGCACTGCTTCACAGCTTACCAAGCTTCCCCTTGCAGGTGGGGGCTGGGGGCTTGAAACTGGGTCCTTGCTCACAGTAATATATATGCTGTGCCAGGTGAGCCACCACCTGGGCCCTGAAAATTGCACATACATGAGGCCAGGAGATGGCTCACCCAGCACCGCTTGCACCTTGCGTGACTTGAGAGGCCCTGGGTTCAAGTCCCAACACCACATGGAAGCACCATGGATGTCATGGAGAAGAAGCATCAGTAATGGGGCAGTACTGTAGTGTCTCTCCTTTCTCTGTGTTACTCCCTGTCCCTTAAAAAAAAACAACTGTGCATATAAGGAGCCAAAGCAATTACTACAGTGATTCAGTATGCCTCTGGGTTCTGTATACTTTCACAGAACTTTGGGGAACATAAGCACATCTCAGTTACCCTCGCATTTGGGAGAATGGCAGACTCAGAATGGTGCTCCGTGAGTAGGAGTTGACTTTGATCGGAACGCGTGTAACTCACAGAAGCTGTAAAAGGCAGCTGTCCTATCTGCGGACATCACAGAGCCAGGAGTAATTGCGAATGCTGATTACACAACTCGCTCTCAAGTTTGGAATGCTAGGTGACTAAATCCACCAAGACATTAGCAGGAATACAAGCAAAGGCTGAAATACAAGCCATGTGTAACTGGCTTCATCTTAAGTGGAAGGTAGATAATTGGCTTGAGAGCTGCTGCTTCAGGGAAAAGCATCTAGCCTGTTCGCAAGGACTGCAGACTCCATACCAGTGTGACGTGGCAGCTCACAATTTGTGTTTTGCGTGCAATTTAATGACATTTTAGTGAAAATTTAGGGTGCAGCTTGGAAAGTTGCATACCTGTACCCCTAGCCAGACAGGTCATTTATAAGATGAAAGATACCATTTCCAGTCCTCCATTCTAAGGGGGTGGGGGGGAGGGGAAGAGGATGAGTAACAGGGTGTCTCCTGCCAGCTGGGAATGGAGGAACCTGTAGCATGCACATGGCTGTCTCCTGTCCCTGTCTTTGCCCCAGCCGGTGCCTTAGCTCAGCCCGGGGAGTGAGTGGCAATTGTGAGCATAAGCCATGTTTCAGAAGAATCTTTAAGAAGTGGCAGATACTGAAAGAATGATTGTCAGGGAAGAATTAATTAGTAAGGGAGCCGGGAGGTGGTGCACCTGGTTGAGTGCATGCCGCCGACCACCCAACTGGGGGCTCAGCAGGCCGATCCAGGGAGAATGAGACTTATAGGTGGGAGGTGGATTCGGCGCGACAGACAACACTGAGACACATGAGTTTCAATGCTGCTGCAATCTTTTACTGATATAGAGATTCTTTTTATAATAGCATAACAAAGAAGCATAAATCAAAAGCTGGCCAAGTCAGTTGACCACAAAGTACGCAGGGTACATTTTTTATAAGTAACACAGACAGGAGGAACTGAAGGCATACAACTACCAGCAAAACGAAAGCACAGCCATACTGTTCTTTCATGGGTTATTAACCACATCCCTTTGGTTTCAGACAAAAGTCAATTTATCAGTAAGAACTAAATGCTTTCACTGCTCTCATTTATCCAAAAGGCTATTCTCCTTCCAAGCACTGGACCTTAATACCCAGAATAGGGGGGGCACTAGTGGGAACACGGCACCTTGCTCTGATCCTTATGCCAAGCTCACTTTCCTGTAATCTACCTAAGACAATATGCAGGTGCATTTCAGGGTTGCTATGTAACATGTTTCCTGGGAAAGCTAAAGGACCATTGTCTGTATGATTGAATGTAATATTTCTGAGAATAGTGCTCAGTCCTTGCTCAACCTGGATAGCCAAGTCATTGGGGCTTGAAGTGCTGGGATTTACTGTTGTAAGGGGCTTTTCATCCAGTGGGGTCCCATCTGGAATGTCCAGACTAGACTTGGGGGGTTGCACTGTAAGCGTCTCCGGAGTCTCCTGGACATTCCCTGGGTGGCCTGCATAAAGCATGATAAACAACAACAGTAAGCTTTCAGAAGCGAAACCAAGTCCACCTAGCCCTCCAAGGCCTTTCCGCCAACCGGGAGACCCAGGGATCCGTCCACACAAATATCCAGGCTTCTGTCCACCACCTATCTTGGGTACGGTCTTCCGTACAGGAGCTTGTAAGGCCCCTGTCCGGTTCCCTAACCAGGTCACCCGCACTGTTTTGTCACACCGCGGTCGTGGCCTGCCTATCTGGCCAGACAGGTGTGGCAAGTGCACATGCTACAATGTGCAAGGACCGGGGTTTGAGCCCCCGCCCCCACCTGCAGGGGGAAAGCTTTGCGAGTGGGGAAACAGGGCTGCAGGTGTCTCTCTCTTCCCCTCTTATCTCCCCCTTCCCTCTGAATTTCTGGCTGTTTCTATCTAATACATAAATAAATAAAGATAATTTAGAAAAAAAAAAGAATTAATTAGTAAGATTCTAAAAGAGTCCAAGCCAGAAACTAGAAGGAAAGGAAGGGTTCTGGAAGCTTTATGAATCTACATGACCAACATCCTTGTCCCGCAGAGGAGCAATTGCAGAAGCCAGAACTCCCTAGAGGGAATTTCCAAAATGCTAGCCTCAGAATCCGTGCTTATAGTATGACTGTGGTGTGTTTGTAAGAAGGCCTCAAACAGAACAGAGTGACTGAGGCTAAAAAGGGTTAAGAATGGGTAGAAGGGGAGTCGGGCTATAGCGCAGCGGGTTAAGCTCATGTGGCACAAAGCGCAGGGACCAGCATAAGGATTCGGTTCGAGCCCCCGGCTCCCCACCTGCAGGGGAGTCGCTTCACAGGCGGTGAAGCAGGTCTGCAGGTGTCTAGCTTTCTCTCCCCCTCTCTGTCTTCCCCTCCTCTCTCCATTTCTCTCTGTCCTATCCAACAATGACAACAATAATAATAACTACAACAATAAAACAACAAGGGCAACAAAAGGGAATAAATAAATTAAATAAATATTTTTTAAAAAATTAAAAAAAAAAAGAATGGGTAGAAGGACTGAATCTGTGCCAGGAACTTTGAGATGGAGCAGGTGGTAGCACAGAAGGTCAAAAGAGTGAAAACCAAGTTGAGAAGATGAAAGTCAGACTGAACTTTACTGAGAAGCTAATAGCCGAGGGCCAAGAAAGTCAGATGTCTGATACAGAAAAAAGCAAAAGTGCCAACCTGTATCTAGAGTGATGAAGGTTACTGCCATATTTTGTCTTTAATTGCTTGTCTCATCAGCTTCCGTAACCCTGACTGGCTTCTGTCTTCCTAAAAGGCACCCCCCACCCCCAGTGGTGTATCTTATGCCTAGGCTAAACTTTTCCAGACACAGCTATGCAGGGAAGATAACAAGTAACCGTAACAGTACCTAAGGCAACCAGACTCTGAAAAATGTGTACATGCCCCATCCCTTAGCCTTGCAGCCTCCAGGGTTATTATGGGAGCTCAGTGCCTGCACTACGAATCCACTGCTCCTGGAGACCATTTTTCCCACTTTGTTGTCCTTGTTGTTGTCATTATTAGTGTTGTCACTGCTGTTGTTGTTGTTGAATAGTACAGAGAGAAATGAAGAGAAAAGAGGAAAACAGAGAGGGAAAGAGAAAGATAGACACCTGCAGACCTGCTTCACCACCTGTGAAGCGACCCCCCTACAGGTGGGGAGCCGGGGGCTCAAACAGGGATCCTTACACCGGTCCTTGAACTTTGTTCCCTGTGCGCTTAACCCACTGCACAACTGCCGGACCCCCAAAAGAGGCTCACTTTCTTTTTTTTAAAAGATGTATTTTATTTATTTATTCCCTTTTGTTGCCCTTGTTTTATTGTTGTAGTTATTATTGCTGTTATTTGATGTCATCGTTGCTGGATAGGACAGAGAGAAATGGAGAGAGGAGGGGAAGACAGAGAGGGGGAGAGAAAGATAGACACCTGTAGACCTGCTTCACTGCTTGTGAAGCGACCTCCCTGCAGGTGGGGAGCTGGGGGCTCGAACCGTGATCTTTACGCGGGTCCTTGTGCTTTGCGCCACCTGCACTTAACTGGCTGCACTACCACCCAACTCCCAAGAGGCTCACTTTCTAAAATCACTTTATTTCTATATTCTTTCCTTCCTTTGCCAATAAGGATGCTAAAACAACAACAGCAAATGGCAGTTGGGACCAGATAGTGTCACACTCGGTAAAGCTCACATGTTTCTGTGTGCAAGGACCTGGGTCCAAGTCCCTGATCCCCACCCCCATATTTCACAAGTGGTGAAGCAGTGCTGCAAGTGTTGGACTTGAAGGGGGGGGGGGGGGCTCACAATGTCTGTGTCCAGTAGAGAAGCAATTACAGTAGCCAGAACTACTTCCTTCTGCACTCCAAAAAGAATTTTTGTCCATACTACCAGAGCGGGAAATATTAGGGGAAGGTAATCAGAGTCCCTTGAGCCCTATTTCCACCGGGATTCAGAACTTTTGTGAACAGAAAACTTTGTTTTTGTCCCATCACTGAGAGGGAAAAGAGTTTAGAAAACACCTGAGGAAATCAGGTGCTCTTTAGCTTACATGAGAGAGAAGAGGGAAACGAAAATGAAGACAGCTGGAAGTTGTAACAGGTGTTAGGAGTGATTAGAAAGGAAGGGGAAGCAGGGCCTTAGAAGTGAATAAAAACAGGGAGTCGGGCGGTAGCGCAGTGGGTTAAGCACACATAGCGAGAAGCGCAAGGACCGGCATAAGGATCCTGGTTCTGAGCCCCCGGCTCCCCACCTACAGGGGAGTCGCTTCACAGGCGGTGAAGCAGGTCTGCAGGTGTCTGTCTTTCTCTCCCCCGCTCTGTCTTCCCCTCCTCTCTCCATTTCTCTCTGTCCTATCTAACAATGATGACATCAATAACAACAACAATGATAACTACAGCAAGAATAACAACAACAACAACAAAAAAAGGGCAACAAAAGGGAAAATAATTTAAAAACTTAAAAAAAAAAAAAAAGGGAATAAAAACAGGCATCAACTTCCACAGGAGGCCAGCCATTCTTTTTTGCCTGAGTGGCCTACATGCCTCTCTGGAAAGTTCCTTTCCATTTTCCTGATTAAAGATTTCAAATATCTGGGGAGGGGGAAAGAATCCTCTGAGGAGTACTTTGATGGAGTAAGAAGGGGGAGGGTGCCTTTAAGAATGAATAAAAATCACAGATTTAAGTCTCACAAATACAATACAATAAAAGAAGTTCTAGAATATGTACTCAATGGATTTACTACTCAGCAATTTTAAAAGTCAATATTGTGTCTTTTGGAACAAAATGATTGGAACTGGCAGTGATCATGCTTAGTGAAGTAAGTAAGAAAGTGAGGGGGCTGGGCGGTGGTACGTCAAGTTTAGTGCACAGCAATAACCCTGGAGGCAAAAAAAAAAAGTGAAGGACAGTTACCAGATGATTACCATATGTGGAATATAGAGAACTGAAACATACTTGGGGGGCGGGCAGAAAAAGAAGAAGTGAATCCATAGCTAAGACTTTAGGAGTACTGTGGTTATTATCTTTGAGTGGGGGCAGGATTGGTTGTGGGAGTGGTGTAGAATTATACTCCTATTTTATAATCTTGCAAATTATATATATATCAAAAAGAAAAGGCCAGGATCATGTAGAGCCACTTGTCTGTCTATGACAGTGGCCATGGCAAGTCACTTAACATGCTCCATCTTCTCTTGTATAAAAGTGAGGCTCCAGGGGCCAGGTGGTGACACACCTGGTCAAGCACACACATGACAGTGTGTAAGGACCCAGGTTCAAGCCCCCCGGTCCCCACCTGCAGGGGGAAGTTTCACGAATGGTGAAGCAAGGTTACAGGTGTCTCTGTCTCTTTCCCTCTCTATCTCCACCTTTTTTCTCAATTTCTCTCTGTCTCTATCCAATAATAAATAAATAAAAATTAAAGAAAGAAAATTTAAAAAAAATTCACATTCCATATCCTACTTATACAAGTAAAAATAAAAATGAGTCTCCTACTCCAGGAGCAATAGGTTCATTTTACAGGCAACAGTCTCAGTGATAACCCTGGTGACAAAAAATATATACATTTTATATGTATTTTATATATACATATATATGGAGAGAGAGAGAGAGACTGACTCATCATCTCCAGTTCCATCCATTTTGTCCCAAAGGTTGCAATATCTTTTTTGATTGCTGAGTAGTATTTCATCAAGCATATGCCCCATAGGTTTGTTGTTTTGTTTTGGTTGGCTTTGTTTTGTTTTCTGTATTTATAAGACTCAAGTGAGTAATTTTTACTCCTTTTTTTTTTTGCCTCCAAGGTTATTGCTGGGGCTTGGTGCCTACACTATGAATCCACTGCTCCTGTAGGCCATTTTTCCCACTTTGTTGCTCTTGTTGTTACCCTTGTTGTTGTCATTATTATTGTTGTTGTCATTGCTGTTGTTGGATAGGACAGAGGAGGGGAGGCAGAGAAGGGGAGAGAAAGACAGACACCTGCAATCCTGCTTCACCACATGTGAAGCGAGCCCCCCCTGCAGGTGGGGAGCCAGGGGCTCAAACTGGGATCTTTATGCCAGTCCTTGTGCTTTGCACCCTGTGCGCTTAACCCACTGTGCCCCCAAAAGCAAAGTTATTTTTAAGATTATTTCCAAATTAAGAGCAGCCTTTTTTCATTTGAATCCCGATCTATGACCAGTCGTCTTTGTAATCTGCAGGGCATCAACACTCCTAGCCCAGTTTTTTAGAGAGAAAGAGAGGAGACAGACAGAGAGAGACAGACCCCACAACACCAGAGCCTCTCCTTTGCAGAGGGGACCTCTTGTGATCCTGGAACCTGTGCATGACAACGCAGGCACCTGCTCAAGTGAGCTATCTTGCCAAGCCTTAGTTTGAGATTTAAATAGGATCTCCTGGTCTTTCCCAAGTGAGCACTTTCAAAAAGAGAAAGAGAGAGGATGAGAATGAGGGAGAGGGGAAAAAAAAAAAGATCAGAGATATTGTTTTAACTATAGGCAGTAACTTGTTATATGTATTTTTTTAAATATTCATTTAGTGGCAAGTTTAAATAGTTACACATATCAATGAGTTGAAATGCAGGCTTTCACAGCTAAGACAATCTTTAATTAAATAAGCTGGCGAATTCAGCTTCAAGGACAGAGGTTATGGGGAGCAGCTGTCTGAGCAGTCCAGCTCCCAGGCAACTCCCAGTTCTACATGTTCTGCAATTGAAACATTAAATGGACTTCAGTGAAATACAGACTCACTGCAAGGTCAAGCCTTCTGAAGACCGTGACCTTGTGGAGTAGTAAAACACTGAATAGTTCCAACTGAGTTTTCCTAGAGTCACTAGCCCAAGCCCCCCTGCCTGACACCTGTTCCACTCGGATCTACTGTATCCCACTTGCTCCAAGAGAGTAGGGTCAAATTGACCAACTGATCTACCTGCATCTTCCTGACCACACCAAGCTCACTTACTCCTGGCTGCTCTCTTCCCACAGGTTTTTCTGCCTGAGAACATTTATTTCCTTCTCTTTAGTGTCCCCCTGTACACCCCAGACATTGTTCTGTCACAGTACCATACCATGTAGTGGCATCTATTATATTCTTTGTCTGGCTTCTTCCCTTGTTGACATGGAAGCAGTAACTACTTCCTGGCTTTCTTTGTGTTCTCAGCACACCCGTTGGGGGGGGGGGGGAGTGTCCTATTAAATGTAGGATAAGTACGTTATTAAATGCTAACCCCCAGGAAACAGATCATCTCATTAATTTAATATTTATCATCATCATTTATTTAAAAATAAATTTGTTAGCTAGAACTCATATAGGTCAGTGATGTCTCTCTCACACACACACGTTTTTAAAGGAACAAGAGTTCAAGGGGGATCTTGGCCACAGATCTTCCTGTTCTTTGGAAAAGCATTAACTATATTGTCAGTAAGACACATAATCTTTAAAGTAAGCTGGCTATTTCTATGAAATTCTGTATTTAGATAGTTGTAGAGATGATAGTTGGCCCATGTCTACTTTAGGGGAATGTGGTGGATGGCAGTGGGGAGACAAGATTCAGCACTCTGGTGGTGGGAATGGATTAAATGGATTTAAACCCCTGTTGACATGTAATTTTGTAAAATAAAGATAAAAAGAAAAAGAAAAAAAAACTGAAACACAAAAAAAGAAAGAGAAAAAGAAAGAAGAAAGAAGAAAGAAAGAAATTCTGTATTTAGGCGTAGTGATTGTTTCTATTTGCAAATGCTGTGTTCCTTCAAAAGAGACAAGACTTGAGCCATCTCTTAGGTGGTTTCAGGACCAAATTGTTTCTCAGAATTAAGGACTTCCCCTTCTGAATGTGTACATGAAGCGTTAGCAGTTTGAAGTGAAAGCAGCAGAGTCTCGAAGTTGTGAATGAACATAATATAGAAGCTCTCATCATCTAGATTAAAATGTGATCGGAGCGAGTGGGACAGTGGGAGATCCCCTGCCTTGTATACAGGAGGCCTTGGGTTTGATCTCTGATACACCATGAAATGGCAGAATGGTTGGTTTCTCTCAATTAAAAAAAAAAAGTTTAAAAAAAACTGAAAAAGATCAGGCAGTGACACACCTAGTTGAACACACATTACCATGTGCAAGGGCACGGTTTAAGCCTCCAGTCCCCACCAGTAGGGATGTGAAGCACTGAAGGTTTCTCTCCCCCCACCTCTCTCTCCCTCCCCCCATCCCTCCCTCACCATCTCTCCCTTCCCTCGCAGTTTCTTCCTGTCACTATAAGAAAATAAAAACACACAAATTTAAAGGCAGGGCTAAGTAGTGGTTCACCTGGTAGAGTATGACATATTACAGTGTACAAGGGTCTGGGTTCAAGTCCCTTGTCCCCACTGGTGGGGTGGGGAAGCTTCAAAAGCAGTGACACAGTGCTGCAGCTGTCTCTCTCCATTCCCCCCTTTATTTTGCCTCCAGGGTTAGCCCTGGGGCTTGGTGCCTGCACTATAAATCCACTGCTCCTGGAGGCTACTTTTCCCATTTTTGTTGCCTTTGTTATTGTTATTGTTATCATTGTTTTTGTTCGATAGGACAGAGAGAAGTTGAGAGAGGAGGGGAAGACAGAGAGGGGGAGAGAAAGATAGACACTTGCAGACCTGCTTCACCACCTGTGAAGCGACCCCCTGCAGGTGGGGAGCTGGAGGCTCGAACCCTGATCCTTAACGCTGGTCCTTAAGCTTTGCATTATGTGTGCTTAACCTGGTACGCTACCGCCCAGCCCCCTATCTTCCCCATCTTAATTTTCTCCATCTCAATCCAAAATTAATTAAATAATTACTAATTAAAAAAAATTGAAAAGTGAAGAGAGTTCGTCATATGTGTTCTCACCCGAGCAAGTGCCTGCTTGGCCATGCATGAAGCCTGGACCCTGCTCCACTAGAAGACGCTGGGGTTCCTGTTGCTTTCTCCCTCTGTCTCTCTTGTCTTATATGAGTAAATCTGCCCAGAGGGGGAAGAAAGAAAGGATTTGTTTCCAGACTTCTCCCCCCCCCCCTTATACTGCTGGATTTAGAAGCCTGATCATGACAGCTTTTATTGTGGTACTAATAGTCCCTGCCGGTCCACGAGGTAATAAGTGGACACACACAAAACAAAAGAAAGTAATGAAAAGGGGGAGGAGGAGGAGGAGGAGGAGGAGGAGGAGGAGGAGGAGGAGGAGGAGGAGAAGCTAATGGAAATGTTTTTCTCTTTATCCAAAGGAGGAGGGAAATTGGTACTGGGTGGGGGAGTTTCTTCTGGCTGGAATGAACCAAGAACAAAGAATTTACAGTAATGGAATCTATCTTTCATTAGCAATGACTAAACACCATGGGAAGAAGAGAGGCTACAATGCTACTTTTCACTCAGCATTAATAGGGAAGCGCAGTAGGCTGTAAGGCAGTGCCTTAGGACCAAGATGTGTGCTTTCTTCAGAATGGTTATGATATCCCACAAAGACTTAGAAACTAAACATCTGGGTGCAAGAGAGGATGGAATGGGAGCTGCAAAATGTCCCTGCATTGCATTTTGCCCCGGTTTCGTTTCTGCCATATATGATGAGGTCACTGTGAACTGGCTGCGTTTACTCACAGTATCAGAACACTGGGGGGGGGAATGACACCCATCTTGGGACTGCCTGTTTTTTTTCTTCATGATTCAACTTACTTTGCTGTTCTTTTTTTAGTTTTTCTACTTTGTATTTTAGCTATCTTTATCTTATCTCTTTCTCTTCTGTTTTACTGTTGCTGTTACCATTGGTTTCCTACCCCCAGACTCTAGAAGTGACCTTCAAAGTCTATCCAAGCAGAAAAAACAGCATTGTTTCTTTTCTTTTCTTTCGTTTTTTTTTTTTTTTTTTTTTTTACCCCCTTGGGGCCTTGAGAGACATGCTGCCACTGTTCCAATGATTGCTTTTGTGTGAACTGGAAAATCATGTTTTTTCTGCTCCCATGCAACCCCACGCTAGAGTTCATGGTTGGGTGAGCCAGGGGCACTCATTTCAAAACCAACCTGTTATGCACCTTATGCCACAAGCAACCCCCCCCCACCACCATCACCACCAGAAGGTGCAGCCCTGTGCAGGAAAAAGAGTCTGTGACCTTGCTGCGATTTTTATAGCAATCCTGGAGCTCATGGTGGAAACATGCTTCTCGAAAGGCTGACCTTAATGGATGCTGACCTTGGTTGCAAGGTAGTTGCTGTAATTTTCAGTAATATCCTAACCAGCACTTAGAGCATTTTCATGACTTTCTACTGCCAGTAACAACCAATTCACATGTGATGGTCTAGATTCAGTCCCTTCACCATCATAAACCAGAACTGAGAAGTGCTCTGATTAGAAAGAAAGAAAGAGAGAGAGAGAAAGAAAGAAAGGAAGGAAGAAAGAGAGGAGAAAATCTAATTATCATTCAAGCTCTCTCCTTTTTTCCTCCCTTTCATTCTTCTCCTGCTTTCCCTACAATTTCTCCTTTATTTTTGCCTCTTTTTATTTATTTATTTTTACTTTTTTTTTTAATTTTATTACAAACAGACACCGGAGCACTGCTCAGCTCTGGCTTATGGTGGTGCTGGGGATTGAACCGGGGACCTCAGAGTCTCAGGCAAGAGAGTCTCATTGCATAACCATTACCCATTTTGTCTTCACAACAAAGATGCAAGGTAGCTACAAGAAGTTTGCCATAGGGAGATGGAGAAGCTGAGATTAAATTTCAGCAAACTTTCACCAAGAGAACCACATGACCTTGAAGCCTATGGGTAACTTTTAAGACTGTCTTTTTCCCTTTATCTTCTGACATCACCACAAGTCCATTCATTGGATTAAATACAACCTCAGAGGCACAAAACGTTTGCTTAAAACTCACAGGTTTGGGGGCCAGGTGGTGGTGCACCTAGCTGAGCACACATGAGCACACGCATGCAAGGATCAGGGTTCAAGGCTCTAGTCCCCAGCTGTAGGGGGGAATTTTCTTTTTTTTTTTTTTTTATTTAAGAAAGGATTAATTAACAAAACCATAAGGTAGGAGGGGTACAACTCCACACAATTCCCACCACCCAATCTCCATATCCCATCCCCTCCCCTGATAGCTTTCCCATTCTCTATCCCTCTGGGAGCATGGACCCAGGGTCATTGAGGGTTGCAGAAGGTAGAAGGTCTGGCTTCTGTAATTGCTTCCCCCCTGAACATGGGCGTTGACTGGTCGGTCCATACTCCCAGTCTGCCTCTCTCTTTCCCTAGTAGGGTGGGTCTCTGGGGAAGCTGAGCTCCAGGACACATTGGTGGGGTCTTCAATCCAGGGAAGTCTGGCCAGCATCCTGGTGGCATCTAGAACCTGGTGATTGCAAAGAGAGTTAACATACGAAGCCAAACAAATTGTTGAGCAATCATGGACCCAAAGCTTGGAATAATGGAGAGGAAGTGTTAGGGGGGTACTCACTGCAAATTCTAGTGTACTTCTGCTTTCAGGTATATATTTTGCAGTAGTTTATGGATACGTGTGAACATAAGCTCTCTCTCACAGAAACTGGTGTATATCTAGGTTTTGGGACTTTGTTAGAAAGTGAACCACCTGAGATGAAATTAGAGTGTACTATAAAAGGAAAGGTCTCACCCAAGTAATGAAGCTGAAGGGTTGTCATTCCACTCGTGAAGTCTCTGGACACAGTCTGAGGTGAAACATGTTGAGGTGGCAATCGTTGCGTTGGTTAGGTTGTGATCAGCGGATGCAAGGGGGGAATTTTCATGAGCAGTGAAGCAGTGCTGTAGGTGTCTATCTTTCTCTCTCCTACCTCACTCTCCTCTCTCAATTTCTCTGTCCTATCAAATACAAGAAAAAGAAAGAGAGAGACTTTCAGGAGAATACATTCTTCATACAGACACTAAGTCCCAGCAATAACTTCTGTGGCAAAAATAAAAAATCCACAGGTTTCTTCCAAAGTCCATACCACCACACCCCAATAATCACACTCCATCTCTGATGGCCTCTTCCAAATTCCACCTAGACCTTGCCTAGACGGTATGTGCAGTCATGGCCCACGCATCCACTTTACTCTCAGGCAAGATGGAGGGAGCCTTGTTTTCATAGAATGGGGAAGACGAAAGTATTCACTACATGGTCTAGGAAATGGTGCAATGGATAAAGCACTGGATTCTCAATCATGAGGTCCCGAGTTCAATCCCCTGCAGCACATGTACCAGAGTGATGTCTGGTTCTCTCTCTCTCTCTCTCTCCTACCTCTCTCATGGATGAATAAATAAATCTTTTTTTTTTTAAGTATTTATTACAGACCTGCAACTCTCCACACAGACTTAAGAGATCTTGTCTGTGCCCTAAAGCAGATACTTTTTTTTTAATTTTAAAAAAATATTTTATTTTTATCAACACCAGAGAAAGATGCAATGCATCTTCAAATCTCAAGACTACGGCCACTGTAGCCCCTGCCACTTTTCTTTGTCTCAGCTTGGTTGCTTTTGATTCTCCTCCTCTATTGCCGAGTACATCCCTAAAGTAGATAGTCTTGGCCTAGTCACACCTTAATTAGAATCACCTGAGAGTGGGGCCGGGCAGTGGACACTCAGGTAAGCACATGCATCACCATGAACAGCAACCTGGGTTTGAGCCCCAACTCCCCACCTGCAGGGAGGACGCTTCATGAGTGGTAAAGCAGGTTTGTAGGTGTCTGTCTCTCTCTCTTCCCCTCTCTACCTCTCCCCTAACCCTCTGTCCTCTCCAATGAGAGAAAGAAAGAGAGAGAGAAAGAGAAAGGGAGTGGGGGAAACGCCCACCAGGAGCAGTGGATTTGTAGTGCTGGCACCAGGCTCCATTTATGATCCTGGTGGCAAAAAATAAATAAATAGAATCACCTGGGGGCAAGTTTGTTTTGCTTTTTAATACCAGGTGATTCTAAGTAAACTCCTGCCTGCCATTCTCCTGGCCAGTTCACGTTCTGGCCTTTTTCTAGAGCTCACTCATTTTCTCCGTTACTATAGAAAGCCTCTAGCACAGCTCTGGTCAATAACTCCTACCTGGCACACACCACCAATTCTCTCAGCCTTCCCCCCACCTCTGCAGAATATCTAGACACTGTTCTAGAATTATTGGCTTCTTTTTGCATGGAGATCTGGTTTCCATAAACAAGATGGTTAACTATGCCGAAAATGAAGACTATACTTCTATCTTTTCCTCTTTTCTACAGTGCTAGCAAAGGGCTTTTCAACCACAATAGACAGTAAATGTGCATTGATTACAAGTTGTGTCCAATCTTTTTGCTTTCATTTCCCTTTGATGTGAAAGTCAATTAAATATGCTTCGGAGAACAAAGTGTTTAGAGGACTGAATGTGTAGGCTGGAACTTTAAAAAAAAAAAAAACTGCCCAGTAAGCAAAAGTTGATTTATATCCTGATTAACTGGCAAAGTGTCTAATCCTCTTATATATAAGCACACTCAAATGTTAAACGATCTCATTTAAAACTTTCCTTTCAGAAAAGTTTCCAGTGTCTGAATTACACAAAAGAATTCAACACTCTTTGGAGCCTTTCTCCAAATAGAGAAACATTGAAATTGTTGGCCAGGATGCTAGTCTAGACTCTGCCCCTTACTAGCTGTGACCTTGATATGTCACTGAGTTCATTGGGGCTCTCTGACTCCAAGAATTCTCCATCCTAATAACATTAACGGTAGCCAGCATCTGTGATGAGCCTACTGTCTAGCAGGCACTGAGCTGAGTATTTTTCAAGCAGTACTGCATGTAAGCCTCACAATCACTTCTTGAGACGGGTATTATCATTATTCCCATGTGAGGAAATGAAGCTTGCTGAGATTCACTTGTCCGAGCTCACAGGGGAAGCACGTTTGGATGAAACCAGAATCTTTCAAACCTAGCTCAACTGTCCTTTCTCTTGTCCCCACATCTGCAAAGAGTATGGGATTCTGGTCTCCTCTAACAGGTCACACACTTTGACATTCTAGCAGTCCCACCCCAGCCCCTCCATGGTTTTATTCCTGAACAGAATAAAAAGCACTTTGCGTTCAGAACTCAGCAATCAGTACATACCTAGTGCTTGTGAACGGTCAGAGTGTAACAATATAGAAGTATCTTTACTTTGACAAGATAAAGTAAGGATAGACACAGATAAAGGCTCAGAGAGCCTAAGTAACTGGCTCAAGTTCACACAGGAAGTAAAAGCTGGAGACTGGTTTTGAACTCGGACATCAGACTGACCCTACTGTGTGCAGTCATTACTGACCACTCTGTTGTGCAAACCAATCCTGAGATTTCTAGCCAGTGTACCACCTTCTGGGTCACAACTCTTACTATCTTAATTATGCCAGAGAGCCATTCTGTACACTACTTCCTCTTCCCAAATTCTGTCCTCTCCCCCACTACTTTCTAGCCATTGTTTAGTCCATCACCCCACCACCACCACCACCACCATCATCCCCTTTGATCATCACTGTAATTCAGATTACTGCCTTTATTCACCTGAATGACTACTGAAGTTTAGGTAGAACATTTGGAATTTGGGCTGATTTCCAAGGCAAAATGATTGAAGATCATGAATGACTTTTTATAAACGTCATGCATCTCTCAGAACCTCCCTAAGGGACAAAGATGTACTGACAAACCCTCTGCCCTGACTAGTTTAAATCATGGTTTCTGGGAAGTTAGACTTGTACTTTCACCCTGTGGCATAAATCTCCCTGTGAGGGTCAGCACGCTGCTCCAGTCCTGTAAATCATAGGAGGCAACCAGAGTCTCCAAGATCCTAATCTCCTTTGCTGAGTGCATTTCACCAGTTTAGTCCAGAGGGGCTGGCGCTGGGGCTCCAGTTTTGGTGACTGTACTTGTTTTCCCAAGTTACCTCTAGTGCAGCTCATCGTTCATTCTCTCTCCCTGGCTGGGATCCTTGCCCTCACTAAGCGGCATGCCTGCTTCCTTCCTACACACCTTGACTCTGCATGAACACATTCTCTTGTTGTGCTTTTGCCAAGTGCTGCCACTTGTGGGGACACTTGGCTGTGCTGCGTTCATCTGGGGTTCTGCAGATGGCTTCCTCCCCTACTGCCCCAGCAGACGGCTCCCCACTGGCTGCTGCTTCACGGGTGCAGATCTCCTTACGAGTTCAGGGTTAGTTTAGACTCAAAAATGTCTCTTGTTGCAAATATAAGAGAAACTTTGTCAGAGCAAAAGAAGTCCATCATTTTTGGCAGACTGCTTCAACTCTTGTAACTCTGAAGCTTCTCTGAATATTAAGGTCACCAGCCTTTCTGGGAATGGTGGAACAAAGTAGTCTAGTTACTATTCTCTGATGACCTGCCAAGAAGAAAGGTCTCACGGGTAGAAGTTTTGTCCACTACTCAGAGAACAAGCAAGCACTCCTTACATGGGGAAACAGCAACACAGGGTCAAGGTCTGAATAAGGCAGGGAAAGAAAGGTGCAATGTGGCAAAATAAGGCAGTAAATGCAATTGTTCTGTTTAAAATTAACACAGGCTATTTATTCTGTCTTGTTATTCTACTTAGAGTTATTGTCTTCGTTTTTGACTATTGTGAAGTACTTATTAGCTTTACGTATTTAGCTAGCGTAATGAAGGTGTGTGTGTACTTGGCTGGAAGGAAAAGAAACCTCCGTAGGTCATTTGGATTCAATCTGGAGGAATATTTCTCACAGTGAGAGCTATGTCTCGTGGTGAGGGCAATGAAAGAGTGTCTTTCCAATTGCATTGTGTGGCTGCAACCGTTATTCCTTTTCTCCATCTACCCACTCACCCTGCTCTGTCTTTCTAAATTCATTGAGAAACAACAACTGGCTAAGTACACACATTACAGTGCACAAGGGCCTGGGTTCAAGCCCCTGGTCCCCACCTGCAGGAGGAAAGCTTCATGAGTGATGCGGGTGTCTCTCTGTCTCTTTCCCTCCACTTATCTCCTCCTTCCCTCTCAATTCTTCTATATCTGTGTCTTTTAATAAATAAGTAAAAATATTTTTTTAAAAAAGCAGCGGCAGGGAGTCGGGCGGTAGCACAGCGGGCTAAGTGTACGTGGCGCAAAGCGCAAGGACCGGCAGAAGGATTCTGGTTCAAGCCCCCGGCTCCCCACCTGCAGGGGAGTCACTTCATAGGCAGTGAAGCAGGTCTGCAGGTGTCTGTCTTTCTCTCCCCCTCTCTGTCTTCCCTTCCTCTCTCCATTTCTCTCTGTCCTATCTAACAATGATGACATCAATAACAACAACAATAATAACTATAACAACAACAACAAAAAAGACAAGGGCAACAAAAGGGAAAATAAATAAATAAAAATTTTTAAAAAGCAGAAACTCCTCAAAAGTTATTAAACATCTCCATCTTATTTATAAGACTACAAAGACAAGTATTGTCAAGTCCCTTGTTGATATCAGGATACAGTTTGAGTTCACTTGACAAGAAAAATAATGGTGAGAATAATAAAGACAGTTAAACAATAAGGTACAACAGAAGGAGATAGGGCTGTGCAGTTTTTAAAGGAAGCAGAGATCTATTTACTAAGCAAAATGACAGAATAGCCCGTGTTCTTCACACTTACATCTCAGAGCTAATCCCTACCACCATTGGCGTTTATGGCTCCTGGTCTACTTCTCCAGCCTCCGGGTGTTCTTGGAATGAGTATTCTGTGCCGGACACACTCCTGTGCTGGCTTTCAGCCTTGCTTCCTTAATCCTCCTAAAGACCTCTAGACCAGGAGAGGCAGGTCAGACATGTAAAAGTGAGTAGCTATCACTGCTTCTCCTCTTGCCTTGTCTACAAGCAAGTTGATGTCTGCCGAAGAGCAGCTACAGTTTCTTCCGTCTTGTAAGGAATGCCATATATTCTTAGCCTAAAAGAACCTAGGCCAGCTACTACCCATATCACTTAAAATGTGTTTATTGAGAGAGAGAGAGAGAGAGAGAGAGAGAGAGAGAGAGAGATCCAAAGCATCATTCTGGCAGTGCACTGCAGGGGATCAAACTCAGGGACGTGATGCTTGTCATTTCAGAATTCTCACACTGCGTACGCTGCCTCTTAGGCCACCCTCCCTAATCATTTAAACGTCATTGTAATTGAAGTTATGTGTAGATTATGCTGTAGCTGTCAACTGATTTTGGCGCCAGTTTATTCTTTAATGTTTTGTTTATTTCATATTAATGAGAGCTACAGAGAGACCAGAGTACTACGCAGCTCTGGTTTATGGTGGTGCCTCCTCAGCCCAGTCAACTGTTTTATAAGAAAAAGAATGAAAGGGGGGCCTGTCCCCAAGGGGGACCAGATATAAATAAAGTGTAAGTAAATAGGGGTGGGGGGCAGGGAGAAGGTCGCAAAGATGGTGGGAGTCAACAGAGATGGGAAATAAACATAATAAATGCTATCAGTAGTTGGCATCAAATCGGCATCAACTCTATTTCTCTCTTTAGTGATGCTTTCAGTTTACTAGAGACAAGGCAAAGGTTAATTTTCTGTGCTCTTATCATAATGATCCTCTCTTTTTTCTTTTCTTTTCTTTCTTTCTTTTTTTTTTTTTTTTGCCTCTAATGTTATTATTGGGTCTTGGTGCCAGTACTCTGAATCCACTGCTCCTGGTGGGCATTTTTTTTCCATTTGATTTAATAGGACACAGAGAAATGGAGAGGGGAGGGGAAGATAAAGAGGGAGAGAAAGAGACACCGCAGACCTGCTTCACCGATTGTGAAGTGACCCCCCACACACACCGGTGGGGGCTGGGAGCTCGAACCTAGACTTTTGTGCAGGATCTCGCAGCTTCATACTATGTGCGCTTAACTCGGGGCGCCACCTCCCGGCCTCCATTTTATTTTTTAATCCTTGGCCCTTTTAAAAGATTTATCCATTAATGAGAGAGAGAGCCAGAACATCACTCTGGCACATATGATGCTAGGGATCAAACTCAGGACCTCATGTCTGGAGTCCAGTGCTAGATTCACTGCACCTCCTCCAGGTGAGTGGGGGTTTTGTTTGTTTTGTTAAGGATCTCATATATTGGAAAAGGTATAAGGACGCCGGTTCTATGCCCTGGCTCCCCACCTGCGGGGGGGGGGGGGGTCGCTTCACAATCAGTGAAGCAGGTCTGCAGGTGTCTATCTTTCTCTCCCTTTCTGTCTTCCCCTCCTCCCTCGATTTCTCTCTGTCCTATCCAACAGTGACAGCAACAACAACAATAATAATAACAACGATTAAAAAAAAAAAAGGCAACAAAAGAGGAAAAGATGGCCTCCAAGAGCAGTGGATTCCTAGTGCAGGCAGCAGCAAGCCCCAGCAATAACCCTGGAGGCAAAAAAGAAAGAAAGAAAGAAAGAAAGAAAGAAAGAAAGAAAGAAAGAAAGAAAGAAAGAAAGAAAGAAAGTTGAAGGGACCTCCCACTCTGCACCTGCAACCCCACCCCTGACTCTCCCCTCCCCCCACCCCAAGTGACCAGATGACTTATCCAGTTGGCGTCCTCGCCCTGCAGAAGTCAACAAGAGCCTAAATGTTTTGTAAAGGATTTTGACAGACACATCCAGAATCAGAGCCGCAGCCAACAAAACATCTGACTACTCTGGTTGGAACTGAGCTTTTTTGAACGGGATGTTAGCAAATAGATATTACCAAAATCTCACTAGGAGATAATAGACCATGCTTCCCCTAGCCATCTCTAAGTTAGCGCCTTCAAGGAAAGATCTTCTTAAGGCCAAGCTGGCACCCTGTGACCAAGGCACCAAAGGGGGAGGGCGACGAACCTTAGTCTTCATGAGGCAATGGGCTAAACGAGCTTAAGTTGTTTGTTCCAGAATATAAAATAAATAATTAGGATATCAGTGTTGGTTTACCTAAGCATGTTCAATTGGTTGAGATGAAGAGGAGAGCTAGCAGCTGGGCACATCTGGTAGCACAGATAGAGAGTCAGGCGAGCCAGAATTAGCTCCCCGAAAGAGGAAGCCCCGAGCTACCCCCTCCTGAGCAGGCTGAGGTCACAGGTCATCTCTCCAGTTGGCTGAGGCTACTGCCCCCACCCAATCTGTTGGTGGAACCATAGTCTCTCTCCTGATTGGGCGAGGATGGCCCAGAGGAGGCAAATGGCCAACAGGAGCTCCCAACTGCCTCTTCCCCTCTTTGTGGCACGCCCACTGACCTCTCTACCTTCCTCCTCTGGACTCTAGGATGACTGGACGTGGCCAGAAGAAAAGTTTTCTTGCTTGAACACGTAAGTCTGCATTTCACATTAGCAAACACAGCCACTAGGTAAGGAGTTTGTAAGAAGCTTGTCAAGGCTCCTGGTCATCAGTGATGATACACACCACCTAGTCTTGATTTATTCACAACTAGAGCACTGCTCAGCTCTGGCTTGTGCTGGGGGTGGGGTACAACCTGGGACCTCCAGACTTCAGGTATGAAAGTCTTCAGTATAAACATTACTGTCTCCCCATCATTCATACTCTTAAGGGACACCCACCCACTGGGAGAAATGAAATGCCAAAATATTATATTTGGGTGCTGTTTCCATTTAAAATAAGAGTAAATTCCATCCTCCTGGGTGGGGGAGATAGCAGAGACCTAGCTGGTTATGCAGAAGGCTCATGCCTGAGATTCTGAGGTTCCAGGTTCAATTGCTAATAATAAGAAGAGACAAATGTTCTCCCTCTCTACTTTTTTCTTTTCTTTCTTTTTTTTAAATTGTTGCTGTGATTCTTGTTGTTATTGCTGTCATTGTTGTTGGATAAGGCAGAGAGAAATTGAGAGAGAAGGGGAAGACAGAGAGGGGGAGACAAAGACAGACACCTGCAGACCTGCTTCACTGCCTGTGAAGCGACTCCCCTGCAGGTGGGGAGCCGGAGGCTCGAACCAGGATCCTTACGCCGGCCCTTATGCTTCGTGCCATGTGCGCTTAACCCACTGCTAGCAATTGACTCCCACCCTCCCCACTTTACTTATAAGTTTTTATTTTATCTAGTTCATTCATTTGTATTATTTCTTATTCTTACTTTTTGGGATGGGGGGTGCTGGAAATTGATCCTGGGACTTTGGAGCCTCAGGCATAAAATCTTTTTGCATAACCATCATGCTATCTCCTGAGTCTCCTTCTCTAGTCTTCTTTAACAAATTAAGACTGGCAGGATTTGCAGATTTCCAATCCATTTCTGCGATGGACCGCTACAGCGGAAGAGCATCAGGAAGGATCAGGGAACTCCGAAGGCGACCACCTAGGTGGGTCAGGAGTCGGCGCAGGGGAGAACAGAATACACCACACTCTGTTGGAGGGTGAATCTGAACTCAATTTTTATTCAGCCAGTGAGAACTTATATATCTTTCAGCCTTACATAAACAATATCTGAAACAGAAAGTAAAGCTCATTTCTTGATTAGATGCCCTTGCGGTTTTCACAGTAATGTCATACTTCATGGGGTGATGTATTTCTGAGTAATAGGCTTAGCAGAGAGTATTTTACTTAGAGTTTTAACATGTTTCATAAGAGGAGGTGAGTAAGTATTATTAAGAATTTTTCCTAAAACTTTATGTATTTGATGACCCATAACTTTGTCCACCTCATTTCCTGTTCATCTGTATCTAATCTGGGAACAGGGGCTGTTCATCCCCGATTACACAGCATCATTACCATGTACATAATGAAAACAATAATCAGAGTTTCCAATTTAGATCTGCTCAGGATGCCAAGACCCACTCCGAGAATTCTTCTTCCTTGAAGAAAGTTTTCCTGGGTGCTGACCCTGTCAGACCCATCGTTCTGGATTTGAGTGGGGCGTGGCACATTTCCTCCTGAAACTCTGCTTAATCAAGCTCTACAAAAGACAGTTTCTCCTTCAAACCAGGGCCTAACACAACTTTCAAAATACTTCTCTGCATGTCTTTGTGTGTGAGTGAGCAGCGTGAGCAATCCAAATGCAATTTCAAATCCATGAAGCAAGAGACATTTTCTTGGGGTCCCAGTTCTGTAACTCCACCAGAGATTTTGCACCTGCTACCACTGGGCAGATGCCTGAAATCAAAGCAGTGATAAGAGACAGGATAAGCCTGGTGCTGTCGGCTCAGCACCAATCCCTGTTCCCTCACAAGAAATAAAGCAAAACGGTGTCCTTGGCTTGGCCACAGTATTTAAATTTCCACCAGCATCATCGTGCTCTGTGTGCCTATAGTGTAGATAAGGAAGTGGTGCCACCCAGGAAGTGGCAAGGTGCCTCGTGTTGGAGGGTGGGCAGACAGCAGGACACGCTGATAGGAGCCGGGCTACTTCCTGGGTGGCTGGCTTGGGGTGCAACCTGACTAGAGTCCTATTTCATATTTTTTTTAAATATTTTTTTATTATTTGGCATTATCTTTTTTAAAATATTTGTTTATTCCCTTTTGTTGCCCTTGTTTTATTGTGGTAGTTATTATTTTTGTTGTTATTGATGATGTTGTTGGATAGGACAAAGAGAAATGGAGAGAGGAGGGGAAGACAGAGAGGGGGAGAGACAGACACCTGCAGACCTGCTTCACTGCCTGTGAAGCGACTCCCCTGCAGGTGGGGAGCCGGGGGCTCGAACTGGGATCCTTACTGCGCTACCGCCCGACTCCCCTTATTTCATATTTCTTGTGGAGACAACTCTGCCTATTGCACTGAGTGGCTTAAAGGGATAGCATACTTGCTAAGCGTTCACTATTATAATTGAGGTCTAATGAATTCCATATGGCTTGTGATTTTGAGATCGTCCTGTTTCTGAGATGATGCCACATAACTGGTTTAATATTCCTGATTAAGAAATGGCAGAAGGCTTGGTATGTCCAGAAACACTTTGACAGGGTTTAGTAGATTCAATTTGGTCTTTTTGTTTTGGGTTGGTTTGGTTTGCCTCCAGGGTTTTCACTAGGGCTCAGTGCTACCACTACAAACCCACTTCTCCTGGCAAACATTTTCCCGTTTTATTTGATAGGAATGAGAGATATTGAGAGGGGAGAGGGAAGTAGAGGCAGAGAGAGAGAGAGAGGGAGAGAGAGAGAGAGGTAGAGAAGATCAACACTGTGGTCTGGGAGGTGGCGCAGTGGATAAAGCATTAGACTCTCAAGCATGAGGCCCTGAGTTCTTTCTCTCTCTTCTCCTATCTTTCTCATTAAATAATAAATAAAATCTTTTTTTAAAAAAAAAAAACATTGGACTTAGAAGCATGAGGTCCTGAGCTCAATTCCCGGCAGCATATGTACCAGAGTGATGTCTGGTAAATACTTTTAAAAGAATAGGAAAGAAAAGAAAGACTGATACCTGCAGATCTGCTTCACCAGGATGGGAGGAGGGAAGGAAGGAAGGGAAGAGAAGGGAAATGAAATGATGAGAGCAAAGGTAGAATGGAGGAATAGAACATAAAAAATAGGAAAAGAAATTAGGAAACCACAACAGGATTTCTGATTTGAACTAAGATAAAGGATATAGGGCTCGGGTGAAGAATGACCTCAGGCTGTAGAAAGCCTGCAAAATCACTTGGTCTTTTAACAGAGTGAGGGAACTAGGGAACTGGGCAGGGCTGGGGGGGGGTTGGTGGGTCTCCCAAGACAGTTGCATCTTCTTTCATAGGAACATTATGTACTAACTTTCTCTTTCTTTTTCATCCTTCTTTTCTTTCTCCCTTTCTCTCTCTCTCTCTTTCTTTCTTTCTACCAGAGCACTGTTCAACTCTGGCTTACTGTAGTCTGGGGGATTGAACCTGGGACTTGAGAACCTCAGGCACGAGAGTTTCTTTGTGTAATTATTATGCTATCTACCCCCACCTGTACTAATTTGCTAACTGATCCCTTTGAATGGCCTGCAAGTGATTGTTAGCTAGAGCTGTGAGGGATAGGAGACCTGGGAACCCCAGTTAGCTGGGAGAGTCTGAGACTATGACCCTTTTGTTTTGTTTCTGTCACCTATTTCCCCAACAAGTGCAGAAGAGTTTTAAAATTCCACTGAGGAAGTGGCAGGAAGGGTTTTCAAGAGCACAAGGGGAAGCATTGTACACTGTGGGAGGAGCTTTAAAAAGGTAACCACCAGGGGGAGTTGGGAGGTAGCATGGCACGAAGCTCAACCACCAGAGGAAGGAACCTGGTTCGAGCCCGCGGCTCCCTACCTGCAGGGGAGTTGCTTCACAAGCAGTGAAGTAGGTCTGCAGGTGTCTGTCTTTCTCTCCCCCTCTTTGTCTCCCCTCCTCTCTCCATTTCTCTCTGTCCTATCCAACAACAACAATAATAACTACAACAATAAAACAAAATAGGCAACAAAAGGGAATAAATAAATAAATATTTTTTAAAAAGGTAACCACCTGGGACTGGGCAGTGGCGCACCCGGTGAAGCCCACGTAGTAAGAAGCACAAGGACCCACCCAAGGATACCAGTTCAAGCCTGTGTTCTCCACCTGCAGTGTGTGTGTGTGTGTGTGTGTGGGGGGGGTCACTTCACAAGCGGTGACTCAGGTCAACAGGTATCTTATCTTTTTCTCCCTCTGTCTTCACCTCCCCTCTCAATTTCTCTCTGTCCTACCCAATAAAATGGAAAAAATGGCCACTGAGCAATGGCTTTGTAGTGCAGGCACCAAGCCCCAGGAATAACTCTGGAGGAAAGAGAGGAAGGAAGGAAGGAAGGAAGGAAGGAAGGAAGGAAGGAAGGAAGGAAGGAAGGAAGGGAAAGAAAGAGAGAAAGAAGTAACCATTTTTCTCAGTTTCAGCGGACCAAGAAGTTGGTTCCAAGTAGAATTGTATAATAGAGGAGGGGGGGGGGGCTTTCTCATGGCCCTCCCCCCATAAGTACTATATGAGTCACGTTGCACCTTAGTTCTATTTCCGCACACCTTCTACCTCACTTCTTTGAAATCAAAGTTTTCATTTTGCACACCTGATCACGGAAGCATTGTGATTTCAAAGCCACATCTGTGAGCAGATTAACTTCTCCCAGGAGGGAACTGGCTTCATCTCAGACCCAAGGCCAAGTCCTCCCTTGACATGATGTTATAAGTATCCAGATGGCCCTTGGCAGGAGAAGTGTTCCCCGCCCTGCTATGTAGTGAAGAGAGAGAACTTGACTGATCAGAAAATGGCTGGAAGGTAGAACCTTCTCTAGTCCTAGAGGACAAAACTGAGGAAGAACTAGATGATCTTGAAGTTCTGTCAAGGAACAACTAGATAAATATTGACTTCACTAATAAGTAGGGAACAGGCTTGGGGAATAAGATCATTGGTTTAGAACTTACTTTCTATTGGATATTGAATACACACAGTAACAAAGACTTTTTTTTATTGCTGCCTCTATTTATCCTGTCTTTTAAAACTACCTTATAAACTAGCTCTCCTGAAGCACCACAAATAAATGCAACACAGAAAGTAAACAGAATACTATGTTCTGATCCTGATGTGTAAGGTGACTGGGTTTGCAGTTATACAACACTTAGAAATCGTAACTAACTACCATGACAGCAATAGCCCTGCAAATCAACATTTCTTCAATAAAAATTATTTGACAAAAATAAATCTTAACTAAGAAAATAGATTTTTTGAATATTTTATTTTATTAGTGTTTTTCTTTTTTTTAATTTTATTTATAAAAAGGAAACATTGACAAAACCACAGGATAAGAGGGTTACAACTCCACACAATTCTCACCTCTAGAACTCCATATCCCATCCTCTCCCCTGATAGCTTTCCTATTCTTTAACCCTCTGGGAGTATGGACCCATGGTTATTATGGGGTGCAGAAGGTGGAAGGTCTGGCTTCTGTAATTGCTTCCCTGCTGAACATGGGTGTTGACAGGTCGATCCATACTCCCAGCCTGCCTCTCTCTTTCCCTAGTAGGGTGGGGTTCTGGGAAACTCCAGGACATATTGAGGGGGTTGTCTATCCAGGGAAGTCTGTCTACAAAACAGAAACCTTCCCAACTCATCATCTGCACTAAACCAGCCTTTAGGTTCATGATTAGTCAACAACTTGTTCCAGATGCTACCATGATGCCAAGAAAATAAAATATTGACATGTGATTCAAAGGTCTAAACTTATGGGCTAATTCAATAGGTAGACACTACATTCAGAGAAATAAAAGTAATTGCTAGTTCTCCACATTCATTTAAAGGTATTTCAAAGAGTCAAGAATAAATTATGTTAAGGGATTAAATTAAAGTAAATAATCAGTAACATTAGTTTTTAAAGTGATAATTTAGAAAGGAATGTGTTCAACTCTTCAGGCACCACACATAGGGCAAAGTGCAAGGACTGGAGCAAGGACCCTGGTTTAAGCCCCCAGCTCCCCACTTGCGGGGGTAGGGGGATCAGTGTGCAAGCGGTAAAGCTGGTCTGCAGGTGTCTTTCTCTCCCTCTCTCTGTCTTCCCCTCCTTTCTTGATTTCTCTGTGTCCTATCCAACAACAACAATAACAACAATAAGGGCAACAAAAATGGGAAAAATGGCCTCTAGAAGCGGTGAATTTGTTGTGCAGGCACCGAGCCCCAGTGATAACCCTAGAGGCAAAAACAACAGCAAAAAATGATTCAGGTACCATTCCCATGATGACAAATGATAAATAAGTGACTTATTTTTTTTAAATAATTTATTTCTTTATTGGGGAATTAATGCTTTACATTCAACAGTAAATTCAATAGTTTGTACATGCATAACATTCCCCAGTTTCCCATTTAACAGTACAACCCCCACTATGTCATTCATCATTTTTCATGGACCTGTATTCTCCCCACCAACCCACCCACCCCAGAGTCTTTTACTTTGGTGCAATACTCCAATTCCATTTCAGGTTCGACTTGTGTTTTCTTTTCTAATCTTGTTTTTCAACTTCGGCCTGAGAGTGAGATCATCCTATATTCATCCTTCAGTTTCTGACTTATTTCACTCAACATGATTTTTTCAAGGTCCATCCAAGATCAGCTGAAAATGGTGAAGTCACCATTTTTTACAGCTGAGTAGTATTCCATTGTGTATATATACCACAACTTGCTCAGCCACTCATCTGTTGTTGGACACCTGGGTTGCTTCCAGGTTTTGGCTATTACAAATTGTGCTGCCAAGAACATATGTGTACACAGATCTTTTTGGATGGATGTGTTGGGTTCCTTAGGATATATCCCCAGGAGAGGAATTGCAGGGTCATAGGGTAGGTCCATTTCTAGCCTTCTGAGAGTTCTCCAGACTGTTCTCCACAGAGGCTGGACCAACTGACATTCCCACCAGCAGTGCAGGAGGGTTCCTTTGACCCCACACCCTCTCCAGCATTTGCTGCTGTTCCCTTTTCTGATGTATGACATTCTCACAGGAGTGAAGTGATATCTCATTGTTGTCTTGATTTGCATTTCTCTGACAATCAGAGACTTGGAGCATTTTTTCATGTGTTTCTCGGCCTTTTGGATCTCTTCTGTGGTGAATATTTTGTCCAAGTTCTCCCCCCATTTTTGGATGGGGTTATTTGTTGTCTTGTTGTTGAGTCTGGCAAGCTCTTTATATATGTTGGTTATTAAACTCTTATCTGATGTATGGCATGTAAAGATCTTCTCCCATTCTGTGAGGGGTCTCTTGGTTTGGGTAGTGGTTTCTTTTGCTTTGCAGAAGCTTTTTAATTTGATGTAGCCCCATAGGTTTATACTTGCCTTAATCTTCCTTGTAATTGGATTTGTTTCATTGAAAATGTCTTTAAAATTTATGCGGAAAAGAGTCCTGCCAATATTTTCCTCTAAGTATTTGACAGTTTGTGGTCTAACATCCAAGTCCTTGATCCACTTGGAATTTACTTTTGTATTTGGTGAAATACAGTGATTCAGTTTCATTCTTCTGCATGTTTCAACCCATTGTTTCCAACACCATTTGTTGAAGAGACTCTGCTTTCCCCATGTAATAGTCTGGGCCCCTTTGTCAAAGATTAGATGTCCATACGTGTGGGGCCTCATTTCTGGGCTCTCAATTCTATTCCACTGGCCAGTGTGTCTGTTCATGTTCCAGTACCAAGCAGTTTTGATGACAATGGCCCTATAATACAGTTTGAGATCTGGGAGTGTGATGCCTCCGGTTCTGTTCTTTTTTCACAAGATTGTTTTGGCAATTCTAGGTTTTTTCTGGTTCCAGATAAACATTTGTAGCATTTTTTCTATTCTCCTAAAAAATGTGCTTGGGATCTTGATGGGGATAGCATTAAATTTGTAGATGGCTCTGGGTAATATATTCATTTTGATGATGTTAATTCTTCCAACCCATGAACATGGAATATCTTTCCACTTCTTTGTGTCTTTTTCAATTTCTTTGAGTAGTGACTCATAATTTTCAGTATACAAGTCTTTCACTTCTTTGGTTAGGTTTACTCCTAGATATTTTATTGTTTTTGTTGCTATAGAAAAAGGAACTGATTTCTGGATTTCAATTTCTTCTAACTTAGTGTTTGCATAGAGGAATGCCACTGACTTTTGAATGTTAATTTTGTAGCCTGACACCTTACTGTATTGCCTGATGATTTCCAAAAGCTTCTTGCTGGATTCCTTAGGTTTTTCCATGTATACTATCATGTCATCTGCAAATAAGGAGAGTTTGACTTCTTCTCTTCCAATCTGTATGCCTCTAATTCCTTGCTCCTGCCTGATTGCTATGGCAAGAACTTCCAACACTATGTTGAATAGTAATGGTGATAGTGGGCAGCCCTGTCTGGTACCTGATCTGAAGGGAAATGCTTCCAGTTTTTCACCATTGAGTATGATGTTAGCTGTAGGTTTGCTATGTATAGACTCCACTATCTTCACTAAATTCACTTCAGGAATTTTCCATCTATTCCCATTTTTTGTAGTGTTTTGATCATAAAGGGATGTTGTATTTTGTCAAAGGCTTTCTCTGCATCTATTGATATGACCATGTGGTTTTTGGTCTTGCTTTTGTTGATGTGGTGAATCACATTGATTGATTTACATATATTCAACCAACCTTGCATGCCTGGGATAAACCCCACTTGGTCATGATGGACAATCTTTTTGATATACTGCTGTATCTGGTTGGCTAGAATTTTGTTCAATATTTTCGCATCTATGTTCATCAGAGATATTGGTCTGTAGTTTTCTTTTTTGGTTGTGTCCCTGTCTACTTTTGGAATCAGGGTGATGTTGGCTTCATAGAAGCTGGAAGGGAGTATTCCAGTGTCTTCAATCTTCTGGAAGACTTTTAAAAGTAGAGGTATTAGTTCTTCTTTGAAAGTTTTGTAGAATTCATTTGTAAAACCATCTGGTCCAGGACTTTTATTTTTAGGAAGATTTTTGATAACTGTTTCAATTTCATTAGCTGTGATGGGCCTGTTCATGTTGTCCACTTCCTCTTGACTTAGTTTTGGAAGTTGGTAGGTATCTAGGAAATCATTCATTTCTTCCAGGTTCTCTAGCTTGGTGGCATATAGTTGTTCATAGAAGCCTCGCATGATATGTTGAATTTCTGCAGTGTCTGTTGTGATATCTCCTCTTTCATTTACTATCCGATTTATTTGGGTCTTCTCCCTTTTTTGTTTTGTGAGTCTGGCTAAAGGCTTGTCGATTTTGGTTACTCTTTCGAAGAACCAACATTTACTTTCATTGATCTTTTGTATGGTTTTCCTATTCTCAATGTTATTTATTTCTGCCCTAACTTTAGTGATTTCTGTCCTTCTGGTTGCTTTAGGATTCCTTTGTTGTTCTTCTAGGTCTTTAAGATGTGCAATCAGGCTAAACAAGTGACTTATAAAACAACACAATTCAGGCCCGTTCCTGTGTTTACCAAGCAGATACACAACTGAAAAAGAATCTGACCAGAAGTTGTCGTTCACAGTGCTAGTTTCTGCCATTTTCTTTTTGTTTTGTTTTCAGAAAAAATCTCAAAAACTCCTTTTTATGGGGAAAAATATGTATCTGAAATCTTAAGGATCCATTACTACTTCCTGAGACAAAGCAGCTTCGTGTTAGGAATCAATACCGGCACCTTCCCTTTTGGATTCAAGTGACACTGGTTTACAGGGAAGTCCGTGGTCCAAGGGTACAATTTCACACTTGCCATCTGTAAGGACTGCACCAAGCCCTCCTCCACCCAAGGTATCGTTTCCATGGCCCCCAGTCTGGTGACTTCTTTACCCCACATCCCCTTCCTCTCTGGTAACCACTACTTTGTTGTCAGGATGGGAGGCTTTTGTTTTCGGTTTGCTTATTTGCCCCTGATGCTTTCTCTTCTACACATGAATGATATCATAAGGTGTTTGTTCCTCTCTCAAACTGTAAATAAATGACTTATTTAATTTAGTTACCCCCCCCAAGTTTAATACTTGTCACCAAGGCACAATTAAGTCCTCTGTTGGAGGTGCATAGTACTTACTGTATATTCATAATTAGATCAATATGTATTGATAACTGACGTTTCAAAGGAGGTACTGACAGTAAGCTAGCAGCTATACCATGGTGTCTACACAGGGAGTTAACCATACCATCATCTAGGTTTGTGTAACTAATACACTCAAGGGGAGGGGGGTGGCAGGCTATGGTGCACCCCTTTAAAAGTATGTAGTAATATGTGTAAGGATGCAGGGTTCCAGCCCCCGCTCCCCACCTGCAGCAAGGACTCTTCACAAGCAGTGAAGCAGGTCTGCAGGTATCTTTCTCTCTCTCTTCCTTCTCCTCTCGATTTCTCTTTGTCCTATTGAATAAAATAAGGGAAAAAGAGAAAGAGAAGAAGGGAGGGAGGGAGGGAGGGAGGGAGGAAAGGAAGGCTGCTGGGAGCGGTGGGTTCATAGAGCCGGCACCAAGCCCCAGCAATAATCCTGGAGGCTAATAATAACAATAATAATACACCCTATAACATCTCCCCAACAACGGAATCATCTCACCACTTCTTTTCCCCCCTGTTACAAGAAGCACAACTTTTCTATTCATCCATAGAGGAGGACATAGGTTGTTTCCATAGCTTGTCTGTCCCGATTAATGCTGTAATGAACATAACCTATATCTCTGTGAGTTAGTGTTGTCTTAACTCTTTTAACTAAATAACCAAACTAGACAGGAGTGAAAAATCACTGGGTCAGGTGAGAGTTCTCTTTAATTTTCAAGAAATCTTCATAAAGTTACCCACAGTGGCTGAACCATTCTATAGATCCCCCAACAGAGAATGAATTTGCGGTTTTTTTCACTTTTATTTCTTCTTTCCTTGATGATAGCCATTCCAACAGGTAGGTACAAAGTGATAATCCTACTATGGCTATAAATGTACATTTCCCTAGTGGAAAAAAGATCTTTTCACATGTCTGTTTACTGTTTATTGGTGAAGTATCTAGTTAGCTCCTTTGTTTTTCAGCTATTTTGTTGTTAAGTTATATGAGTTGTCTACATATTTTTATTTTGTGTCTACCTCCAGGGCTTTGCATGCTTGAATCTGTCATTCCCAGCAGGCTTCATTTGCTTGTTTGTTTGTTTTTTTTTTTTAATATTTTATTTTATTTATTTATTCCCTTTTGTTGCCCTTGTTGTTTTATTGTTGTAGTTATTATTGTTGTTGTCGTCGTTGTTGGATAGGACAGAGAGAAATGGAGAGAGGAGGGGAAGACAGAGAGGGGGAGAGAAAGATAGACACCTGCAGACCTGCTTCACCGCCTGTGAAGCGACTCCCCTGCAGGTGGGGAGCCGGGGTTCGAACCGGGATCCTTATGCCGGTCCTTGTGCTTTGCGCCACCTGCGCTTAACCCGCTGCGCTACAGCCCGACTCCCTGCTTGTTTGTTTCAATAAAGAGAGGGAGGTCAGGTGGTGGTGCATCTGGTTAAGCCCGTATCTGACAGAGCGCAAGGACCCAGGTTCAAGCCCCTGGCCCCCACCTGCAGGGGGGAAAGCTTCACAAGTGGTGAAGCGGGGGTCTCTTTCTCGCTCTCTCCCTCTGTCTCAATGTCTCTGTCTCTACTCTCCCCTCACCCCTCCCCCACCCCCCCCAAAAATAAACAGGATAAATACCACATCACTGCTCCACCTACCATGAAACTTTCCTGGTGCATGGTTATGGCTCCTCCATATGCTGACGGGAGGCTCGAACCCACGAAGTCCTGTTCGGTAAATGTGCACCGTCTCCTAGCTGCCTGCGTATTTTTCTGCTACCTGCTTGTCTGACACACGGTGATATGATTCCTAACTCCTCCCATTCAATAACGTGCCTTTTAATTTTAACAGTGGTTTCTTTCACTGTATAGAAACTTTTTAGGTTTTTCTTTCTTTCTTTCTTTCTTTCTTTCCTTCTTTCTTTCTTTCCTTCTTTTCTTTTCTTTAGGGGAGGAGGGGTTTTGCTTGGTTGCATTTTGCTTTAATTTTGCTTTCATTTCCTGTGCCATTACTGAAATCTAATCCACAAAGACATTTACTAGGTTGATGTCAAATAGCTTAATTCCTATGTTTCCTTCTATGTGTTTTATGGCTTAGTGTCTTGCCTCTGTGTCTTGAACCCATTTGATTTTTTAAAAAAATATTTATTTATTTCCTTTTCTTGCCCTTGTTATTTTATTGTTGTAGTGATTGTTGTTGTTGTTATTGATGTCGTTGTTGTTGGATAGGACAGAGAGAAATGGAGAGAGGAGGGGAAGACAGAGAGGAGGAGAGAAAGACAGACACCTGCAGACCTGCTTCACCGCCTGTGAAGCGACTCCCCTGCAGGTGGGGAGCCGGGGGCTCGAACCGGGATCTTTCTGCCGGTTCTTGCACTTTGCGCCACGTCCCTTTTGAATTTTGTGTGTATGTGCACTGTATAAGGCAGTAGTCCCACTTCGTCCATTTAGATGCAGGTGTCTGGGTTTCCTGACACCATTCAGTCAAGAGGCGTTTTCCTTGCTCCATTGTATGGTCTTGGCTCCTTGGTCATAAAGTAGTTGTCCATGTATATGTAGGCTTATCTCCAGATTTCTTTTTTTTTCTTTTTTTAAAAAATATTTATTTAATTTATTTATTCCCTTTTGTTGCCCTTGTTGTTTTATTGTTGTAGTTATTATTGTTGTTGTCGTCGTTGTTGGATAGGACAGAGAGAAATGGAGAGAGGAGGGGAAGACAGAGAGGAGAGAAAGATAGACACCTGCAGACCTGCTTCACCGCCTGTGAAGTGACTCACCTGCAGGTGGGGAGCCAGGGTTCGAACTGGGATCTTTATGCTGATCCTTGTGCTTTGCGCCACCTGCGTTTAACCCGCTGCGCTACAGCCCGACTCCCATCTCCAGATTTCTTATCTCAGTTTTTTTCCCATTGATCTGTGTGCCCTTTTTTTATTCTAATACTATACTGGTTTTGATTACTATTACTTTGTAATATAGTTTGAAGTCAGTCTTTCTCCCCTCACCCCAGGAGTGATTTGGTAAATAACTGAGGTCTCTCATGGTTCCATCTGTATTTAAAATTTTTCTTCTTCTGAACCCGGTGGTGGAAACAACAACAACAACAACAACACAGTATGACCTAGTCTTGAACAGTTTTGAAAGTAAAGCACTGAGTTAGTTTATTTATTTGCCTCCAGGGTTATTGCTGGGGCTCGGTACCAGCACTACTAATCCACTGCTCCTGGCAGCCATTTTTTTTCCCATATATTGAATATGACAGAGAGAAATGGAGAGGGGAAGGGGAGATAGAGAGGGAGAGAGAACGAGAGTTACTTGCAGACCTGCTTCACTGCTTGTGCAGCGTCCTAGCTGCAGGCGGGGAGCTGGGGGCTGGAACCGGGATCCTTCTGTGGGTCCTTTGTGCTTAGCACTATGAAGCACTGAATTTATAATCTTATCCTGCAGGTAATATGAAAAGTGGGATTTAGGAGTCCTGGTGCAAAGCAAAGCGCAAGGACCCTTAAGGATCCTGGTTCGAGTCCTCGGCTCCCCACCTGCTGGGGAGTCACTTCACAAGTGGTGAAGCAGGTCTGCAGGTGTCTTTTTCTCCCCCTCTTGGACCTCCCCTCTTCTCTGTCCTGTCTGACAACAATGACATCGATAATAACTACAACAACAACAAACAACAAAAGCAACAAAGGGGAAAATGAATAAATATTAAAATAAAAGAAAAGTGGGATTTTATTTTTTAACAAAGCATGCTAACTCTGCTAGAATGACTTTATAATGCCATTTAACTGCCTGAATTTTTGTTTAATGTCCTGATATTTTAAATCGGTGATACTGTGGATAATGTCCTCAAGTTGAAAGTAAAATAAAAGGCATTTTAATGATTTATCACCTAATTAATTTTTACCTGGGGAAAAACCTAGGGCCTCACTCACACATAATATCACTAAGTGATCTCCCTGGCCCAGTTTCTGATTCTGTATCCCTTTGGCAGGGAGGAAAGTGGAGAGGAGGATTGGGAGGGGGAGATACAGGAAAGTCTGTAGGAAACTTTAAGAAATCATGACAGAATGGGGTGTTTTATGAATTCATTTTTCTCATCTATCTTGATGAAACCACCAGTTTGGCTAGTCCTTCTGGCATATGTGATGTTGGGAATTGAACTCAGGACCTCAGGCACACAGATCTGCTGCTTTACCTAGTGTACCTCTTCCCAGGCCACTAAACTTGTTCTTCTCTCTCGCTCTCTCTTTATTCATTCATTACTTCTTCTTCCTCCTCCTCCTCCTTCTTCTCTTTCTCTCTTTTTTCAAATATTTGTTTAATATTCCCTTTTGTTGCCCTTGTTGTTTTATTGTTGTAGTTATTATTGTTTTTATTGATGTGGTTGTTGTTGGATAGGACAGAGAGAAATGGAGAGAGGAGGGGAAGACAGAGAGGGGGAGAGAAAGATAAGACACCTGCAGACCTGCTTCACCGCTTGTGAAGCGACTCCCCTGCAGGTGGGGAGCCGGGGGCTCGAACAGGGATCCTTATGCCGGTCCTTGCACTTCATGCCACCTGTGCTTAACCCGCTGCGCTACCACCTGACTCCCTCTCTCTCTCTTTCTATTCTTTCTTTCAATTCTTTTTTTCTTTTCACTAAAGCACTACTCCAGTTCTGGCTTATGGTGGTACTGGGGATTGAACCAGGAATATCAGAGCCTCAGGCATGAAAATCTTTTGCATAACCAGTTATGCTACCTCTCCAGCCCCTAAACTTGCTTTTTAACAGCACAATAGTTTGCTGACTTAGTGCAAACTGCTTGACTTTGTATTGATTTAGAACGTGATTCAGCTATCAAACTGATCCCATAACAAGTTTTAACCCCGAATCTCATTATTATTAGTAGAGCACCAGAGACTTAGTGCCTCAACCTAAACAAATTTTTCCTAAGTGCTTAAAAATACCGAATGCCAGTGCTTTAAAGAAGTTATCAAAAACCCAAGACTGTTTCAGGTCATACAAGCATAGTAAACACATATAGCTTTATGAATTGCCATTTTGGTCTATTTCTTGAGGTAGGCCATGATAGCTTTTAAAACAAAATGCCCACTAGTAAGTGCATTTATAGGAAGACATTTAGTGAGCTGCTTTCTTATCTGCTTCAAGTTCTCTATTTCCAGAAGATAAGAAAAAGAATTATGCTCCCTAAAATAGAAAACATAGATAAAATGATAGTGGCTCATATAAAGATGATTTATTTTTTTTCTGTGACTGACCTGTCAAGGGGGTATTAATATTTTTCTTTTCTTTCTCTCTCTCTCTTTTTTTTTTGTTTGTTATTGCTGTTGAATAAGACAGAGAAATCGAGAGAGGAGAAGACAGAGTTGGGGAGAGAGGGATATACACACCTGCAGACCTGCTTCATCGCTGCTTAAGTGACCCTCCCCTGTAGGTGGGGAGCTGGGAATAGAATACTTGGATAGTGTACCGCTTTGCTGTGCATAACACAGGTTCAAGCCCAGCCCCCACCAATTTGAAGGAAGATTTAGTGTGGTTGTCTCTCTCTCTCTCTTTTTCTCTCTTCCTTTCTGCCTCTACCTAAACAATAATAATAAAAAGTAAAGCAACATTATTTGTGCCTTAGTACTTGTATATGTGTATATATATATTTTTTAATTGGCACCAACTGCTTGGTTAATTGGGCCACTGCTTGGGCCACATTTTTCCTTTTTTTCCCTTATTTTTCTTTGATAGGACAGAGAAAAATTGAGAGGGGAGGAGGAGATGGATAGGGAGAGAATGATACCTGCAGACTTGCTTCACCCTTCATGAAGCAGACCCCCCTGCAAGTGGGTAGTGGGGTTTCAAACCTGGGTCCTTGTGCTTAGTACTATGTACACTTAATTGGTTGCACCACCACCTGGCCCCCATACTTGGAATATTTGTCACTATCAAATTAAACTAGTTGGCTTTTATAGGCTTGATTTTTTTAAAAAAAATTAAATTCTCTTTATATATTTATTGAATAGAGGCAGCCAGAAATTGAGAGGGAAGGGGAGAGAGAGAGAGAGAGGGAGAGGTGGTCTGGGAGTTGGTGCAGTGGATAAAGCATTAGACTCTCAAGCATGAGGTCCTGACTTCAATCCCCGGCAGCACCAGAGTGATGTCTGGTTCTTTCTCTCTCTCCTCCTACCTTTATAATAAATAAGTAAAATTCTAAAGAGAGAGAGAGGGACACACCTGCAACACTGCTTCTCAACTTGGTGCAAAGCTTTCCTCCTGCAGGTGGGGACCGAGTGCTTGAACCAGGGTCCTTGAACATTGTAACTTGTCCACTCAACCAGGTGTGCCAGCACCCAGCCCCATAGGCTTGATTTTAAATAGCTCATGATTTAAAATATATAGTGCAGGGGCCAGTCAGCGGCACACCTAGTTGAGCCTACCCATTACAGTGCACAAAGACCCAGGTTCAAGCCCCCAGTCCCCACCTGCAGGGGGGAAATTTCATGAGCAGTAAAGCAGTATTGCAAATGTCTCTCTTACTCCCTATCTCCCTCTCCCCTCTCAATTTCTCCCTGTCTCTATCCAAATTAATTAATTAATTGACCAACTGATTAAAAATTATGTAGTGTGGCAGTAGCAAAGAGGACTAGCTTGCAAGAGGTCCTAGGCTCAGTCCCTGGTACCACCAGTAGCCACAACAGAGCAGTATTCTGGTAAAAGAAAGAAAAGTAAATTCTGGATCTGTGATGGCTTACTAACACACATCAGTAGAAACCAAAAAGCAAAATCCCTATTCTGACTACATACAGTTCTTGCCTTGCCTCCTCCTGCATCTGTGTAGCTGAAGCAGACTAGAGAAAACCAAACTGTGCAAACATTCCCAACTTCATGAATGGCCTCCGTGGTGTTCAGTGATTATAATCCCTCCCATCTCCTAGAGTGCAGACTTTCTCCCCTTTTAAATGTCTAGTAGCCGTTCCCTCGTGTTCACCTGTTCCCAACTGGTGACCCTGACTCTGCTGCCCATTTCTTTTAAGGAAACCACAATTGGGGCCAGGTGGTGGCACGCCTGGTTAAGTGTACGTACTACTAACTGCAAGGACCCATGCAAGGATTGTGGTTCGATTCCCTGGCTCCCCACCTGCAGGGGAGATGCTTCACAAATGGCAAAGCAGGTCTCCAGTTGTCTGTCTTTCTCTCTCCATCTCTATCTGCCCCCTCCTCTCTCAATTTCTCTCTGTCCTATCCAGTAAAAATGAAAAAAAGGAAAAAAAAAAAAAACGGCCAGGAGCAGTGAGTGGATTTATAGTGCTGGCACCAAGCCCCAGCAAAAATCTTGGAGAGAAAAAAAAAAAGAAAGGGAGAAAGGGAGAAAACCACACAGCTCTCCAGGAACCTGCATCAAGGGTCTGTCTTCAATCTTCCACACCATCTTTGTTGAACTATGTGCCTCTATTTGAGGCCAGTCCTTCCTCTAGTGCAAATTTATAGCCAGAGACTCAGATTTTCTTTGCCAATCATTTGTTTTACACAGGTTCTCTGCAGGAATTATGATTTATAATGAGAGCACAAACCAATCACATACAGGATAATATTCCTCAAGTCAACTTAAAAATGACCTACTTCAGGAGCAGGGAGATGGTTCAGCAATAGAGCACACGCCTTGCATGTGTGAGGCCTGGGTCCCTCCCTGGCACTGTAAAAGCTGGAAAGACGGGGGCTGGCGTTGGCACACCTGGCCGAGCGCTCACTTTTACAGCGCTCAAGGGGCCTGGGTTTGAGTACCCGGCCTCCGCCTGCAGGGGGAGCTTTGCCGCAGGCGTCTCTCTCTCTCTTTATCTCTCTCTCTCTCGCCCCTTCCCTCTCCATCTCTGTCTCTACCCAATAAATAAATAATAATAATAATAAGCCCAAAAGACAAAAACACAGTAGACAGGAGTCGGGCGGTAGCGCAGTGGGTTAAGTGCACGTGGCACAAAGCACAAGGACAGGCATAAGGATCCCAGTTCGAGCCCCCGGCTCCCCACCTGCAGGGGAGTCGGTCCACAGGCAGTGAAGCTGGTCTGTAGGTGTCTTTCTCTCCCCCTCTCTTTCATTTCTGTCTTCCCCTCTTCTCTCCATTTCTCCCTGTCCTAACAATGACAACATCAATAACAACAACAATAATAACTACAACAATTAAAAAAAACCCAAGGACAACAAAAAGGAAAATAAATATTAAAAAATTTAAAAAAACACAGTAGAGGGAGTCGGGCTGTAGCGCAGCGGGTTAAGCGCAGGTGGCGCAAAGCGCAGGGACCGGCGTAAGGATCCCGGTTCGAACCCCGGCTCCCCACCTGCAGGGGAGTCACTTCACAGGCGGTGAAGCAGGTCTGCAGGTGTCTATCTTTCTCTCCTCCTCTCTGTCTTCCCCTCCTCTCTCCATTTCTCTCTGTCCTATCCAACAACGACAACAACAATAATAAGTACAACAATAAAACAAGGGCAACAAAAGGGAATAAATAAATAAAATAAATATTTTTAAAAAAACAGTAGAGTATCATAAATGATGGAGAGGTGTTCTTGCTTCTCTCCCTCTGAGACAAAGAGAGATAACATACTTCAAACCATTTAAGTTCACTATTATATCAGGCAGTGGGGAGGTAAAAGAAAGTCCAGTTTAGTTGTACCTTTCTTCAAGTTGGTCTCTCAGAGGGTCAATTTAACCAATCAAGAGATCACATCCAGTTGACAGCACAAAGTGGAAGTCCTTTATTACCAAAGTGAAGAAAGTGAAGGCGACACCTGATGGTGTTGGCAGAGGGAGACAAGATTATCTCCTTCACAAAGCAGATAATTCTTTTCACAGGGCCTCTGCACCCTATCTCACTACTGCTAGTGAAGATTGGCCTCGCATGCCCAGGAACTAATGCAACAAAGTTTTCAGACAGCTTAGCAAAGAGTAGCCCGCCTTTGAGAAACTTACTCTGGATGTCCATTCCATGCAGGACTCCACAGTTGTTCCTTTGGTGTTAGTGATGTAAATTAAGGGCCCTCATAGGTTCAGACTGACAGACACTCACAAGGACAACAGTTTCACTGTCATGATCCTGTTTGTGTCACCAGGAAAGGCCCTGATGGCCAACTTTAAAACAGTTTCATCAAGACCAGTTGAAATCACAAAACAACGGTTGACCAAAAGAAGCTTTCAAATTGTGGATTTGCAATCATATTAAATCTGTTCACAACACTTCCATTTGGGAGGTAGACCTACTCCTTTTCACCCATTGAAACTATTGTTTCAAAAACTCCTCCTCCTGCCTAGTCTTGTGTTTTTCCATTTACAGAATGTAAGCATGTGAGCGTGCTATCAATGTACCTATCTTAAAAGAAAATAAGACTCTCTCAATCTCTCTTCCCCTCTAGCTGGCTTCTCCATCTCTAATTCATTGATAGTAAAGCTCCTTGAAGATGGCTTTATATCCAATCTAAAGATGATTTATTCATGAGAAAGATAGAGGAAAGAATCAGACGTTAGTCAGGTACATGTGCAGCAGCCCGGGGGGATTGAACTCAGGACCTCAGGCTTGAGAGTCCAGTGCTTTCCCCACTGTGCCACCTCCCAGACCACTGTTTCCATTTGCTTTTTTAAAGAATTTATGAGAGACAGAGAGGAGCCAGAGCAAGACTCTGCTATATGCAGTGCCAAGGATTGAACCAGGAACCTCAAACATGTAAGTTCTGTGCTCTACCACTTGAGCTTATTTCCTGGTCACTCCCTCCCATGGTTTCTTAGCAAACTGATTAGCTTTTGTTTTCACCACTCTACCCAGGTCACCAGTACACAACAGTCTACCCCCAAAACATCCCACTTGCCTTCCATTGATTTCCCATGCAGACTGTCTTCCTTTGAGTTCTCCTTTGAAAGACTTTCTCCTTGGACTTTCAGAATCTTAGACTTTATTAGTTTTCTTCCTGCTTCACTGACTCATCAATTTTAATCTCCTCTACAGGTTTCTCCTCATCTTCCTGATCTTCTACACCTGGACTGCCCCAGAGCTCAATTCTTGGACGCCCGTCCTTTCTTCTCTAGCTCCATCTTCTCCAGTGAACTACAGCATTCACACCAAACTGATATTTCCAATTGGGACCATTTTCCTTAACTCCTCCTTCATCCAAATCCCCAATCAATAATATCTCACTTTAGATGTAGATAAGGAATCTCAAACCCATCAAGCTGCAAATCAGACACTTCATGTCCACCCAGTAAATCGGAACGTTATTCTTCCTGTTACTTAAGCCACAAAGCCCTGAAGCTAGTCTTGAGTCTTCTTTGCTCACAACCTACCCTCCAAGGACAAATCCTGCCATCTCTGCCTTTCTTTCTTTAGTTAGCATTGGCATGGTTCAAGCCCCAATTTCCCAAACAGCTTCTCCGCTTCGGTTTTGTTTTTTCCCCATACAGTATATAGTTTGATGGTGTTTGAGGGCTGGCTAGACAGGCCAATTGGATAGCGCACTAGCTTTGTGATGGACACAACCCAGGTTTGAGCCCAACCCCTCAATACTAAGGGGAGCTTTGGTGCTGTGCTGTCTTGCTCCTGTCTGTCTCTGTTTCTGTCTTTCTGTCTGAAAAAGTTTTGGCCTGAAGTGGTGACACCCCAGTGACAATGAAAAGTTAAGCAAGATGGTGTCTGCTTTTTGGTCAAATCCTCACAATGACTCTCAAAAGTAGAAACCCTGACACTGCATTAAAAACTACAAAGACGGGAGTCGGGCTGTAGCACAACGGGTTAAGTGCAGATGGCGCTAAGCTCAAGGACCAGCGTCAGGATCCCAGTTTGAGCCCCCGGCTCCCCACCTGCAGGCAGGTCCCTTCACAGGCGGTGAAGCAGGTCTGCAGGTGTCTGTCTTTCTCTCCCCCTCTGTCTTCCCCTCCTCTCTCCATTTCTCTCTGTCCTATCCAACAACAACGACATCAATAATAACTACAACAGTAAAACAACAAGAGCAACAAAAGGGAATAAATCAATAAAATAAAATAAAATATAAAATAAAATATAAAAAAAAATTTTTAAAAAAACTACAAAGACAGGACTAAGGCGGTAGCACAGCAGGTTAAGCACAGGTGGCGCAAAGCGCAAGGACTGGCGTAGGATTCCAGTTCAAGCCCCCGGCTCCCCACCTACAGGGGAGTCGTTTCACAGGCGGTGAAGCGGGTCTGCAGGTGTCTGTCTTTCCCCCTCTCTGTCTTCCCCTCCTCTCTCCATCTCTCTCTGTCCTGTCCAACAATAAAAAACAAGGGCAACAAAAGGCAGTACATAAATATTTTTTTAAAAAAAACTACAAAGACAAAAACAAGACATCATAAAGTTTGGAGAGGTAGTCTGCTCTCGTTCTTCTGTCTCACAAACGCAAGCCCACAAGCTGCCCTCCACAATCTCCAAGGTCTGTACCCCCTTTTGTTTGATTCTCAGATTTCTCCCTTTCTCATTCACCGCCCCCCCCCCGTCGTCACATTCACCTCTTCATTTTCTTCTCTGTTCCATCACCACCTCCCTCCAGAGTTCACTCAAGTGTCATTATCCAGGAAGATCTTCTCCAGATCTCTACTGAGGAGGAAAGATAGCTTTGCTTTTCACCTTATCCAGTATGCACGTTATATGAGATGAGGGAGCCTTCATAAGGAAATGAAGGCCAGAAGAAAGGGAGGACCATGCTGAGTTGTGGCAGTCCTGGTTGGGCCCCTGGTTCCTACCTGCAGGAGGAAGCTTCACAAGCAGCAAAGCAAGGCTCTAGGTGTCTCTCTCCCTCTCCTTTCTCAATTTCTCTGACTTATCAAACTAAAAAAGTAAAGTTAAAGAAAGAAAAACGGGGGGGGGGGGGGGCCAGGTGGTTGCGCACCTGGTTACAATGCACAAGGAGCAAGGTTCGATCCTCTGGTTCCCATCTGCAGGAGGAAAGCTTTGCCAGTGGTGGAAGCAGGGCTGCAGGTGTCTCTCTGTCTCTCTTCTTTGCTATCTCCCCCCTTCCCTCTCGATTTCTGGCTGCCTCTATCCAATTAATAAATAAAGATAATTTTTAAAATGTTTCAAAAAAAGAAAGAAAAATAAAGGTAGAACAAGAGAAGTTTGAGTATAGGCCAAGGGAGAAGAGTTGAGAGTGGGAAACTGGTGGTCCGGGAGGTGGCACAGTGGATAAGGCATTGGACTCTCAAGCATGAGGTCCTGAGTTCAATCCCCGGCAGCACATGTACCAGAGTAATGTCTGGTTCTTTCCCTCTCCTATCATTTCTCATAAATCAATAAATAAAATTTGAAAAAAAAAAAAAAAGGGTGGGAAACTGGGTAGTCGGGTGGTAGCGCAGCAAGTTAAGCACACATGGTGCAAAGCGCAAAGACCGGCATGAGGATCCTAGTTCGAGTCCCTGGCCTCCCACCTGCAGGGGAGTTGCTTCACAGGTGGTGAAGCAGGTCTGCAGGTGTCTATCTTTCTCTCTCCCTCTGTCTTCCCCTCCTCTCTCCATTTCACTCTGTCCTATCTAACAACAACGACACCAATAACAACAACAATAGTAACGACAACAATGAAAAACAACAAAGGCAACAAATGGGAAAAATAAATATATATATAGAGGGAAACTGGGAATTTAGCAAGACCTGTTTGTTCTAATTCCCCTTGGAATGCCTTGTCTTCAGTAATGGGGATACATATAGAGAGAAAACCTCTCACAGTCTTATGACCTGCATCAGGTAGATTGATCACGACACTTGTAGCTGCCTTATAGGTGGAGAGGTATCCTGAATGCCATCACCACCCTATTTAAACTTCAAACCCACTGAGCTGGAGAGATAACATAATGGTTATGCAAACAGACTCTTAAGCCTGATGCTCCCAGGTCCCAGAGATGAGCACTGCCTTGGTAAAAAATAAAATAATAAAAAATTAAACAAAACATTAAAATTCGGCCGCAGGATAGATAGCATAATGGTTATGCAAACAAACTCTCATGCCTGAGACTCCAAAGTCCCAGGTTCAACCCCCTGCACCACCATAAGCCAGAGCTGAATAGTGCTCTGATTAAAAAAAAAGATGGCGCCACCCGGCTCCCCACCTGCAGGGGAGTCGCTTCACAGGCGGTGAAGCAGGTCTGCAGGTGTCTGTCTTTCTCTCCCCCTCTCTGTCTTCCCCTCTTCTCTCCATTTCTCTCTGTCCTATCCAACAATGACGACATCAATAACAACAATAATAACTACAACAATAAAACAAGGGCAACAAAAGGGAAAAAAATATAAAAAAACATTAAAATTCAAACCCACAGCCTGTGTCCTCCCCATTCAACACTGGATGTTCCTTTTCTCTTTAGCACATTGTTTTACTTATATTTTAGGCGTCTGCCTCCCCGTAATTCTGTAAAAGCAGGGATTTTTTTTTTTTTTTTAAAACATTGTTACTTTTGCCTCGAAGGTTATCGTTGGGGTTCGGTGCTGGCACTATGAATCCACTGCTTCTGGTGACCATCTCCGCCCTCCCCCCCACCACCACACACAGAGAGAAATTAAGAGGGAAGGAGGAGAGAGAGAGAGAGAGAGAGAGATAGACACCTGCAAATCAGCCTCACCAATTGTAAAGCGTCCCCTCCCCCTGCAGGTGGGGAGCATGGCCTTAAACCCAGATCCTTGAGCAGGTCTTGTGCTTAGTACTATGTGCACTTATCCAGGTGTGCCACTGCCCGGCCTGTCTGCCAGCTTTTTATTGAATGAATGAAAGAATGAATGATTGGTTGGGGAGGTGTCTGACGTGTAGAGCCTACGGCTCTGGTTTGACTCTGCACCATTTGTACTGAGATGGTGCTTTGACTTTCTCTCTCTCTCTCTCTCTCTCTCTCTCTGTCATATGTATAAATAAAATAAATCTTTAAAAATGAATGAATGAGGGAGTCAGGTGGTAGCACAGCAGGTTAAGCGCACGTGGCATGAAGCACAAGGACCACCTGTTCGAGCCCCCAGCTCCCCACCTGCAGGGGGGTCGCTTCACAGGCAGTGAAGCAGGTCTGCAGGTGTCTTTCTTTCCCTCTCTGTCTTCCCCTCCTCTCTCCATTTCTCTCTGTCCTATCCAACAACGACGGAAACATTAATAACTATAACAATAAAACCTCAAGGGCAACAAAAGGGAATAAATAAAATTTAAAAAATAAAAAGAATAGTCAGAACCTGGAGAATGAATCTAAATATTTGCAACTCACAGAACTGCTAGATTCAAATAGGTGGACATTCTCAAATTTAAGTAATAGTATATATATTGCTAGTTAAAAACAGACTAAAAGTATTGGTTGGGTTCTACTTGGAGCCCTGCTTGGAGACACAGTCGTGACTGTGCTGAGAATCATGGGAGACCTGGGAGGTGGTGCAGTGGGTGGCACTTTGGACTCTCCAGCCTGCGGTTCCAAGTTCAGTCCGTGGTGTCATGTGTCCGAGTGATCCTCTGCTTCTCTCTTTCTCAAATAAATCAAGATTTTGTTTTATTTTAATCAGAGGGAAAACAGGTCAAATGGTAGCTCTGGATGCCAAGAAGTACAGCCTCTGTCCTGTGAGGAGAGGGCCCCAAATTTGATCTCCAACATCACATGTCCCACGGTGATGTTCTGCTTCTCTCTTGTTAATACATACAATAACAAATGTAAATACTTAAAACTGCAAAATAATTGTATCACTCTAGACAAAAAGATATGGATGTGTGGGAATCATTTTTAAGCCCCATGCTGGTCAATAAAATGACATTTTTCAAGAAATGACTATTGTGTCATTATATACATGAATTTATTTAAAGAGCCTATTTTTAAAACAAACAAACAAACAAACAAACCAAAACCGAAGTGTACAGGGCAGGCACTTTCAAGACTGCTGTAAAATCCATTACTCTTTCCTATTGTGTCTTTTCTTTCTTTCTTTTTTAAATGCCATAGAACAACTCTGGCCTCTAATAGACTACTTACAGAAGCTTCACTGTTTGGAGAGAAACTTTTAAAAATTCATTTCCTCATTTCTCATTTATTTTTTTCTTTCTTCTGTTTCATTTCCTCCTTCTCTTTTATCTTGCATTCGCAGGGTGAGGCTAGCTCTTACATATAGGAAACAAAGCCTCCAGTGGTTCATCTAATCCCAGGACCAGGACCAGGACCCTTCTATGTACACCTCCCCATCTAAGCTGCCAGCTGGTTTCCAGAGGAGAGCCCTTGTCCTGACTCCACCACTGTGTTTACCTGAGACCAGCAGCTGAGACCTGTTTCACTCCCTTCACACACATACCCACACCCCCACACACCCCCACAGCTGTGGAATGAGCTTTTCCTCAACTCACAGGGCCACAGGAGAGAGAGGCAAGTAAAAGAATCTGAGAACCATTTGGAAACCAGGACATACCACCCCCTAAAGTGCGAGATTATTGAGCAATGAGAAATTCATTAGAAAGGAAGCAATATTTCTCTTTGTTCTTCCCTCCTCCCCAACTTATTTATTTATTTTCCTCCCAATATCTCTCCTGCTTCTTGATAGCTTTCTCAGCCCTGAGCACGCCACACAAGCTAAGAGAATTAAGATCTGAGAGTCTGAATTGTTCAAACAAAACCAATGGTGAATGGGTATTAGTTCCAACCAAATTACGGAGAAGTGTGAAATGAAAACAAGACCAGAGGCAACTTCTGGGAAGATGCTTTATTTTGGATTGACTGACTACTTTGTGTTTTCATGTTTGCCAAAGTCTTCAAGCTCTGGGCACCGGTCTTCCAGTTGCTAGTGTAAGAAAACAAATGCTGACTCGTGTCATTTGTCCCAGATGCCACCGGAAATGACATCTTCCCCCCCCAGACACTGGTTCACAAATGTAACAGCACCCAGCAGTGAATTTTACTGCCTTGCTGCCCACACTGCTCTCCAACCTGACACTGTTCCGGATCCACAGTCGAAAGGAGTCTGTCAAGAGATCTAGAAGCAACTGAGAGGTATATGTCTTAACCACCAGCTGCCTTAACAAGTAAGTACTTTCCAGCCTCCCACTTTACGTAAACACGAGTTTTGCCTTTCTGGCTGGCCTTTCCTAGGGTTCTAGCTCTTTACTATATAGAGAAGGAGATCCCTCACCCTAGCCCACTTCGCTGAGTAACATTACCTTCATTTGGTACTAAGAAGGATTTCTGAGTGATAAACTGCTCGGTCTCTGAAAATGTACTGCTGAAAGGAAACAGCCCACTGTGAACTGGAGAGAGAGAGAGAGGATGTGAAGCATCTATTATTGTCTGTGCAATCTTGTATGTTGTGGTTGACCACAAAGACTTGACATCACTTTGACTTCCAGCTCTGCTTTTTTGTAAAGTGGAAAAATGGGTAACCTTAGGCAGATGACTCAATCTCTACTGACTTCTTAAGTGGAATAAAAAAAAGTGCCTAGCACAGAGTTAGAGTGAGTATTAAATAATGTTACTGAATCACCTATATTGATAGATTAAGTTAGTGGCACTAAATAATAAGTTAGTACAAAGGAGATAGCTCAGTATGTTAGAGCACGGGAATGAGCATGCCTGAGGACCGAGAGGCCCCAAGTACAATCCTGGTACCACCGTAAACCACAGACAGCTGAGTAGGGTACTGACATTACTGTTACTCTAACATAGAAGTGTTAAAAGTAAGTAATAAGGGGCCCAGTAGTGGTACACCCAGTTGAGAACACATATCACTATGCCCAAGGACCCAGGCTCAAGCTCCCAGTCCTCATCTGCAGGATAAAACTTTACAAATAGTGAAGCAATGCTGCAATCTCTCTCTCTCCCTTTCTAAATCCTTTTTTTTTTTTTAAAGATAGGCCTGACTTCTTTGTATTTATTTTCTTTTTTAAAATTCTCTTTATTTATTGGATAAAGACAGCCAGAAATTGAGAGAGATGGGGGAGACAGAGAGGGAGAGAGACAGAGAGACACCTGCAGCCCTGCTTCACCACTAGCAAAACTTTCCCCCCTGCAGGTGGGGGCTGGGGGCTCAGGGCTCGAATCTGGGTCCTTGCACATCGGCCCATGTGCGCTCAACCATATATGCCACCACCCGGCCCCATTCTCTCTCCCTCTTTATCTCCCTCACCCTTTTCAATTTTGTATCAAAAGGAAGGAAGGAAGGGAGGGAGGGAGGGAGGCAGGGCCTGGCTGCTGAGTGGAGGATTCATCCTGTAGGCACTGAACACCATCGGTAACCCTAGTAACCATTAAAGACAAACAAACAGGGCCCGGTGGTGGCGCACCTGGTTGAACATGTGTTACAAAGAGTAACAAGTAAAGACCTGAGTTCGGCCCCTGGGTCCTACTTGCAGGGGGAAAGCTTTGCAAATGGTGAAGCAGGGCTGCAGGTGTCTCTTGTCTTTTTCTTCCTCTATCTCCCCCTTCCCTCTCAGTTGCTGTCTCTGTCCAATAAATAAATAAATATAATAATAAAATAAATAAATAAAACAGTTAAATATTTTACTGAATTGGAAAAGTCCCTTAACTACTAAGTCTCACTCCAAATTACTGCTGGGGTGAGTCAGAATAGCAGCAACTTAGTTTGGTAGAGTTTCCAGAATATTTCACGTCATTTTTACCATTAAACCTCAAGGAGGGAGTTCGGAGCTGTGGACTCCCATTGGTCACTGGGAAGTGGAAGACAAAACATCAAGCCGAGCGGTCCCATAGGCCTTAGAGAAGCTCCTTGCCCAGACTTAGATCCAGAGGGAGAAAAGCCGAAACTTAGAAACAGGCCTGGTATCAGACTAGTTCACGCGGTCATTCTTCTGTTGTTACCCATAGTGCAGACAGTCCCTGTGGTGAGATAGTACACAAGCAAAGTGATTAAAGGAAACATTAGTTCTTTGTTTAAGGGAGGAGGAGGGGAGCTTGTGTTCTGAACAGTCCTTGCTGAAGTGGCAGAGGAACAAAAAATGTGTAGTGATAGAGAACAACTCCTGTTGGTATTGTTCAACAGTCAGGAAAAGGGAGTAATGCCTATGCTAACCTCCACCAAACTACGGCAAAGGAGATTGAGATGGGAGATAATTCCATCCAAATGTGTGTCTGTCTCTGTGTCTTTTACCCTTCTGTGCTTTATGCTGTACTCTGGAACTCTCGGAAAGACTCAGAAGATACTTGAGGGCTGGAAATCTCCTGTCCTAACACATGCGTATTGATGCCATAGGAGAAATTAGACAAGATGTATTTCTTGACCAAGGAAGGCAAAGGGAGAGTTTGTGCTAGGGAAAAAAAAGCACATCCCTCCAGTGACAGATAAAGAATGTATAATTTATAATTTTTTAGCTATGGGGCAATGTATTAATCATTTTAAACATATATATTAATTTATTAATTTACTGGATATGGAGAGGAACTGAGTTGGAAGGGGGAACTAGGGAGAGAGAGAGAGAACAGCTACATCACAGCTTCACCGCTCACGAAGCTTCCCCCCTGCGGGCAGGGACCAGGGACTTGAACCCAGGTTCTTTCCTGTGGTAATCTGTGCGCTCCACCAAGTGCCCCACAGCCCAGACCCCTAGTTACCACTTCTTTTGAAAGGGTGGAGCATTTTTTTGGAATTGCAGGGGTGTGTGTGTGTGTGTGTGTGTGTGTGTGTGTGTGTGTCCATAAATAGTTCTGGAAGTGTCATGGCATAAATGGATCGGATGCATACTATTTAAATGAGAATCTCCTCTGTTTCACTCTAATTTCTACTCCCTTGCTCCAGGAACTTAGTTCAGATTTTTTTTCTGTTACCCTTTACCAATTTTAAATGATAAGAAAAAGGGATTATGGGGTATACACTACAGTTCATCAATTTTTTTTTCCTGCTACCTGAGTAGCCAGTTCTCCCTCTCTCCCTTTATTCCTTCCTCTCTCTCTCTCTCTCTCTTTTTAAATAGGACAAAGAGCAATTGAAAGGGGAGAGAGAAAGACACCTGCAGACCTACTTCACTCCTTGTGGAGCAGTCCCCCTGCAGGTGGAGAGCAGAGGCTCAAACCCAGGTCTTTGCCCTTGGTAATATGTGTGCTTAACCAGGTGTGCCACCGCCCAGCCCCCATCTGTCATCAATTTTATTTACTGCAGTTAAACAACAGGGAAAGGGGATGGGATGTACATGGGTGCGTACACATATACATAAACAAACATGGAATTTATAGCCTATTTCATGATCTGGATTCAAAGTATTGCACCCCCCAAAAAAAAAAAAATACCACAGAGTTGCCCTTAATTTTCATTAGCTAACAGTGACAATATTGAAATAATAGTTTTATTTAACAAGCTTTTTTTGTGTAGTCCCCTAAAAGAAGCACAGAGGATAGAGGTCCCTTTTCCCTGGTAAGGGATGGATACACAGGCCATCGGGGTTGGGTGGAGAGGCAGAAACCCCACCTGCTGACTTGCTGATTCAGCCTAAGCCTTCCGCCATTGCTCAGAGTCTGTACTGGAGACAGAATTCCCAGACCCCAGCCCGCAATGTTGAAAGTAGCTAGCTAGTCATTCCTAGCTTCCCATCACCTTTTCTTTTTATCCCATGGGAACATTTTACTCAGCCACTGGTTAGAATCTAGACCGGTTAGTCTAAGTATAAACAGATTTGAAAGTAGTTTTCATGAAGCACTGAGTCTTTTGTTGACCTCCAAAATCCAAATAGCTAACTACTGTAGAAGGGTTATGAAGGAACGATCCCCTCCTGGGGTTTGAAGCGGGTTTCGGTGGAAAAGAATTTCAAGAGAACACAAGTGACAGGTGTGCAGTTTTTAAATCCGTCCTTTATTGCAGCTGTGTAAGAGTAAACTTACACTAGAAAGCTTGGGGACAGGGTCTCTGGACCTGGTCCAAAATGCAAAAGACCAAAAGAACTCCTCTCTATAGAAGCTTTTTGTTACTGATGTTGTCGTTGTTGGATAGGACAGAGAGAAACGGAGAGGGGAGGGGAAGACAGAGAGGGGGAGAGAAAGATAGACACCTGCAGACCTGCTTCACCGCCTGTGAAGTGACTCCCCTGCAGGTGGGGAGCTGGGGGCTCGAACCAGGATCCTTATGCTGGTCCTTGAGCTTTGCGCCACATGTGCCTAATCCGCTGTGCTACCACTGGACTCCCTGACCAGCTTGTTCTTGTTCTATCATCAACCAGTCAATAAATATTCACAGTAATTTCTGGAAAAGAAAGGAAACTGAACTCCCTGTTCATCGACTGCTTGCTGTATCATGAAAAAGGATTCAAACTGTGTTTTACTTTTGAACAGAGTAAAAGTGAAGTGCAAATATTTATTTCTAAATAATTATACCTTTCCCCCTAAATCTCAACAAATATTTTCATCTGAGTTGAAAAAGCCCAGTCTCTGGAAACACATTAAATAGAAAGTTTATTTAATCAGTGAGAAGATTCACTGTAAATATCAGATATTGCACTGGCTGAGCAAACTTGGGGAATTTACTTAACTTCTGCAAGACTCAGTTTACCCATCCATAAAATGGGGATACCAGTAGTTCCTACTTCAGTAGGCTGTGAAGATAGCATAGGTCTGGGGCAGAGTACATACTCATGCCTGCTGACTACGATGTGTAAGGCACGGGGGATGTGAGGGACACAAGAAAGAAAGACAGCAGCTTCTGCTATAGCAAGTAGTAAACACTGAAGTGGAAAGGCAAAGGGGGCAGTTAGCATATCGGAAAACAGGGCGAAGTGCTAGAGAGAAGCCCGTACCAGGGGAAAGAGATTTTTCTTTCTGGGACAGTAGAGAAGGCTGAAAGAAATGCATTTTAAGCTAGCAGTTAATATATATATATTTATTGGATAAATACGGAGAGAAACCAAGAGGGAAGGGGGAGATAGAGAAGGAGAGAGACAGAGCCAAACTGGCAGCAATGCTTCACTCTCAAAAGTTCCTTCCTGCAGGTTGGGACTGGGAGCTTGAACCCAGGAACTTGTGCACTCGACCAGGTGTGCCACCACCTGGCCCCCTAAGCTTTTTCTTTTCTTTTCTTTTTTTTCCCCTTTCTTTCTTTTTCCTCTCCCTCTCTCTCTCTCTCTCTCTCTCTCTCTATTTCTCTGCTTTTTTTTTTTGCCTCTGGGGTTATCACTGGGGCTCCATGTAGGCACTATGAATCCACCACTTCTTGTGGCCACCCTCCCCTCTTTTTAATTGGATAGGACAGAGAGAAACGAAAGAGGAACAAAGATAGACACCTGTAGACCTGCCTCGCCCCTCCTGCAGGCAAGGAGCCAGGGCTTGAACCTGAATCCTTGCGCTTAGTACTAGGTACGCTACTGCCCTGCTCCCCCTTAAGCTTATTCTTAAAGAAGGAACTTAAAGAATTTTAGTAGGGGCTAGTGAGATAGCAATAGATTCTCAAAACTGAGGTTCAAGGGTTGCAGGTTCAGCCCATGGCACCTGTAAAGCCAGAGCCTAGCAGTGCTCTGGTAAAGAGAGAAAGTTAGCATAGCAAATAAAACCAAAGTTAGGAAATTTGAAAACATAGATGCGTACTGTGAAAAAACATGTCTAAATGCTACAGTGCTTTAGAAAGTCTTTTAAATAAAGCAAGATGCATCTTTTATTTAGTTATTTATTCCCTTCTGTTGCCCTTGTTTTATTGTTATCGTTGTTGTTGGATAGGACAGAGAGAAACGGAAAGAGGAGGGGAAGACAGAGAGGGGGAGAGAAAGACACCTGCAGACCTGCTTCACTGCCTGTGAAGTGACTCCCCAGCAGGTGGGGAGCCGGGGCTGGAACCGGATCCTTAGGCTGGTCCTTGTTCTTCCCACCGCGAGTACACTTAACCCACTGCGCTGCCACTGCTTGACTCCTGCAAGATGCTTTTTTTTTTTTTCCCCTCCAGGGTTATTGCTTGGGCTCAGAGCCTGCACAACGAACCCACTGCTCCTGGAGGCCATCTCTTTTCCATTGTTGGATAGGACAGAGAAATTGAGGGAAAGGAAGGGAAGACAGAGGGGGGAAAAGACAGACAACTGCAGACTTGTTTCACTGTCTCTGAAGTGATCTCCTTGCAGGTGGGGAGCCAGGGGGCTCAAACCAGGATTCTTGCGCTTTGCACTATGCATAAGATGCTCTTTATTAATAGTTTTTTAAGGATTAAGAGCAATATATAAAACTCAAAAAACTTAACCATAAAATCAGAAAGAGTTGAAACTGGTTATTGTGCTTAACTTTCCAAAATGCATTGCAATGCCGTCCTCCCTAAAGCAGATTTTCAAGAACCGTATCTAACTTCTTGCTGCCAAGAAATGGTTGAATTGTCTTCTATCCAAACGATTGCTGGAAGACTTTGATATCTTGAGCATAGTGGAAATAGCCACTGTCTGAAAAAATAAAATTACTGGGACCAAGCATTTCAGGCGAGTTTTATTTCATTTCTACCTAGTTAACTATAACTGAAGTTTCAGTAATTAATTCTATTCTTAGATAGTTGACATAATTCATATACTAGCTCTCCGGAAAATTTATGGCCAATAGTTGTTGCCACCATTCCCATCAAGGGACCATTATTTACATTTGGGAAGACTGTTCAAAGGTCACAGGAAAATCATTTTAGGAATTCAGCCAGTTTGATGGGAGGCTGCATAGGTCAGGAGGCTCGAGAATTTGCAAGTGATAAGAAGCCTACAAAGACTAAATTACTCCATGCTCCCTCCCCCTTGACTCCCTGAGTATGTCTGGAACTTCGGAAACAAGTTTGGGCTAGCTAAATTTATTGAGCATTTAAAAATGGAGCAGACTTCAGGCTCCTGATTTTGTATATGCTAACTTAACCTTCGATACTAAAAAAAAAAAAAAAAAAGCCACGCGCATACACACAAACTAGTGTGACAATATTTTGTTTAAGAGATTTTTGTGATGCTCGGTGAGTACTTGCCCTGCCCGCAGACTCAGTCTAGCAAAAGGCAGAGGTCCTCGGCACCCCCCACCAGCGGTCCTTTACAGCCCCAATTCAGTCATCTGCATACAAATGGCAATTGATAAGGGACCGGACTCAAACTGAGAGGGGGTGGGGAGGAGCTCGGTTAATTAAGTTGGGGAAATCAGAAGTGCTCGGGAGGCGAGGGGTAAACAGACTTAAGATCACCTTATTAACTGGTACCCCGAGAGTGAAGGGGGTGTGGGGGGGGAAATTTAAAGAAAGTCGAGGAAATACAGAAGAAGCTGCTTAGTTGGGCCTTGGAAAGGACCAACATTTGCGGTGGGAATGGGGGGTGGAAGAGAAAGGGGAACCCATAAAGAATATCTTAGGAGGTGAGACTTGGAAGTCTTGCATGCCAGACTCTGGACCGGCTTTCCGAGAGGAGTAATCCTCCGGTGTTTCAGTGCAATTAAGGTGGAGAAGAAGTCATCCCAGAAAAGTGCGGTAAGAAAGTCGTTGGCCATTTGCTGACTTTTTTTTTTTTTTTTGGCTTGGTGGTGCTGGAAATCAAGTGAAGTCAAAAGGAGTGAGTGGGAGGAGCGGACCCAGAGACAGTGCAAACAACCTTTTTTTTTTTTTTTGAAAAGTGGCCTTGAAGAGGAGGCAAAAGATAGGACTGGCCTGGAGGTGGAGTCAAAGAAGTTCCTTGTATAAAGCATGGAACTAGAATGTGTTTAAAGCCTCAAGGAAGGCGCTTGCTTAGGGAGAGTGAGGACAAAGTAGAATGCATAATTAACCCCTCACTGGGGGGACATCCTGGAGCAAAGTTTCTGAGGAAGTTAAATGTGAGAGGGCTTGCAACCTGAGCTGAGGGATTATCTTCACGTCGGAAGAGGTATAGTTCTGGGGGTGGAGGAGGAGGGTGGGGGTGGACCTGCGGTCCCGAGGTTTGAGGGAGGTGTTGACTGCAGGCTTAGTTTTGTTTTTTGTTTTTCCTTTTCCTGCAACTTGGGCGGGCAGGGTTGCTGTACTAAGACACTGGTGCGAGCACCTCACCTTAAGCATTATTCAGTGAGGTCTGTGGCTCTAGGAACCGGCTCAGAAAGGTAATCAGCCCGCCGCAGGGCAGATCTGGGCTGGGCCAGAACCCACTTGTGACTTCATTTGGCTCCTGGAAGTGAAAGCCTGACCACTGTCTTCCGGTATCTTTCTCTCACCTAAGAGGAGTCACAGGTGGGGTGCTAGGCAAAGGTTTACGTAATGATTCACTGGACTGAAATCAGAGTTTTGTGTCTCTAAATTTGTTTGTTTACTTAAGGAGATTCTTTGGGGGGTGGTGGTGGTTTTTTTTTTTTTTTTGGTTTTTTCTGGACCAGGGTAACCTCGGATTTCTTCCCTTTGGTGGTGCCAAGGATTAAACCTGGGGCCTCTTGCATGTAAGACCCTAACTCTAGCTGACCCCCGCCCCAGGGAGGTTCATTTCAAAACAAAAGTTTGATGGTTCTTTGTAAATAAAAGCTCTTTATTTGGTTTTCAGCTTTTTTCTTTCTGACATGCATAAGTTTTTAAGTTTGCTATTATTATCTTTATCATTATTATCGTTATCACCAAAACTGCTCAGCTCTGGCTTGGTCTGCAGTGGTAGGCTACACCTAGGACTTCCAAACCTTGGAATCTTTTATATAACCACTAACTAGGGTGTCTCTCCAACCCTAGATTTTTTGTTTGTTTGTTTTTCCAGAGCACTGAGCAGGGGATTGAACCTGAAACTTCGGAGCCTCAAACATAAGAGTTTCTATGCATAACCATTATACTAGCCATCCTTGGCTCCCTAGATTTTGGGTTTTTTTTATAAAAGCAGTTACCTAACTAATATAAATTAAAACAAATTGCCACTAGGGAAAAAAAAGTTACCTGTAGATCAGATATTTCAGGTTTTTTTTTTTTCTTTTTGATTTGGTAACTTTCAGACTCTTGAAATGTTTGCAACTTTTGCAGAGGCTGGGTGGAGGAGCCAGATGCTGAGGGATGTGGATGCAGAATGACAGTTGTCACAGTCTCAGACGTGGATGCTGGCCACATTTTCACTGAACTGATTAAATGAGCTGTGGAGCTGAGACCTATTTAAGAGATGAGGGCATGGGTGGGGGAATAAAATAGGGTATGCCTATGACTGAGGTTTGGAAATTAGTTTCTATTGCATTATTTACTGTACTATTTCACAATACTCTTAGGTATTTTTTAAAATTTGCCCATAAACCACTCTTTGAAATAGTGAGTCTGCATTATTCTCCCCAGTCTTGTGGAGGAGTGAATACTAACTGTCTTGCCCTAAATCAATTCTCCTGAGAATTCCCAGTCAACTAGTATTAGACTTTCCCTAGAAGAGTTTGAATTGTTTGCTTTCTTTTTTTACTCTTCAAAACTTTGTATGACAGTTTGATTAGTTTTCAAAGATTATTGATTCCTTTATGTGAGCGAAGAACCAGATAAGCCTATGACCACTTCATCATAAGCTGTGCTATGATCCAACCCAGGACTTCAGTTTTCCTAATGAGCCACTTCGCTGGCCACAATACAATTTTAGGGTTTTGACAAGATAAAATTCCACTTAGAAAGCTAAGCTAAAGCCTAGAACCGAGGTAAATTATAGAGGTGAGTTCATGACAAAGGGGAAAAAATGTGTGTGTGTGTGTGTTTATTTATCTATTGATATTTATTTTGGATAGAGACAAATTGAGGTGAAAGGGGGACATAGGGAAAGAGGGACAACTGCAGTACTGCTTCACCTCTTGTGAAGGCCGCCCCTCCGCAGGTGGGGGATTAGGGACCTGTAGTGAACATGTAACCACAGTAACCATAGTGCGTGCACCTGCATAGTGTGATAAGACAGGTACATATGTATAAGCAGGATAAGGTGTCAACCCGAACCTGATTGGCCAGTGGAGATGTAACCTTAAAACCAGAGGCAAGACAGTGTAAGTAGAGGCTCAGAAACCAGCTGGATGAAGCACCTTCACCGTTACTGACCGGGATGCTGCCGGTGCTGCTAGAGACTTAAGCACACGCGGCCAGGCTAAGTAACTGCTTCCCCAGCTTCCAGAGCCAGCAGACGAAGGACCATCAGCTCGGTGACACAGCGACTGGTGAACACGTCCTGAGCCTTACCTGCGAACGGTTACTGAGTAAGGAGAGGGATCGGGTTGACTGTGTTGTGTGAATTGTGGGATCCCTTCTCTGGCATCTAAATAAGTAAAAATTACAGCTTAACCCCGACATGCTCTCTAAGTGAGTCGTTACTCTTCTACCTTGCCCGTGACAGGAACTGAGCCAAGGCCTTTGTGCACCCTAATATGTAGCACACTGTCTCTATGCCCCCAATATATCTATTTTTGTATTGTATCAGTTATTTCATTAAAATGTGAGGAAATCTTGGAAAGTTCAAAACACTAGTTTAATCACACGCACACACACACAAATGCCATTGGAAAGAAATAAGCTATTTCTGTTACCAATTTGCATTAAGATGGCTAGTGGGGGCTGGGTGGTGGTGCAGTGGGTTAAGTGCACGTGGCGTGAAGTGCAAGGACTGGCGTAAGGATGCCGGTTAGAGCCCTGGGCTCCCCACCTGCAGGGGAGTCCCTTCACAGGCGGTGAAGCAGGTCTGCAGGTGTCTATTTTTTTTTCTCCCCCTCTCTGTCTTCCCCATCTCTCTCCATTTCTCTCTGTCCTACCCAACAAGAACTATAGCAGTAACAAGACAATAACAACAAATTCAAACAACAAGGGCAACAGAATGGGAATAAATAGCCTCCAGGAGCAGTGGATTCCTACTGAGTCCTAGTTATAACCCTGGAGGCAAAAATAAATAAATAAAAAGGCTAGTCACAGCCTGGAAAGTGGCCCAGCGACTAAAGAGCCCAGAACTGGGTTCTATCCCAGGCACCACATAGGCCAGAAGAGGGCATTGCTTTGGTGTTCTCTCCCTCTCTCATAGAAAATAAAATAAATAAGGGTGTCAGGTGGTGGCATACCTGGTTAAGCACTCACACTGCACAAGGACCCAGGTTCAAGGCCCTGGTCCCTACCTGCAGAGGGAAAAGTTCAGGAGGTGTGAAGCAGGGTTGCAGGTGTCTGTCCCTCTGTCTCCTCCCCTCTCAATTTCTCTCTCTTTTTACGTAGCACTGCTCAGCTCTGGTTTATGGTGGTGCAGGAGACTGAACCTGGGACTTTGGAGCCTCAGGCATGAGACTTCTCTCTGTCTATCCAATAATAAAAAAATAAAAATAGTTCCTTTAAAAAGATGATCAGAAACTAGTGAGTACTAGCTAGCACTGGTGAGTGCTTTCTCCAAGTGTGTGAAGTAAAAGCCTAATTGTTAGTCTCTATGATTTAAGTTTTCTCAGGTCTTGTAAAACATGTCCTCAAAAATTTTCTCTAGTGTTTGGAGATCCTGACATATGCCCTTTTATTGTTTGGATATTGCTAAACTCTGGTTTATGGTGGTGTTTGGGCTTGAACCTGGGACCTCAGAGCCAGAGCCTCAGGCATGAAGAGTTTTTGTACGACCACTGTGCTGTTATTCCAACTCCCTGACTTGTTTTTGCATCACAATTCCTGTAAGTAAAGATCATTAAGAAAAACATTTCACCTAAGTTTTGCAAAACATTGATTAATGACAAACAAACGCTATGTCTTTGGTTTGTGGTAGTTTAACACAATGGCCAGTGATTTATAATTCAGTTTGTGAAGCTATTAAAAAGTTAATTTTCCCAAACATAATGCTAAGCAACTAGCCTGAAAGTAATTTATTATAGTAGTAACATTTATTTATTTTTTTTTTCCAGAGCACTGCTCAGCTCTGGCTTATGATGGTGGTGCAGGTGATTGAACCTGGGACATTGTAGCCTCAGGCATAGAGAGTCTGTTTGCATAAACTTTATGCTATCTACCCCTGCCCAGTAGTAACCATTATTTATTATTTTTTTATTTTATTTTATTTATTTATTCCCTTTTGTTGCCCTTGTTGTTTTATTGTTGTAGTTATTATTGTTGTTGTCGTCGTCGTTGGATAAGGACAGAGAGAAATGGAGAGAGGAGGGGAAGACAGAGAGGAGGAGAGAAAGATAGACACCTGCAGACCTGCTTCACCGCCTGTGAAGCGACTCCCCTGCAGGTGGGGAGCCGGGGTTCCAACCGGGATCCTTATGCCGGTCCTTGCGCTTTGCGCCACCTGCGCTTAACCTGCTGCGCTACAGCCCGACTCCCAGTAACCATTATTAATGCATTATTTCTATCAGTTACTTAGCAAAAACTCAGATTTTGCTTTAAAGACAGAAAAGCATGAAACTGCTTTAAATGTGAGGAGCCATCGTGAAACTTTCAAAAAATGATTTTTGTCTGAAATCATCAATTCAATGATCTTCTGTGCCTTCTCTCTCTCATGCCTTTGGTGCTTTGTTTGCATACATCAATTTGAGCTGCTAGCTCCTTTATTTATTTATTTATTTATTTATTTATTTATTTATTGCCTCCAGGGTTATTATCACTGGGGCTCGGTGCCTGCACTATGAATCCACTGCTCCTGTGGCCTTTTATTATCTTTTTTCCCCCTACTGTTCTTGTGGCCATTTTTTCAATATATATATATTTTTCTTTTGGATAGGACAGAGACTGAGAGGGGATGGGAAAATAAAGAATGAGAGAAAGGCCTGCTTCACTGCTGTGAAGCGAGCCCCCCCCCCCCCCCGCAGGTGGGGAGTGGGGGCTCGAACCGGGATTATTGCATGGGTCCTTGCGCTTTGTACTACCATGCGCTTAACCCAGTGCCCCACTGTCCAGCCCCCTCCCTTTAATATTTTTTTAGTTGACTTTTTTGCTCATCTTGGAGGTAAAGCTTGCCTTTTCACTTATTTATATTTACAATAACAATAAATTATTTTTTATTTTAGACAGAGACAGAGGTAGAAGGAAAGTTTGAGGTCACGGCACCGAATCTTTGTTCAGTGTGGTGGTAACCAGATATGGCGAGGGGGGCTGAGCTTGACCCTGGGTCCACACATGGCAAAGCAGCGCACTGCCCAAGTGAGCTATTTCCCCGGCCCTACAGCCTGCCCCTCTTTGTGCCACAAGGGTTATCACTAGGGCTCAGAGCCTGCACTTCAAACCCATGATCCCAGTGGCCATTTTCCTTTTTTAAAAAATAATTTTTAATAATTTTTCATTATTTATTTTAGGATAGGATAGAATTTGAGAGGGAAGGGGGAGACAGAAAGAGACCGAGAAAGCACCTCCATACATTGCTGCTTCAACGCTGGTGAAGATACCCACCCCTGCTGCAGGTGGGGACCGGGGGCTTGAACCTGGGTCACTGTGCACTGTAACCTGTGTGCTTGACCACCACTCTGCTCACTCTCTTCTCTCTCTCATGAGATAGAACAGAGAGACAAATTGAGAGGGGAGGCAGAGATAGAAAGGATATATATACCTGCAGACCTGCTTCACTGCCCGGGAAGCTTCACCCCCCAGCCTGCATGTGGCCAGTGGAGGCTTGAACCCAGATCCTTAGGAATGGTTAAGGTGACCACTCAACCAGGGGGCCCACTACCCCCCCCCCCCCCCCCCCCCGCCAGCCCTAAGCCTGCTTTTTTTTTTTTTTTTACCAGAGCACTGTTCAGCTCTGGTTTATGGCAGTGTGGGGGTTTGAACCTGGGACTTGAGAGCCTCAGGCATGAAAGTCTCTTTGCATAACCATTATGCTATCTACCCCCACCCCTAAGCCTGCCTGTTAAGATGCCCCATGCACTGCAGCACAATTTCAGATTCTCAATAATTCTGAATAATTAAATGAATGAGTCAATCTAATTACAAAACAGCTACCAAAACCAAGGGAGTCTAGCAGTTTTGAAAAGAAGAAGAAGAAAAAAAAAAAACCTGGTCTGTTTTCAAATCTTATCTCATTTTTATGATTTAAAAACAGCTTTGGAAATTTACCAACCTCTTTAGGTCAGAAAAAAAAAAAAATTGCGCTGTCCAAACCGTTATTCATTCACCCCCTTAAGAAGCCCCTGTCGGGGGGCGGGGCCCCGGCTCAGAGCACCGCGCCGCCGCCAAGGACCTGGTTCGAGTCCTGGCTTCCCCGAGTGCGGTGAAGCAGGTCTGCAGGTGAGTCTCCTTCTCGGTCTCCCCACCCTCCTCAATTTCTCTCTGTCCTATCAAATAAAAAATAATAATAAAAAAAAGGGGGGGGTGGTGGAGGTGGTGGTGGTCGAAAACGGCCACTGGAGCGGTGGATTCGTGGCGCGGGCGCGCTGAGCCCCAGCGGCAACCAAACCAAAAGCCCTTGTGTTTATGTGAGTGTTTGTGTGTTTGTTTGTTTGTCTGTTTGTAATACTTGGCCGCCTCGACAGTTCTTTGCCAGGCGGTGGTCCTGCTCGTCGTGCTGGAGCTGCAGTGTGCTTGCCTTTCAGCTGCTGCCAGCACCGCCTCCCGGCCCCGTCCCGTCCCGCCCCTCGCTGTGTCCTGCAGCCCGGCCTGCGTGGGAACCGCCGGCTCCGGGACTCGATCTGCGGCCGAGCGCGTGCAGCCGCGCCCAGGTGGGTTCCGTTCGCGGGTCAGGGCACCTGTGTGCTCACACTTCCTCAAACGCCGTGAGACTCTGGAGTGCGTAGGATTTTTGTTGTGGTTATCCAAAGCCTAGCCTTTTTATTTTATTACTTCGCATGTGTCTTGCTCGAGATTCCAGTATGGGCTGAGAGAGATTTTTCTCTCACCCACATCTCCTCCCTCTTACCTTAATTTTTAAATTTTATTTTAAAAAGTTTTTTATACTGTTTTATTTATTTTATTCTTGTAGGCTTTTCTTTCTTTTTTTTAAAGTTTTTTTCAAATTTTTAAAAATATTTTATTTTATTTTTGAGAGAGACACAGAGAGGAACACCAGAGCACTGTTCACCTCTGTCTTATGGTAGTGTGGGGGATTGAACCTGAGACTTTGGAGCCTTAGGCATGAGAGTCTGTTTGCATAACCATTATGCTGCACCCTATTTATTTTATTTTTGAGAGAGATACAGAGAGAGAAAGACACAGAGAAACACTAGAGCACTGCACAATTCTGGCTTATTGTGGTGTGGGGGGTTGAACCCAGGGACTTTGGAGCCTCAGGCATGAGAGTCTCTTTGCATAACCATTATGCTATCTACCCCCACCCTCCCTCTTATTTGTCCTGAGCAGGCAGGGCCTATGGTTGCCTGGTTATGAGCTGGGTCAAGGAACAGCACAAAATCCTCTTCCTGTCTCTTTGATGGGAATTAGGATGCAGGATGTCCCCCGTACTTTAAAAAAAAAGTCTTATGCAAGAAACCAGTGCTTTGGAACCAGTGGCTTGGAATCCTAGCTCCTTCATAGCAATCTCTCTTTCTTATGTAGAGTGAATTATTTCAAAACTAGGATAGTGCTTGTAAAACATTCATGTTACATGTAAGCCACTGAACTTCATTTTAAAAATATACTTTAATGTATTTATTTCAGAGAGAGAAGACACTGTTCAGCTCTGGCTTATGGTGGTGCTGGGGAGTGAACCTGGAACCTTAGAACCTCAAACATGAAAATCTTGCCTAACCATTTTGCCGTCTCCCCAGAATTTTGTTTTATTCACAGTTTTTCCATTTGCACCACTTGATCTGACCCTCACAAAACACTGCTACATATGCAGCATAAATATTGTAACCCCTTTTTGTGGATGCCAAATCTGATTATGAAGCTTGTTTAGAAATTATAATAATGAATTAAGTGCTAACTACGAAGTACTTCATATTACATCTACATATCACTCGAAACACTTTACAGTGAATCTCCACCTCAAATTGATGGAGTACTAAAAGTTCCATTTTACAGGTGAAGAAAACTAAGGCAGAGAAAGGTTGGATGGAGGGCAGGGCAAGGGCTCAGCGGGTTAAGAGCACAAGGACTGCGCAAGGATCCGGGTTTGAACCCCAGGTTTCCCACCTGAGGGGGGTGGGGTGGGGTGGTTGCTTTCCAAGTGGTGAAGCAGTGTGCAGAGTGTCTCATTCTCCCTACCTTGCCCTTCCTCAGTCTCTCTCTGTCCTATCAAATAGAATAGGGAACAAGAAAAAAAAAAAAAAGGAAAAAAATGCCTGTCGTGGATTTGTAGTGCTGACACTGAGCCCCTGCGACAACCCTGGAAGCAGAGAGGGAGAGAAGTTTGGTGACGGTGACGTATTTGAGGACAGAGGACTAGCATAGCCCAGAGTTGGGGTTCGCCCGTAGACAGCATGACTCCTAAAGCAATGTTCTCTTGCAGACCTCGTAGCCTACATTGCTCAATAGCTTTAAGGGGAGGATTTCACTCAATATTCGGGAGCGCCCAGTTCCCATCTAGGGCATTTCTCCAACCCCCAGCTCCCGGAAAGGAACACATTAGGCCATGGTTGTGCCAGCACACAACACACCGAGCTGGTGTGTGGTGGGGACCCCTGGACACCCTGTGAATTCCCTGAGGAAAAGTCGCCTTGTCACATATTTCTCTTTGAAGATGGGGCCTGGGGCAGAGGAGCTCGGTTCATAAAGACCCCTGGCTGTTCACAACACCTGCTTATCCGTCTGGTCACTTAACACTCTATCCTTTGTATTTCAGTTCTCTATGATCATTTTTTTTATTGCCATCTGAAGAATGAGACCATGTTTTACTCATTTTTAAAAAATTTATTTATTTGTTCTCTTTTGTTGTCCTTGTTATTTTATTGTTGTAGTTATTGAGATCGTCATTGTTGGATAGGAGGAGGGGAAGATAGAGAGGGGAAGAGAAAGACACCTGCAGACCTGCTTCACCACCTGTGAAGTGACTCCCCTGCAGGTGGGGAGCCAGGGGCTCGAACCGGTATCCTTACGCCGGTCCTTGTGCTTTGTGCCACCTGTGTTTAACCCGCTGCGCCACTGCCCAACTCCCCTACTCATTTTATTTTAATTTTTAATTTTTTAATATTTATTTATTTGCGTTTTTGTTGCCCTTGTTTTTTATTGATGTTGTAATTGTTGTTGTTACTGATGTTGTTGTTGGATAGGACAGAGGGGGAGAGAAAGACAGACACCTGTAGACCTGCTTCACTGCCTGTGAAGCGACTCCCCTGCAGGTGGGGAGCCAGCACTCCAACTGGGATCCTTACACCGGTCCTTGCACACTTATTTATTTTTTTTAAGTGATTTTATTTATTAACATGAGAGAGAGCCAGAGCGTCACCCTGACAAGGTGGATGCCAGTTCTAGTTCATCTCCCCACATCCTGGTCAGCTGTTTGACTGGTTCTATGTTGTTCCTGTAGAGCATTTTGTAGTTCTTTGTAAGAGAGTGAATGTGCTGGAGATCCTAGGAGACTCAGAGTTTGTGTTGGATTTTTTTTTCTCAGGTAAGCAAGGGAAAGCTTATTAGGAAAAGATACACACGTTAGAGGCATGTGGACTCACAGGAAAAGCAGAAAGGCCTGGTGTCAGCATTAATTATATATATAAATATTTATTCCTTTTTTTATCCTTGTTTTATTGTTGTCGATATTGATGTCGTCATTGTTGGATAGGACAGAGAGAAATGGAGAGAAGAGGGGAAGACCGAGAAAGATAAACACCTGCAGACCTGCTTCACTGCCTGTGAAGTGACTCCCCTGCAGGTGGGGAGCAGGGAGAGCTTTAATTATATTTTTACCCTTTTTTGGGAGGGGCAGCTAACATCAAAGTAACCCTTCAGCAAAAAAAAAAAAAAAAAACTGGGGGGGTACAAGCCAATATTTTCAACTGTTTTCTATGTTCTTGTGACCAAGGAAAACAACAAATCCTATAGCTTCAAAAATTGAATGATAAGGAAATTTGTTAAATCTGCCTGTACTTGTCAGAATGTATACTAGTGCACAGAATCCTATGAGTTCAGTGGCTTCCATGTAAGTAAATGAAATGGCCGCCACTTTCCTCACCACTTGAGATCTGCTAGTGATCGTGAAATGTGCTTCTGTCTTTGACGCAGGGATGTCTATAAATTGTAAATGGCAGGTTAAAACTTTGTGTTTTAAATTTAATTTATTTTATTTATTTATTACTGGATAGAGACAGAACTTGAGAGGAGATAGAGAGGGAAAGAGATAGACACCTGCAGACTTGCTTCACCACTTGTGAAGCTTCCCCAGTACAGGTGGGGACCAGGGGCTTGAACCCGGGTCCTTGTGCACTGTAATGTGTGCATTTAGCCAGGTGTACTCCCACCTGGCCCTGGCAGGTTAAAACTTTAATATGTTTATGTTTAGAGGGCCAGTGGCTGTTTGATTATGGACTGGGTCAAAACCTACCACAAGACCCTAATTCTGATCATTTGATTTCTTTTATGTACTGGAAAGGTAAAACTTTTTCCTTTTACTAGGTTCAGTGTCTGGGGCACTGTGAATTAAAATAACAAAATGCAGATTTGTAAACAATTATTTGATTAACCGGAGCACCACTTAGTACTTGGGCCTGGGACCTCGGTTTCTCAGGCAGGGAGGTCTGTTCTGTAAGTTGCTGTGTTCTTCTCCCCTCCAACATGATACAGATTAACAGGAGATAAGGAGCACTGTGATTAAAGGTTCATTTTATTTGCCATATAGTGTTTCATCCAAGACAGAGAGTGTGCAGGGAGACAGCGTAATGGTTCTTCATATGAGATGGGTAGGGGGGAGGCGGGGGAGGCCCGAGCACCGCTGTCACATCCAGTGCTAGGGACTGAACCTGGAACCTCAGACATGGAGGTCCAGTGCTCTACAAATTGAATCATATACCCCTGCTGCAAGGAACACAGTTTATTCACGTTTAGATGCATGAGAGGTCACACACACAAAAAAAAATCCTGCAGGGCCAGTGAGATAAGATAGTTCATCTGAATGATACTCCTGCTCTTCATGCATGGGACCTGGCCTTAAGCCTGGAGCCCACCACACTGGATGGAACTGAAGTATTGCCGTATCTTCTCTCTGCCCCGTATTTCTGCACCTGGATCTGAAAAAATTGGCCTGGAGTGGTGAAGCCCCAGTGAAGGAAGGGAAAAGATATCTGAAAAGAAAAAAAAATGCAGATAAATGATTGGACTAGTAATAATGGGTGGGGGGGGGGATGGAGAATTTTGCTTCTCAAAATACAGGGAGGTAAACTAGTTGAAAACCTGGACTTTGCTGGCAAAGTCTGTTTAGCCTTAGACTTGGGATCGCCAGTCCTGTTTTCTTTGATGCTTCTCTGTGTAGTCGGGCAGGCACCATCCTGGAGGCATATGGATGCAGTGCTTTTATCTGGTAGATAAAGAGAAGGTGGAGAATCCTTCCTATGCCAGTGGGCTCTGTCATCTTTAGTTCCAAGTAGGCCTTTGCCAGAGTGGCATCTTCAGGAGCGACATAAGATAAAGCTCAGAGGGAGTCGGGCTGTAGCGCAGCGGGTTAAGCGCAGGTGGCGCAAAGCACAAGGACCGGCATAAAGATCCGGGTTCGAACCCCGGCTCCCCACCTGCAGGGGAGTCGCTTCACAGGCGGTGAAGCAGGTCTGCAGGTGTCTATCTTTCTCTCCTCCTCTCTGTCTTCCCCTCCTCTCTCCATTTCTCTCTGTTCTATCCAACAATGACGACAACAACAATAATAACTACAACAATAAAACAACAAGGGCAACAAAAGGGAATAAATAAATAAAATAAATATTAAAAAAAAAAAGATAAAGCTCAGAAAAGCAAGGCAGCAAAGCCAGCAGTGCGGAAGTGAGTCGGCAGCTGGAGTGCAGGCTTGCACCACACGTGTGGTTCATGTTCCTTTCGCCCGTTCCTTTTTTTTTTTAAATTTATTTCTTTATTGGGGAATTAATATTTTACATTCAACAGTAAATACAATAGTTTGTTCATGTATAACATTCCCCAGTTTCCCATTTAACAATACAACCCCCACTATGTCATTTATCATCCTTCATGGACCTATATTCTCCCCACCCACCAGAGTCTTAATTTTCGCCGGTTCCTTCTTTCTCTCAAGTAAAATGCATTTCTCAAAAAAAAAAAAAATTTGTATTTATTTATTGGATAGAGACAGCCAGAAATCAAAGGGAAAGGGGTGACAGAGAGGAAGAGAGACACCTGCAATACCGCTTCACCACTTGCAAAGCTTTCCCCCTACAGGTGGGGACCAGGGGCTCAAACCTGGGTCCTTGTGCATCGTAACATGTGCGCTCAACCAGGTGCACCACCAGCCGGCCCCTAAAATGCATTTTTTTTTAAATGGGTGGGAGATAGCTCATCCAGTCGAGTGCATGCCTTACCACGAAAGAGGCACCACCATATCCCGTGGGAACACCGTGGATGGCTGTGTCGTGGTACGGGTGGGGGGACAGAGGGAGCCCCTAGTTGAACTAGACGAGTGAAATGTTATTCCATAGATTTAAATGGGACGTGACTGAAGTCCAGGTCATAGAAACAGTCCTCAGATTGACTTGGCTGACATACAGGCCCTCATCTGGGCCACCCCTAAATTTGAAAAGGGTAAAGGCATAAAATGATCTGCAAAAATGAAGTTCTCTCGGGGGCAGGTACGGTTGGTTCTTATTAGCCAAGGACAGCCTGGGGCTTGTAAGTACTGACCTAAGCTCTCCCGAGACCAGGTCAAAAGAGACTTCTGCCTCCAGACAACCCTTGTTTTATTATTATGAAAATTAAGATGTATTTATTGTGAATGTGCTGGGGGCAGGGAGAGCACTGCTCAGCGCAGGCACAAGTGGTGCTGGGGGCTGAATCTGGGGCCACGGAAGCCTTAGGCATGCAGATTGGTACTGTAACAGCATGACCTGTCTCCCCACCCACGGACTCCCTTCTCGCTCTCTCTCTCTCTCTGCTCCCAGGTTTAAGTCCTTTGGAATCCTGTCCTGTGGGCACCTCCCAGCCATTCTGTCCTTGCTCTCCTAGCAATCCACAGACCCACACTGGGCCAGAGAAGGAGCCAGGCCTTGTGCCCTGGGCGCCATGGCCCCCCTGCTGACCTCTAGAGAAGTTCAGCAGCTGCTGCACAACAAATACGTGGTCATCATGGGGGACTCCGTTCAGAGGTCCGTGTACAAGGACCTGGTGCTCCTGCTGCAGAAGGACTGCCTGCTTACCCTCAGCCAGCTCAAGGGCAAGGGCGAGCTGAGCTTTGAGCAGGACGAGCTGTTGGAGGGAGGCCAGCTGTGCGCCATGCACAGTGGCATCAATTACCAGGAGGTCCGCCAGTTCTGCTCCGGTCACCACCTGGTGCGCTTCTACTTCATCACACGAGCGTATTCCAAGTACCTCAAGACCATCTTGAGAGACCTGCAGTTGGGTGAACAGCCCCCAGACTTGATCGTCATGAATTCCTGCCTCTGGGACCTCTCCAGATACGGCCCCAGGGCCTTGTCCAGCTACCTGAAGAACCTGGAGTACCTGTTTGGACACCTGCGCCAGGTGCTGCCCGAGTCTTGCCTCCTGGTGTGGAACACAACCATGCCGGTGGCCGATAAGATCAAAGCCAGCTTCCTCCCGGCCAACTACAAGCCCTATCTCAACAACCTGAAAGCCCAGGTGATGGAAGCCAACTTCTATAGCTCCACCGAGGCCTCAAAGCACAACTTCGATGTGCTGGACTTGCATTTCCACTTCCGCCTGGCCCAGCAGTACCGGCACACGGACGGGGTGCACTGGAATGAGGTCGCGCACAGACACCTCTCGCAGCTGCTGCTGGCCCATGTGGCGGAAGCCTGGGGTGTGGATCTGCCCCCCAGTGGTCGGGTGGGCAAGTGGATCAAGGAGGGCCCTGCTAGGAAAGGAGCTGGCCAGAGGGTGGAGACACGGGCTGGCAGGGGTGCCCTGGCCAGGTCTCGATCCCGACCCTACCCCCAACCCGGTCCTCTTATGCACAGAGCCCTGCTCCCTTTCCCGCCCCCATCCCCGCCCCCACCCCCGCCCCCACCCCCTCCCTATGGCCTACCTCCACCCCTACTCCCTCTCCCACCACCTCACTCTGTGCCCCTTCTTCAGTTGAGCCCGTTCCCCCGCTACCCCCCAGATGTCCATTTCTCCCCAGGCCAGCCTGGCCAGCCTGGTGAAGCCCCCATAGATTTCCACTCAGATGTCCCCTTAGGCCCCCAGTCTGGATTTACCATTGGTGCTGAGTTTATGTTGGACCCGCAACCACCTTCACTCCCCTACCCCCCACCCTGTTCCCAGCAGTGGGGCCCTGTGGTTCATAGAGGATATCCCCGGCTTCGGCCTCCTGCTCCTTATAGGTCTGGCAGGCTGCTGCCCAGGCCTTTCAAAAGAAGACCCCGTGTCCACCCAGAGCCGAGACCTCAGTAGACTGCTACCTCGGGCCTTTGTCTTCTGAACGTTGACTTAGGTCCCCTCGTGGGCTTCTCTGTCCATTCCCGTTGCCGGTTTGATGCATTCCTATGGGCTCTGTTCCTTTGACCCACAGTTCAGTAGCCAAGCATTCCAGCCCACCCACTCCGTACTTTTGTAAACAAGATTGGAATAAAGACATTATTTCTCAGAGGTGGCGGTCGTCAGGTATGTGTATATGTATGCATATTTAATGCTGCCTTTCCCTGGCATTTCCTGAGAGCAGAGTATTAGAATAATTTTGACATCTTTGTTTTATTTGTTCATTATTGGCTAGAGACAGAGAAATTGAGAGGGTAGGGGAGATAGGGAGAGAGACAGACAACTGCAGCCCTGTTTCACCATTCGTGAAGCTTTCCCCCTGCAGGTGAGGACTAGGGGCTTGAACCTGGGTCCTTCTTCTTCTAGCCTTTGCCCTTCTTCCGTAGCCAGTCAACAGGTCAGGTTGAAAGCTGTCAGGAGCTGCTTGTTGCTGGCTTTGAAAGTGACTGGGATCCATGTGGATTCAGTCGGCTAGGAAGGATCGTCAGTTTCCCCAATGAATGGGTACTCACGGGATGCACCACGAGAAGGTCGATCCAGTGCATCCCATCCTGGGTCCTTATGCACTATGATGTGAGCACTTAACCAGGTGCATCACCACCTGGCCCCTAGTTTTGACATCTTGATAAAACTGTTCAAAACGGAATTTCTCTGCAGTAATGTTGAGGCCTTCCACAGGATGAACCTGTTTCCTTACAAATAAAAAGAAGAGCGTTTTGTTTCACAGCTATGATTCTTGAGACAGATGGAACTGAGAACAAGGAAAACAACAGAGAAAAAACTGACATTTACAGACAAGAAATGCTGGGAATACTGTGAGAACCAGGTGGAGCGTGGTGAGGTTCTTCCCATTGGAAAATGGGGAACTGAGGAAAGGAATCTCCCTGTCAGACTTTCTCTTTGAGGTTGAGCTTGGGAGAGGAACAGACCTCAGTTTTCTGCCTCCCTGTTAGCTTACTCCCTGTCTCCAGAGACCCTGCATTTTTCTGCCTCCAGGGGCTCAGCATTCCTTAAAACATTAAGCCAGCTCCCCGGCCTCACCCTGTATTCCTTGATACACTGGCCACTCTCTTATTATCTGCACATCAGTGTTCTGCTGTGTCTAACAAATGACTTACGGTCTCCTCCCTATTTCCCCACCCATTCTGCTCATTTGATAGATTCTTTTTCTGCCCTCAAGACCCTCCCTGCCTGCAGGGTATTATTAATCCTACCAGTTGAACCCCTGGCAACAGTTGCTAAGGAAGTTCCTACCTTTCCCAGTTCCCTTTTTACCTTTCTCCGCCCTTTCCTATCCATGTATGGTATTGTCAAGCCACTTCCGTTTCCGACTTGCCACTTCCGTTTTCCGACTTTGAAGAGCTTGGGCGCTCGGATGAATAAAGATTTGAGTCGCCTTGCCACCACCAGCTCGGTTACTGGGTCATCTCTGTCAAGTGGCTGAGTGAGTAGCAGCCCCGGCTGCCTCCGGTCGTGTTCTCTCCAACACAGAGAGTCTGCGCACGAGAAGAGGCACCCCCACATTAGCCCGGCAAGGAAAATTGAGAGCAAGAGGGGGTAAACCACAGAGATACAGGGAGAAAGAGAGGAAGAGACCAGAGCACTGCTCAGCTCTGGATTGTGTTGGAGACTGAAACCTCAGACAGCAGTCTATTTTGCATAACTGTTAGGCTGTCACCCCAGCCCTCTATTCTTGTTTGTAATTTATTTCAATTTTAAATAATAGGACTGATCAGTGTACCATGGCAAATAGAAAACCAATAGGGGCAGGTCACCGTACATGATCATTTTATGCAAGTGATAAAAAAGAAAGAAATCCCATAGTTGTATAATCAGATGTCTGTTGGTTTGACATGAAGGGGACGGGTGTACATGACACTGTGGCTGACCAGATGTGTTCAATGACACCATGCATCACCGTTGCAGTATAAAAGCACTTCCCATTGGACTACTCTGACACCTGGCTGTGACTAACTCTTTGGTTTTGTAGTTAGGTAAGACTGAGGGCAGTGGGTAGATAGCATAATGGTTATGCAGAGAGACTCATGACTGAGGCTTTAATGCCCCAGGTTTAATCCCCCTGCACCACCCTAAGCCAGAGCTGAGCAGTGCTCTGGTTAAAAAAAAAAAAGGAAAAATGAAAACACTGAATGTTTAAGCCTAGTCACACTCGTCTAGTGAGCTGTTTGTATTTAGAGAAAAATTTTGTGACCAAAATTGTCCAAAATGCTGTCATGCAGAAATAAAGTTCATAAGGGTCAAAGAAATGGATGAGATCAGATATCTACCCTTCCCCCCCCAAAAAAAAAATTACATAGGTTTTTCAAATGGTGCCTGCACCACGAATCCACTGCTCCTGGAGGACCATTTTTTCCCCTTTTGTTGCCCTTGTTTTATCATTGTTGATGATGTCATTTGTTGTTGGATAGAACAGAGAGAAATGGAAAGAGGAGGGGAAGACAGAGGGGGGGAGAGAAAGACACCTACAGATCTGCTTCACCGCCTGTGAAGCGACTCCCCCGCAGGTGGGGAGCCGGGGGCTCGAACCGGGATCCTTATGCCTGTCCTTGCGCTTTGCGCCACATGCGCTTAGCCCTCTGCGCCACCCCCTGACTCCCAATTATAGGTTTTACGTCCACTTTCTATTATTTACCTTCCTGTCTCAGATCTGAAGCAACATCTAGCATCTAGTAAGTACTGGGTAATATTCCCCCCCCCTTTTTTTTAACTTTTTATTTTAATGAGAGAGATACAGAGAAAGACAAAAGCTCTGCTCAGCTCTGGTTTATGGTTGTGCTGGGGATTGAACCTGGGACCTTGGAGCTTCAGAGATGAGAGCCTTTTGCATAACCATTATGCAGATCTCCCCAGCTCTGGATAATAGTTTTTGCATGAAGAGGTGGAACATGAACGTCATTGATGATACTGCTGTGCTCTGGTCCCTCATAATGGACACTTGTTCAAATGTGTTCCTGCTGAGAATTCAACCCTCATCTCTAAGAAAACTATCAGTTGAGTTTTAGTGGTAGCGGGTTTGAAGAAATGCTCAAACAGCTTGATGCTCTAAGAACTTTAATCTATTTCAGTGTTGTCCTAGGGGCCCGAGTAACAGCTCAAGGAGCAGCTGGTGTGCCTCGGGGTGTACACTCAACAAATGCCTGACTATCCGTCAAGTTCTCTTATTTCCACAGTTGTGCTTGCCCCACTTAGCAGCGGCTTCAGGGGCTGCCACTTTCTTCACCCCTTGAACTAGAATACACGCTCCACCACTTATAATCCCTTCCACACATTGATTAAAGCCACTACCAGAGTGGGGGAAAAAAAGTCGTATCTCAGCTTTAAAATTGGGACAGATGGCTAGAAAGGACAGCTCACTGAGCAGAGTTCATGCCTTCCCTTGCGAGAAACCAAGGCTTGAGTCCCAGCACCACACAGAAAGTCCCTGGTACCATGGAAAGTTCTGGTACTATATTCCTCTCCCCTTTCCATCGGAATGCGAAACTACCCCAGCTTTACAATAGAACCAAATTATAAATTCACCTACCTCAGGATGGTTGTGGACAATACACTGAGTTAATTTTTACCTGTTTTCTTATTTGCTAGGACAGAGAGAGATTTACAGAGAGAAGGCAGAGAGGAGAGAGAGATACCTGCGATGCTGTCTCATCCCTTGTGAAGCTTCCCTCCTGTGGTGGAAAGTGGGGGTTTGAACCCAGCTTCTTGCACATGGTAATGTGTGTGCCTAACCAAGTGTGCCACTGCAAAGCCCCAAGTTATTTGTTGTTTTTTTTTTTGACCGGAGGTATTGCTGGGGGTTTTAAGTGGAGAGTGAGTTCACTACTTCTAGCGACCATTTTGTGTCCCCTACCCCTTTCTCCCCCCTTTATTTGAAAAGACAGAGAAATTGAAAGGGGGAGGGAGAAGATAAGGAGAGAGACAGACAGACACCTGCAGTACTTGAACTAGGTCCTTGGGCAAGGCAAAGTGTGCTTGCGTGCTTCACCAGCTGCTCCAGTGCCCTGCAGCCCTCCCCGAGTTCCTTTTCAAAGGATTTCTTTAATGAGAGAGTGGCCAGAGTATGGCTGTGGCATATAAAATGTCAGGAGCCAAAACTTCACCGAAGCACGAGTCTCTGCATGACCATTATGCTATCTACCCCTGCCCCGAGTTAGTATTTATGAAGACGGACACAACGCTGTAAAGTATGCATTTAATAAAAATCTGTTCTAGGTTTATTCGATGACCTTACCTACCCCTATATACACCACCTTCTAGGAATTACTAACCCAGTTTGAGTGTGATTTAACATTCAACATAGTAAATGTGATATTTGCTATATATTGACATATGCAGATGTATGAATGTATAGTTGTCGCATCCACCCTTGCCTGCAAGGATCACGCAACGCCGAGTTCTTCTTCAAGCAGTTTATTCGGGAACCTTGAACAGCAAAAAGCCCCGCTATAACCTAACCTCCAACTTATATACTCATGGGTCAGCCAATCCCAAGGGCACACGTGGCAGCTGCTCATAGGCACATGATCGCGGAAGCAAGCGCTCTCTCAGTCTCAGACCATTTATGGAGTCGTTTACTTCTCCCTGTGGTCTGGAGGGTAGAGGAGGCTGGTGCCATCTTGGGGCGCGGCACATGGCTCTCCACATATAGTGACTGTAATATCAAATTTAACATAAATCTGTTTGGGTGGGGGAGATACAGAGCTTTGTGGTGGATGTGGTGTAGAGCTACATTCCTGTAATTTTACAATATTGTAAGCTGCTGTTAAAGCACCGCTAAGAAAGGAAGAAGGAAAGAAAGAAAGAAAGGTGGGCCGGCGGTGGCACACCTGTTGAAGCACACACATTACAGTGTGCAAAGTAGCCAGGTTCAAGCCCCTGGTCCCCCACCTGCAGGGGGAAAGCTTCACAAGTGGTGAAGCAGGACTGTAGGTGTCTCTTTGTCTCTCCCTCCCTCTTTATCTCCCCTCCTCTCAATTTCTGTCTCTGTCCAATAATAAATAAAGTCAAAAGAGAGAAAGGAAAGGAGAGAAAATACAGGGTGGGGAAAAACTACATTCACTTGCAAAAGGAAAACAGGTCAAAGAAGAAGCAAACTGCCCCTAAGAATCTGTGAGAGCTCCGCCGTTATAGTTGAGAGGCGGGGCGCAGAACTTAGGCAGTAGGTGAGGTGTGAAACTGCCCTTGTAAATAAATCACTGACCAAAAAATACTTTAAGGGAGCCGGGCAGCGCAGTGGGTAAAGCGCACATGGCGCCAAGTGCAAGGACCAGCGTGAGGATCCCCATTCGAGCCCCCGGTTCGAGCCCCCGGCTCCCCCACCTACAGGGGAGTCGCTTCACAGGCGGTGAGGCAGGTCTGCAGGTGTCTGTCTTTCTCTCTCCCTCTGTCTTCCCCTCCTCTCTCCATTTCTCTCTGTCCTAGCCAACAATGACATCAATAACAACAACCACCCACAACAACAATAAAACAACAAGGGCAACAAAGGTGAAAAAAAAAAGTGGTCTCCAGGAGCAGTGGACTTGTAGTGCAGGCAGGGAGCCCCAGTAATAAACCTGGAGGCAAAAAAAAAAAAAAAAAAAACCACAAAAAAATACTTTAAAATCAAAGGAAAAAAAAAAGTTAAGAGTAGTATTCCATTGCATAATATTGTTGAAAGACAAGGTACCACCCAGAAAATAGGAGTGGTTCCAGGTGAGACTTGGAAAGGTGGAGGCAGGGCTTGGGTTTTAAAAGAAAGACCCTCGCTCTCGGCCTGACCGTCATGTAAGAATTGAGGAGAGAGCATGATTATTCAGTTTATTCATGATTATTCAGTTTATACTTTAAACTTTTATTCGGGAAAAGTTGAGAACATTCACATTTTAGGGCATGAGAGAAAGATAGAGACAGAAAGTAAAAAGGTCCTTTTTAAAAAGGTCTCTCAACAGCATGGTTGTAGATAAATGAATAGATATCCCATAACTTATTTATCCAGTCACCTGTCAGTGGGCATTTAAGTTGATTCCTTACTTTAGCTATGTGAATAATGCAGCTGTTAGTGTAGAGGTGAATATGTCTATGGCTTCTACTTGGGCAGAAGAATTCTTCGCCCTGTGCCAGGACCCTGAGATCCTAGAGTGTCCTGGGATTGAGAGAAAATAAACTTCAGTCACTTCATAGTTGTATCTGAAGAGTCTAGAGGGACAGAACCTAATACCTTAAATGGGAGAATGTCAGGAGTGCCCTCATCAGACCTCTGGACAGAGTATTTTTATTTTATTTTTATTTAAGAAAGGAAACATTAACAAAACCATAGAATAAGAGGGGTACAATTCCGTACAATTCCCATAACCCGATCTCCATATCCCACCCCCTCCCCTGATAGCTTTCCCATTCTCTATCCCTCTGGGAGCATGGACCCAGGGTCGTTGTGGGTTGCAGAAGGTGGAAGGTCTGGCTTCTGTAATTGCTTCCCCGCTGAACATGGGCGTTGACTGGTCGGTCGGTCCATACTCCCAGTCTGCCTCTGTCTTTCCCTAGTAGGGTGTGTCTCTGGGGAAGCGGAGCTCCAGGGCACATTGATGGGGTCGTCTGGACAGAGTATTTATTGATACAATCACATCACATCAAAAGGAACAGGAAGATCCAAGATGCTTTTAGGTAAAACAACTCCAGAGCAATTGTCAAAGCACAAATGACTTACAAGGTGCGGGAGAGATCAAGAATGTGTTAAACCGGGAGTCGGGCGGTGGCGCAGCGGGTTAAGCGCACGTGGCACAAAGCGCAAGAACCCAAGTAAGGATCCGGGTTTGAGCCCCGGGCTCCCCACCTGCAGGGGAGTCCCTTCACAGGCAGTGAAGCAGGTCTGCAGGTGTCTTTCTCTCCCTCTCACTGTCTTCCCCTCCTCTCTCCATTCTCTCTGTTCTATCCAACAACAACAACATCAATAACACCAACAAGAGCAACAAAAGGGAATAAATATTTTTTTTTAAAAAAGAATGTGTTAAACCTTGATGACAATAATCTTTGAATGTCTTCAGGCAGGTGTAATTCTTGGACACTTCAAGAAATACGCAGGTCACTCTGCTATGCACAACCCCATACCATACCCTTCAGGGAAGGAACCGGAGCTGGAGTTACAGATCCGCATTTTGCATGATCTCCAGGCCTGTGGGTGGGCTGCCATCATAACTCTGACGCTCTTCACACTTCTGCCTTCAGGGCAGCAGCAGCACCTGCAGCAGTGACAGCAAGGAGGCCTGATACCTTCCTTCCTTCCTGGTCACCTGTTTACAATCAGCCAGACAGGTTTTGTAAACATGGAGGCTTTAGGTAACATCCATAGAGGTTTTTGGTTTTTTGGTTGTTTTTTTTTTTGCCTCCAGGGTTACTGCTGGGGCTCGGTGCCTGCACTATGAATCCAGTGCTCCTGGAGGCTATTTTTTCCCCCTTTTGTTGCCCTTGTTTATTGTTGTCATTATTGTTGCTGTCGTTGTTGGATAGGACAGAGAGAAATGGAGAAAGGAGGGGAAGACAGAGAGGGGGAGAGAAAGATAAGACACCTGCAGACCTGTTTCACCTCTTGTGAAGTGACTCCCTGCAGGTAGGGAGCCAGGGGCTCGAACTCGGATCCTTACTCCGGTCCTGGCGCTTCGTGCCACGTGCACTTAACCCGCTGCACTACTGCCCGGCCCCCTATCAATAAAGTTTTTAACAATAAGAAATCTGGGATCAGAAACTTCTTCAACGTATATCCACAGGGACTGCACCAGTTTACATTCCCACCAACCCTTGTTTCCTGTTTTGTTGATGTTGGCCATTCTCACTGGTGTGAGGAGCTTATTAAACTGGGTTGAAGTTGCACTTCTCTAGTGATAAGTGTTGTGGGACTTTTTTTTTTTTTTAATATATATGTCTGTGGGCCATCTAAAAGTCTTTGGAGAATTTGTTTCCTCAGATCTTTTGCCTACTTGATTATGTCTTAGTCACCTGACACTGACTACTGCTTTCCACATTCGAGGACTTGTCATCGCCTGGGGGCCAGCTGGATAATCCAGCATGATCTCTTTGTCTCAGACTAGCAATCTGAAGTGCCCCTGTAACCACAGTTGCCGTGAAACCCAGCACACTAGTGGGCAGGTTTCACGAGCAGGACGTAGGCGGATTTGGTCGAGTGCTGGCTGTTCTATCCACCAGGGGCTGGAACCAAAGATGAAAAAAGATCCTAAATGTCAGGGTTTCTTGTTTGTTTGTTTATTCAAGACAGAGAGAGAGAGAGACCACAGCACCGGAACTTCCTTCTATGCTGGGTGGGGGTGGCAGTGGGGGGAGGGTTCTTGAACCCGGGTGCAGGTGGCAAAGCCTCACACCATGCAAGTGAGCTGTTTCACTGGCCTCCAATACTAGGGGTTTCATGCCTGTTCTTGAGACGGGGCAAAAGTGCGAGGTCTCTCTTCAGGTCCAAGATGATTTCGGTTCGAGTATTTTCTTCCATTTACCTAGAACTGTAGAGATTCAGTAGAGCAACACAGCTTGCCTCACTGCCCAGATGTTCTGGTTGACAGTTAATAGATGACTTTGATTAATAAAAAATGGGGAAATAAATTAAATATTGGTAAAGGCAGTTTGGTATGCTCAGTTTTTCAAAACAAGAGTTCATGGGAAAAGAAAGCCATAAAGGGAAATATTAGTATTGGAAATAGTAGAAGCTTAAAAATAAAATAGGGCCTCTGATCATCCCTGTCGGACCTGCCTGTGTTTGGCAGTTTCCTTATTGTTCCACATCTGTAAGGTTGGCAGAGGAGAAATTCGGAAATGATCAAAAACCAATTTGCCAAATGTATTTTATTTTTGAACTTGTTTATGGATTGATCAATAATTCATCCTTTACCATCTGTCTCTTAAAGGCTCACTGACTGTAATTGTTATCAATGGCAAATTAGGATCTTGGGGAAAACTAATGGTCTTTTTTTTTTTTAAGAATTTATTTATTCATGAGAAAGATAGGAGGAGAGAGAAAGAACCAATCATCACTCTGGTACGTGTGTTTGCCAGGGATTGAACTCAGGACTTCATGCTTGAGAGTCCAATGCTTTATCCACTGTGCCATTTCCCGGACCACAATTATCTTTTTTTTTTTTTAATATTTATTTATTCCCTTTTGTTGCCCTTGTTGTTTTATTGTTGTAGTTATTATTATTGTTGTCATTATTGGATAGGACAGAGAGAAATGGAGAGAGGAGGGGAAGACAGAGGGGAAGATAAAGATAGACACTTGCAGACCTGCTTCACTGCCTGTGAAGCAACTCCCCTGCAGGTGGGGAGCTGGAGGGTTCGAACTGGGATCCTTATGCCGGTCCTTGTGCTTTGTGCCATGTGTGCTTAACCCACTGTGCTACCGCTCGACTCCCCAATTTTCTTTTTTAAAGAACATAGTATCTGTGGTCTGGGAGGTGGCTCAGTGGATAAAGCATAAAACTCTCAAGCATGAGGTCCTGAGTTCAGTCCCCAGCTGCACACATACCAGAGTGATGTCTGGTTCTTTCTCTCTCCTCCTGTCTTTCTCAATAATCAATTTAAAAAAGAAAGAGAGAAAGAAAGAAAGAACATAGTATCTCAAATTAAATGTCCCAAATTTAGAGTCCATAGATAATGAACACAAATGACTTAGAGCTGTGCTTCAGGCAAATGGAAGGATTATTTGATGAGATGGAGAGTACAAATAAGATAACAGAAAACCCTTCCAGACTTGAGCATGGAGCTCTTTGAATAGCCTTCAATTATTTGCTTAGCCAATCTGAATAGTCTCCCTTTTAAATATCACTTCAATTTGAAAAGGTCTGCTGTCAACTGCCAGCACATGAATGTACGTAGCTGGTGACTGCACTGAGTACAGACAACCTCTCCAACAGCCTCTTGTATGCGGACTACTCCCCCCTCCCGCCATCAAAGTCTTAGTGGCTGTTTTTTTTATTTGAATAAATGGTGAAGAGGTGGGACAAACTCTTCCCACAGACAGATGAATACAGGCGGGGAGACACGGACCATCTTAGTCTGTTATGCACCTTTTCTATTTCCTTTTCTTCTCTATTTTTTTTCTGTCTTTAAACAAAATTTTGTAATAGAGAAATTGAGAGGGGAGGGGAAGATAAAGAGGGAGACAGAAAGACCCCTACCTGCAGCACTGTCTCACCCCCTGGGAAACTTTCCCCCTGCAGATGGAAACCAGGGGCTTGAACTTGCATCCCTGAGTATGGCAACATGTTCACTGCCCAGCCCTGGTGCAGCTCATCAACACATTACAAATTGTAACCGTTGAACACATATTATTGTTCAGATTTGCTGGTTCTCATTATTCCTCTGTGAGCCATATGCTGATAGTAACCTTACTTCCAAGGATAGGACTGTGGCTTAGGGAGATTATCAAGTCTCATCCTACTGGTAAGTGACAGTGACAGTCGATCCCTGATTTCTCGCTCTCGTTTTTAAAAGATTTAATTATTTTAAGGGGCCGGGTGGTGGCGCACCGGGTTGAGCCCACATTATAGTGCATAAGGACCCAGGTTCAAGCCCCCACTCCCCACCTGCAGGGGGAAAGCTTTGCGAGTGATGAAGCAGGGCTGCAGGTGTCTCTCTGTCTCTCTCCCTTCAACCACCTCCTTCCCTTTCAATTTCTGGATGTCTCTATCCAGTAAATAAATAAAGATAATATTTTTTTTTTTAAATGATTTAATCATTCTAGAGCAAGCATGCACGCTAGATACCAGAGCAGCACTGCAGTAGATGCGATGCCAGGGAACAAACTCGGGAACCCAGACATCTCTCTCTTTTTCCCCGTAAGTTTAAATTTTATTTGCCACCTGGTTTATCACTGGGGTTTGGTGCCTGCAGTAGCAATTCACTACTCCTGGCCACACACCCCCTTTTCTTTCTCTCTTTCTTTCTTTCTTCCTTCCTTCCTTTATTTTTTTTCCCTTTGTCTGTCTTGTTCTTAAATAGGACAGAGAGAAATTGAAGGGGGACATAAAGGGAGAGGGAAAGAGAGACACCTGCGGACCTGCTTCACCACTCAGGAAGTTTCTTCCCGTAGGTGGGGAGTGAGGGCTCAAACCCGTGTCTTTCTGCGGATAATGTGTGTGGTCAACTCGGTATGCCACTGCCTGGCCAATTATTTATTTTCATTTAGAGCAGGGGAGACAGCTCTGCCTGTTAGGGCTCTAGCATGTATCACATATATGTATCACATGTATCACATATATGTATTACATATACCAGTACTGGACAGTGCTCTGATCACTCCCTTCTGTCTTTCCTCTATCATTCTCACATAGTAAATATTTAACATTCGTTTAAACATTTATTTAGTTAGACATTTTCATGAGAGAGACCGGAATACCACTCAGCTCTGACATATGAAGGCACTGGTACTGAAGCCGGTGGGTCTCTGGGGCATGAGGTATGCAAGTTTGATGCTCTGAAGCTGAGCTATCTCCCTGGGACCCTGAGCTCTCTTTTAAAAAACATAAGTGGCCTGAGAGGTGGCGCAGTGGATAAAGCACTGGGCTCTCAAGCATGAGGTCCTGAGTTTGACTCCCAGTAGCACATGTACCAGAGTGATGTCTGGTTCTTTCTTTCTCATAAATAAACATATAAATAAAAAAGATTAAAAAACACATAAAATCATTTGTTGCCCTGTTTTATAGACCTCACTCTAATGCCATTTGCCTTTGATTCTCTGGCTCAGATGCACATTCGAATCATCCAGGGCATTTTACAAAATAACACTGCCTAGAATCCACTCATAGGCTCTTTTTTTTTTTTTAATTATTTATTTACTAATTGGATAGAGACTGAGAGAAATTGAGAAGAAGGGGGAATTAAAGAGGGAGACAGACAGACAGACACCTGCAGCCCTGTGTTACCACTTGTGAAGCTTTCCCCCTGCAGGTAGGGACCTGGGGCTTGAACCTGGGTCCTCGTGCACTGTAATGTGAGCACTCAACCAGGTGCACCACCGCCTGGGCCCCTCATAGACTCTTAAGAACACCACTCTTAATGGTAGCAAATGCTTATATTGGTCTTATAGGTGCCCAGCAAGTTTCTCAGGTGCCTATATATGTTCTGATTTAATCCTTAAAACAATCTCCTGCTGGTCTAGTGTCCTAGTGTCTCTCTTGCCTTTTTTTTTTCCTTTTAATATTCTCTTGCCCCCCCCCCTTTTTTTCTTTTTACCATAGCACTGATCAGCTCTGGCTTACGGTGGTGTGGGGGATTGAACCTGGGACTTTGGAGCCTCAAAGCATGAGAGTCTCTTTGCATGTAACCATTATGCTACCTACCCCTCCACTCCTGCCCTCTCTACCCCTCTTATTGTCTCTGTATCTGAATGAAAAAGCAGTCGGACATGGTGAAATATGAAAGGCCCCAGCACCAAAACAAACAAACAAACAAAAAAGCCTTATTTATTGGCCAAGAGACATTGAAGTCCAGTTCTGAAAGAAATGGTGGATTAGTTGAGGTAGAAGCCGCTCTCTTCTTCCTCACTGGGGTTCTAAACAAGTTGAGGAAATCAAGTTTGAACAAGGGTCACTTCCCTCAATTACTGCTTGGGAGCAGGCTTAGGTCTAGTGGACTGAAATTAGACAGACTTGTCCCTAGTCAGATACTAGCTAGGTGGGACAGGCCTCTGCAGACAAGGCGAGGATGGGAATGGAGAATGGAGAAGACAGGCTCTGTGCTGTGCTAGAAGGCTTTCTCCAAGAAGGAAGACACGGAGCTGAACCAACAGGTCCTGCAATTCCTCCAAAATTGTGATGGAGGTTCTCACTGCAGAGCCACAGGGGTGAACTGAGTGAAGGGGAAATGAGTTTCATTAGCATTATTTTTTGCACTAGATTAAAGGGTAATTCATGGGCAGGGGTTGAGAGCATAATAGTCACCCAAAGAAACTCGTGCCGGAGGCTCCAAAGTTCCAGATTCAATCTCCCACCCCCCACCCCAACTGCCACCACCATAAGCCAGAGCTGTACAGTGCTCTGATAAATAAAAAGGGAATTCATAATAAACTATTGTTAATCAACAGTTCCCAAAACTATTCCCGGTAGCTCCAAAAATTGTTACCAGCAGCCAGGACTCGGTTCATGAGGCCATAAATAAAACACACAAAACAAAAATAAAGTATTTTCTAAAAAGGAAAGTTGTCTCTTTCCCTACCGCCGGCCTCCAGGATGCGCGGAGGTGGAGGCGGAGGCTCAGGTGTATTCAGGATTCAGCTCCACCCTTAACCCACCGCCAAGGCCGAGGGAGGGAGGAAGGCATTGCAGCTGCAGGTGTAATGGACGCGAATACCGCTCTCCAAGAGGTGCTGGAGACCGCCCAGCAGGCGCCTTCGCGAAGCTGCCAAAGCCTTAGACAAGCGCCAAGCCCACCTTTGTGTGCTTGCATCCGACTGGAATGAGCCGATGTGTGGTTGGTAGAGGCCCTCTGTGCTGAACACCAGAGCAGCCTAGTTCAGGTTGATGACAAGAAGCTTGGAGAATGGGTAGGCCTCTGTGAAGCTGATGGAGAGGGCAAACCTCGTTGGTTTGGTTGCAGCTGTGTAGTCGTGAAGGACTATGGCAAAGAATCTCAGACCAAAGATGTCATCGAGGAATGATACTTCAAATGCAAGAATAAAAAATAGAAATAAAATCGGCTTTAAAAAAAAAAAAGAAAGTAAGTACTCTTGGGTCAAAAGGAAGAAAGGAAACATACTCTGAGGGGGTGGTGGGGAGTGGGATCTTTCTTCACCCAGCAGGCTGAGAAAGAGACGCTGTAGAGACAAGCTCACAGACGCTCCCAACATTACAGTAAGGGCAGGGGCAGGCCATGCACAGGCTCACCTGCCGCCAACAGGGAACATGTGAAGCCTGGAGCTGCAGGAGGGGCCGGAGCACGCGGAGCGAGGGAGTCTGCTCACCTGAGAGGTGCGGCTCGTGTGCTCTTACTCAGCAAACAACTCCGGGAAGATTTCATTAGAAATCTGGGTCCTTACAGGTGAATGACATTAGTCCCTACCACAACTGCCCTGTGTCCTCCCACTCACTTCCCATGCACACACAAAAACCTGGACTGCAACTTGTGGGGCTCCTCTTCATTTATTTATTTTTGTTTCTTGCCCTTTTTTTTTTTTTATTGTTGTTGTTATTGATGTCGCTGTTGTTGGATAGGACAGAGAGAGATGGAGAGAGGAGGGGAAGACAGAGAGGGAGAGAGAACGAGAGACACCTGTAGACCTGCTTTATCGCTTATGAAGCGATTCCCTTGCAGGTGCGGAGCCGGGGTCTCGAACCGGGATCCTCATGCCTGTAATGCGCTTTGCGCCGCGTGCGCTCAACTTGCACTACCGCCCCACTCCCTTTATTTGTTTCTTATATGTAATAGTACAGAGAGAAATTGAGATGGGAGACGGAGAGAGAAGAGGGAGAAAGAAAAACACCAGCAGCACTGCTTCACCGCTTCTGAAGCTTCCCCCTGTGCAGGCTTGAACCTGCTAACTTGTGCACTCAACCAGATGCGCCACCCCCTGCTGGCCTGGGGCTTCTTTTTTTTTTTTTTTTTTGTAACTATTTTTTGGCTTAACTTTAAATCTTCACCATATCAGTTAAAGAGGACTCTCCTTTGGGCCTCCTTCCGTGACCCCCTCAAGGCTCTGAGTTGGGGTGCGTGGTGCGAATGGGATAACTTTACACGTCTTAGGCAGCCCCGCGATCTCACGTTTTCACCTGCCCAAAAGAAAGGCCTAGGTAAGGCCCTGCTCTAAATGCACCTCTTTCAATTTAGAGCCACTGACCACTCAGTTACCCTGGTACACGCCTAAATTAAGTGCACCCACCTGACTGCGTAGGCGTTTGTTTTGCATTTAAAACAATGAAAATGGAATGGAAAGGATTTAACTGCTTTCTTTTCCCGGAACTATAGAATTTAAAAAGATGTGGTTGAAGTAAGGGCTCATGACTGGAGGGCGTTAATCACTGCAATTTAAAAGGAAAAAACAAACAAACAAAAAACAGTGCCTAGGACATAATAGGAATTTTAAAATGTTTTATCTTTTTTTATTTATTGGATAGAGACAGCCAGAAATTGAGAAGGGGAAGATACAGAGAGAGAGACAGAGTCCCCCTGCAGATGGGGACTAGAGGCGCGAGCCTGGGTCCTTGAGCACTGTAACACGCTCAACCAGGGGGCCACCTGGCCCCTTTAGTTGCTTCTGTGTACTGGTTCGATAAGGTTGGCATTGCCAAGTGCCACTGATGGGTGGTTTTAACAACAGCAGTGTCTTTTTCCTCATTGCTGTCAAGGCTGTAAGTCTTAGATCAAGTTGCTCTTGGCCTAGTCCCTTCTGAGGCCTTTCTCTTTGGTGTGATAGATAATTGATTGTCGTCTCTGTTCCTGTCTGCTGGCTCTGTTAGCCTGTCTTTCCATTATATCGGGATTAGATAGTACTTGTTAGATTTCAGGTTGTGTAGTCATGTAGGCATACGTCCAAATTTCAGATCTTCCCTTTATTAGCTCCATGGCCTTGGACTAGCTCCTTAACATCTGTTGGCTATTGGATATAGTGTGATAGCAGCAGTCGGTAATACCTTCCTTAATAAGAAGCGAGAGAATTCAACGGGAGGGGCCAACATGCTACTATGCACAAGGGCTGGAGCTCGAGTCCCTGGTCCCCACCTGCAGGGGGAAACCTTTGCAAGTGGTGAAGCAGTGCTGCAGATTTTTCTCTCTCAATTTTTTAAAAAATTATTTTTGTTTATTTATTTGACACAGAAAAATCGAGAGGAGAGGGAAATAGAGAGGGGAAGAGAGAGAGAGAGAGAGATACCTGCAGCCTCGCTGCACCACTCATGAAGCTTCCCCCCCCTGCAGGTGGGGACCAGGGGCTTGAACCCTGGACTTTGCGCACTGTAATGTATGTGCTTAACCAGGTGCGCCACCACCTGGCCCCCTCTCAGTTTTATTTATTTATTCATGAACAAGATAGGAGAGAGAGAGAGAACCAGACATCACTCTGGTACATGTACTGCCAGGAAATGAACTCAGGACCTCACACTTGAGAGTCTAATGCTTTATCCACTGTACCACTTCCTGGACCACTCTTTCTTCCTCTCCATTCTTGATTTCTGGCTGTCTCTATCCAGTAAATAAATAAAGATTAAAAAAAAGAAAGAAAGAAAGGGGAATTCAATGAGATGATGATATACACTGTTAGGAAGTAAAGTTTTTCTTTACACTCTTAAATTTCATGTTAATTAAACTAATACAAGACAGAGTGACAGGAGGAAAGACACACTTTTTGTTTTCAAGTACATTTCACTGTTAGTGATTTCACAGTGGTTTGCAGAATTAAAAGATCTCAGGGGTGAAGGGTAGATAGCATAATGGTTATGCAAAGAGACTCTCATAGCTGAGGCTCCAAAGCCCCAGGTTCAACCCCACACACCAACATAAGCCAGAGCTGAATAATGGTCTGGTGAAAAAAAAAAAAAGATTTCAAGGTTATGGTTTCAGCCGTGACAAAGCTTGGGCCTGCAAAACACATCACCTGGGAGAGTGTCTGCTGCGTCATGCACACGACCCAGGTTCAAGCCAGGCTCTCACTGTGCTGAACGAAGCTTTAGTTCTGCCTCTGTCTCCTTCTATCTTTGTCTCTGCCCTCCCAGCTGAAAAAGTCCACTTACAATGGTCAAATCTCAGCAATAATGAAAACAAGAAAAAAAAGACACACAACTTTTGTGGTCCAAGAGGTGGTGCAGTACATAAAGCATCGGATTCTCAACCATGAGGTCCCGAGTTCGATCCCCAGGAGCACATGTACCAGAGTGATGGCTGGTTCTTTCTGTCCTCTTATCTTTCTCATGAATAAATAGATAAGTAAATAAATAAATAAATTCTTTTTTTTAAAAAAGAAATCTATCTTCTTAGAAAAATATGCACACACAAAGGTTTTCGTTTGTTTGTTTTGGTTTTTTAAAAAACACACACAACTTGGGAGTCAGGCTGTAGCGCAGTGGGTTAAGCGCAGGTGGCGCAACGCACAAGGACCGGCAGTAGGATCTCGGTTCGAACCCCGGCTCCCCACCTGCAGGGGAGTCGCTTCACAGGCGGTGAAGCAGGTCTGCAGGTGTCTATCTTTCTCTCCTCCTCTCTATCTTCCCCTCCTCTTTCCATTTCTCTCTGTCCTATCCAACAACGACAACAACAATAATAACTACAACAATAAAACAACGAGGGCAACAAAAGGGAATAAATAAAAAAAATAAAATTTAAAAAAATAGGAAAAAAACACAACTTTTGTAATTTACATGTAAGGCATTTACAGAAAAGCAGGGAGACAAAGATGCAGTTGGACTCGGGCCTTTATACCATTTTTTAAAATAATTTTTTAATCTTTATTTATTGGACAGAGCTAGAAGTCAAGAGGGAAGGGGGTGATAGAGAGGGAGACAGAGAGACACCTGCAGCACTGCTTCACCACTTGCAAGGCTTTCCCCCTGCAGGTGGGGGCTGCGGGCTCGAACCTGGGTCCTTGTGCATTGTAACATATGCGCTCAACGAGGTGCGCCACCACCTGGCCCTGCTCTTATACCATTTTTAACAAAAGCGAACAGGATGGGAAGTGGGTAGGAAATGAATGGAAGATGAGGGGTTTTGACCATTGAAACACCTCACTTGGGTACTGTGCTACTGACTGTTCCCTGTACACAGCCCAGGTTCAAGCCTAACCCCCACCTCATTGAAAGTCTCTTTTTACTCTTTTATTCTCTCTCTGTGTCTATATATAGAAAGAAAAAGAAAGAAGTGCTATGCCATAAAATAATAAACAAGGCCTTTTGCCAGGCTGACAAAGAGAAAAATCTTCAAGAACATTTCATTGTTAGCAATTTCACAGTCGTTTGCAGAATCAAAAGATCTTAGGGTCATGGTGTCACCCAAGACACACAGGTAGGGCCTGCGAATAGATCACCTGGGAGACAGTCTGCTGTGTCTCCACAGCCACAGATAGAAAAGCCCTAGGCTTAAGGCATTTACAAGTGCAAGAACTCAGTTATTCTGAATATCAAAAGATAAGGCATCCAGACACCTGGGCACTGAATAGAATTTTGCTGCTGACATCAGGGGTAACCACCAATACATGCCACCTACTTTCCCAGGGACCCAGTTTTCATTGAAAAGCAGTGATGCCCAGCAGAGAGCCCATGGTTCTCTCCTTGCCACAGGCCTTTCTCTGCCTCAGCTTTAGGCCGATGGCTTCTCTTTACTGTCTACGCTTCTCTTGGCGCCTGTTTCTTGATATGTTCATCCCAATAAACTTGATAAAAACCTTTGTTGCTGCTTTACTCTCTCTCCGGTGCATCACTGACCACAAGGAGGCCAAAGAGGTCTTTAAGAAAGACAGAGAGGGAGTCAGGCAATAGCGCAGCGGGATAAGCGCAGGTGGTGCAAAGCGCAAGGACCAGTGTAAGGATCCCATGGACCTTGAAAAAGTCATGTTAAGTGAAATAAGTCAGAAATGGAAGGATGAATATGGGATGATCTCACTCTCAGGCAGAAGTTGAAAAACAAGATCAGAAAAAAAAACACAAGTAGAACTTGAAATGGAATTGGTGTATCACAGCAAAGTAAAAGACTCTGGGGTGGGTGGGTGGGGAGAATACAGGTCCAAGAAGGATTCAGAGGACCTAGTGGGGGTTGTAGTGTTATATGAAAAACTGGGGAATGTTATGCATGTACAAACTATTGTACTTACTGTTGAATGTAAAACATTAATTCCCCAATAAGAAAAAAAGAGAAAAAAAATTTAAAAAATGCAAAAAAATCATACATTTTTTCTCAGAAATGTGAAAAAAAAAAAAAAAGAAAGCTGGAGGCAGGGCTTGGGTTTTAAAAGGCTTAGCCTTTGGGCTTTCTCTGTCTCTCCCTCTTCCCCTCCCTCTCCCTTTTTTCTCTCTCTCCATCTCTCATCACCATGTGGCCACCACAATGTAAGTCTCTCTTTTGCCGCACCTGTAATCACTCCTAGTTTCTGGGTGGGGTCTTGTCCCTCAACAGTGTTGATGTTCACATAGTGCCGTGCCAGGTAGAGGAGTGCAGCTCCCCCTCCAGCTACAATGTGGGGAGCATCTTCTCGGGGGCATTTGCACTCAGCTGTAGGCAAATACAGGATGGGCAGAAAGCTCTCATCTTGATTCTCACTTGCCTTCATCTTAAACTAATCCTGCCAAAGTGGCATAGTGGGTGGTGACATATCACATCCCTGTTAGTGACCAGGCCTGGTTGCAGTAGGCAGTGGATCCCTAACAGAGGAGAACTGGAGTCCAGTCCCAGTAGAATGGAAGAGGGATGAAGCTTTTTATTTTTATTCACTTTTTAAGTATTTTTTTAAAATAGTATTTATTTATTATTGGATAGAGACAGAGAGAAACTGAGAGGGGAGGAAAAGGTAGAGAGGGAGAGAGAGACACCTGCAGCCCTGCTTCACCATTTGTGAAGATTTCCCTCTGCAGGTGGGGGCCAGGGGCTTGAACCTACATCCTTGTACACTGTGATGTATGTTCTTAAGCGGGTGCACTAACACCTGGTCCTCTTTTAAAGTATTTTTAAAAAATTGTTATTATCTTATTTATCAGAGAGAAATCGACAGAAGGGGAGACAGAGGAAGAGCGATATGAAACACTGCAGCCCTGTTTCACTACTTGGGAAACTTTCCCCCTGCAGATGGGGGCCAGGGACTTGAACCCAGGTCCTTCTGCACTGTAACATATGTTCTCAGGCAGGTGCACCACCACCTGGGCCTGAGGGATGAAGCTTTTTTTTTTTTTTTTGCCACAATGGTTATCACTGGAACTTGGTGCATCCACTCTCCTGGTAGTCATTTTTTAATTTCTTTATTAGGGAATTAATGTTTTACATTAATTACAGTAAATACAGTAGTTTGTACATGTGTAACATTTCCCAGTTTTCCATATAACAATACAACCCCAATAGGTCCTCTGTCATCCTTCTTGGACCTGTATTCTCCCCTGCACCCACCCCAGAGTCTTTTACTTTGGTGCAATATACCAATTCCAGTTCAGGTTCTACTTGTGTTTGCTCTTCTGATCTTGTTTTTCAACTTCTGCCTGAGAGTGAGATCATCCCATATGCATCCTTCTGTTTCTGACTTATTTCACTCAACATGACTTTTTCAAGTTCCATCCAAGATGGGCTGATAAGTGAAGTCATCATTTTTTATAGCTGAGTAGTATTCCATTGTGTATATAGACCACAACTTGCTCAGCCACTCATCTATTGTTGGACACCTGGGTTGCTTCCAGGTTTTGCCTATTACAAATTGTGCTGCCAAGAACATATGTGTACACAGATCTTTTTGGATGGGAGTGTTGGGTTCCTTAGGATATATTTCCAGGAAAGGAATTGCAGGATCATAGGGTAGGTCCATTTCTAGCCTTTTGAGAGTTCTCCAGACTGTTCTCCACAGAGGTTGGACCAATTGACATTCCCACCAGCAGTTGCAGGAGGGTTCCTTTGACCCCACACCCTCTCCAGCATTTGCTGCTGTTACCTTTTCTGATGTCTGACATTCTCACAGGAGTGAAGTGATATCTCATTGTTGTCTTGATTTGCATTTCTCTGACAATCAGAGACTTGGAGTATTTTTTCATGTGTTTCTCGGCCTTTTGGATCTCTTCTGTGGTGAATATTCTGTCCATGTCCTCCCCCCACTTTTGGATGGGGTTATTTGTTGTCTTGTTGTTGAGTTTGGCAAGCACTTTATATATTCTGGTTATTAGCTTCTTGTCTGATGTATGGCATGTAAAGATCTTCTCCCATTCTGGGATGAAGCTTTTTTATATCTTCCTTGTTGTTGTTGTTGTTGGCCCTAAATGGGCTTTCATGCTTCAGGTCAAAATTTTTCAGATAGTGAGATAGAGCGAGAAAGATGGGGGGTGGGGTGGGGGTAGCAGGGACACCATGGGCACTGAAGCTTTCTCCAGTGCTGTGGGGGCATGGCTTGCATCTAGGTTGGGCTATTCTGATGAACCAAAGGATTTGGTTTTTCTTTCTGCCATGATCATTGCTTAAGCTTTCCTACAAAGGAGTTTTTTTGTTTTTTTTCCTCCACTTTGTTTTCTGGATTTTTTTTGGTTTTCTGTCTTTAAGTCATGAATTTGTTTGTTTGTCTTTATTCATCTTAGCCTCTCAGCACCCTGCACAAATCTGGCCTAACAGAGTAGCCACTTTTTAAGTGCTTGCTGAGTGAATGATGCCAGATAGTCGGCGTCTCGTAGTTCTGCAAACCAGCGCCAATCTACCGGCCTTATCTCGGATGTGCAGGTCTTCAGGGAAGGCTGTGGCAAGGGAAGAGGTGACTGGCAATGCTCCTGTGAACATGTGTGGAAGGAAAGCTCGGGATGCAATGAAGTAGCTTTCATAGCGTTTCCTTGTGGAAGATATATGTTAATGTCCCCAAATGTATCGGCATCTGTGTATTTTCCTGGGAACACACTGAAATGGGGTTATTTCCCTTCCAAATGAAAACCAATTAAATACATTATATTTTCCCCTTAGTGCTTTCAAAGTGTGGGTGTTGTCACCAAACATTACTAAATGTTCTAATTTAGTCATAAATGGGCTGAAAGAATGTACCGTAATGACTAAGTTCAAAGTAAGTTGTTCTAAATATTTTATCTAGTTCAGCATATGCTGTTAAGAAGGGAGAAAACAAATCCTCAGACTATAATTGTCAACATTCACTTCACCGAAAGTAAACAACAGCTGAGCATAATGGGATGATAACGACTATTCCATGGTTTCTGACATATGGCAAAGAGTGTGTCCACTTTCAAGTCAAAGATGATCAAATTCATCTATCAACTATGCCATTTTTTAAAAAATTATCTTTATTGATAGAGACAGTCAGAAGTCAAGAGGGCAGAGGGGATAGAGAGGAAGAAAGACAGAGAGACACCTGCAGCATGGCTCTGCTGTTTGCAAAGCTTTCCCCCTGCAGATGGGGACTGGGGGCTTGAACCTGGGTCCTTGAGCATTGTAGCATATGCACTCAAACCAGGTAGGCCACCACCTGGCCCCCAATTTTTTCCTTTTTTTTTTTTAGTTTCTTTCTTCTGTTTTTAAACAATTTCTTTATTGGGGGATTAATGTTTTACGTTCGACAGTAAATGCAATAGTTTTTACATGCATAACTTTTCTCAGTTTTCCACATAACAATACAACCCCTAATTATGCCATTTTTTTTTTCTTCATTCTCTCTCTTTCCTTTTTTGATTCTTCCTAGTGGAAGAAACATCTCCAGAAAAAAAACAGAAGCACTTTCCTAAAATGAGCTGGGGGTGTGTGAGAGCCAACAAATAAGCAAACAAAACCATGTAGTACATTTACAAGTCAGGGGGGAGAAATTTAAAACTCACTGTGTCTATCGTAAAGGATGAAGAAAATAAAGACTCAGGGGCCAGGGTGGTGGTGCACCTGGTTGACCCACATATGTTACAATGCAGAAGGACTCAGGTCCCAGCCCCTGGTCCTCACCTGCCATGGGAATGCTTCACGAGTGGTGAAGCAGGGCTGCAGGTGTCTCTCTATCTCTGTCCTTCTCTAGCTCCCATTCCTCTTGATTTCTGGCTGTCTCTAAATATATAAAGATAATAAAAAAAAGAAAAACTACATTTTTCCAAGATAACCATACATGGAAAGAACAAGCTTATACCTCCTGACGAAGTTCCACCTTTTTTTTTTTTTTGCCTCCAGGTTTATTGCTGGGGCTCAGTGCCCACATTATGAATCCACTGCTCCTGGAGGCCATTATTTCCATTTTTGCTGCCCTTGTTGTTGTTGAATAGGACAGAGAGAAATCGATAGAGGAGGGGAAGACCGACACCTGCAGACCTGCTTCACTGCCTGAGAAGCGACCCCACCTCACCCTACCCCCAACAAGTGGGGAGCCAGGGACTCGAACCAGGATCCTTGTAGCTGGTCCTTTGCGCTTCATGCCATGTGCACTTAACCTTCCGCGCTACTGCCCAGTCCACAAGAGTTCCACTTCATAGTTTCATTTTCTGTGAACCAAGCCTGCCATACATCTTGTGATTTGGATGCATTTTAAGATGCTCGGACACTCACAGTTATTTCTAGTGAAAGGCCAGTGAAAAGCTGCTTGAAATTTCCTTTTCCTGATCAGAAGTTTTGTGGAGGTAGGTTGTAAGCTTGGAAGAGATACAATAAAAGAGATTATCTTCAGTATGACGCACTGGCATTGCTATTCCAACCAGATACTTCAAAGTTGCCTAGTAAAGGTAGAAGCCATCTCCAATAGGCTTAGCTTCTTGGTGGAGAAGGGTAAGAGGCTGCACTCTAGGGCTAAGGAGAGTGGGGAGAAATGTTGAGAAACAAGAGTGTTCTTCTGTTTCCCCACATGAGTTGCGACAGTCTACCTTCTAATATCCTTTTTAGGATGCTTAAATCAGGATTGGCTCGGAGCCCATTGTGATTGTATAAACTGACAATGAATCAATAAATTAGTGGATGAATTAACTAGTTAGCTGATTACTAGTTAGCAGATGGATTACTACACCCAGGCAGGCAGGAATGAGTAAAAGTTCACGGGGAGCACACTGCAGAGCAAAGGGCATGCCGTACGTGACCGGATACAGGGAAGATGTAGCCATCTGGTGGCAAAGCACTGCTCTCTGAACTTTGGTTTTCTTGAATGAATAATTCATATAGGTGATACCAGCATCTCCACAGAGTGTTACTTGTTTCATTATGTTTGTCTCCCTGACATGCTGGTTTGGAAAATGATTTGAATTGCAAGTAATCAGTTTCATCGAGTGAAAATAAAGCCTGTTTATTTCATAGAGCCCTTATGCTACCAGGCCAAGCATCCTATCTGCCCAAGCATCCAGTTAGCTCTGCAGAGAGACTCTCTACTGAATTCAAAAGGAGCTTCAAGGAGGAGAGATATACACCAGAGTCAGAACAACAGATAGGGACACATATTAAGGGTAATTTAAGGTTACTTGAAAGGATAGAGCACAGAAGAATTTTCTTTTATTTTATTTATAAACAGGAAACACTGACAAAAAACATAGGATAAGAGGAGCACAACTCCCACCACCAGAACTCCGTATCCCATCCCCTCCCCTGATAGCTTTCTTATTCTTTATCTCTCTGAGAGTATGGACCCAGGGTCATTGTGGGAAGCAGAAGGTGGTAATGTCTGGCTTCTGTAATTACTTCCCCCACAGAAATATTCTAAGAAAACTAAAGGACTTCAGGGGAAAATTCAGATGACTTCTCTGAAAAAAAAAATTAAAAATCCAGCAAGTTTCATTGTATAAATTCCTTCCCCCCAAAAAAATCTACTGAGAGAAAATGTGTGTGTGTGTGTGTGTGTGTGTACATACACACATATACATACACACTGAGGCTTCACACAGGCAAGTGCTGTAATTTACACTGAACCACCTCCCCAGCTCTGCTGTATGTTTACCCCAGGTATTACCATTGCCTGGGAAGCTGAAGAGAAAAAGTAAGAATTCTGGAAGGGAAATGTCATTCATAATGAAAGAATACCCTGAGGGATGTTTTGATTTCATATCTGTCAACGACATGTCATGTCTATCCTGGAGGAAATGAGAAAAGGGGAGAGAGAGAGAGAGAAAATAAGATTTTAAATTGTTTTAGGAGTCACACGAAGCATTATCAAACCTAAGACGTGAATTGCCCAGGAGGAAGAGAAGAGGTCTTTTCTCAGAGAAAAGAACAGTAGGTCCTGAACTATAGGAGAGAGACTTACCAGTAGGTAGTAGTAGCCGGTAGATCTGTTCCTTAGATGTTTGATGACAATGGTGGGAGAGAAAAAGTCTTTGTCAAAGAAATAAAATCAGAGAACATTTTGTGTCTTGGTTCCTCTCTTCAGTCATTTAGTCATGAAAGGCAGCTAGCTGGATTTTGCTATAAAGCAAGGACACAGATTCATATTATAGATGTTAAAAGCACCATTTTAGTCCTGTTCCCTCTTGAACAATTTGATGGCTTTGATTCTTTCATCTTTAAGATGCTCTTTTCCATCCACTACCTTCTCTTACCTAACAGCTACATGTCAAGTTGGGAGGAGAGCAGATAATTACATATTGTGTCCTGTTCTCCAGGCCTAACTTAAGCTTTTCCACGAGAAGGTGTGTTTTTCCCCCCTTGAATACTGGCATTCTGATGCCACCGGAGGCAAGCTGTGTTGAATTGTTCCTTGCTGCAAAGCTTTTTGTGTGATGGGTTTCAATGTGAGACATCAGTCTGCCATTAAAATTTTGTTTTCAACTAACAACAGTTTTGCTGACCTAAATATGAATAGGCTGTATTTAACGTCTAGACAAAGGTGCAGAATATATATGCTTTACATGACTAGTACCTCCAGAGCACACCAATATTAATGTGGACTCTTACTGATCCTTCACTACGAATCCACTGCTCCCAACAATGGATTTTCTTTCTTCTTCTTCCTCTTCTTCTTCTTCTTCTTCTTCTTCTTCTTCTTCTTCTTCTTCTTCTTCTTCTTCTTCTTCTTCTTCTTCTTCTTCTTCTTCTTCTCCTTCTTCTCCTTCTTCTCCTTCTTCTCCTTCTTCTCCTTCTTCTCCTTCTTCTTCTTCTAGCGTTTGCCCTTCTTCCGTAGCCAGTCAACAGGTCAGGTTGAAAGCTGTCAGGAGCTGCTTGTTGCTGGCTTTGAAAGTGACTGGGATCCATGTGGATTCAGTCGGCTAGGAAGGATCGTCAGTTTCCCCAATGAATGGGTACTCACGGGATGCACCACGAGAAGGTCGATCCAATGATTTTCTTTCTATTTTTATTTGACAGGACAGAGAGAAATTGAAAGTGGAATGGAGACAGACAGGGGTAGAGAAAGATAGACACCTGCAGACCTGCTTCAACACTTGTGAAGTGTTCCCTTTGCAGGTGGGGAGCTGGGGCTCAAACCCAGGTGATGTGTGAAGCACACTACTCTTTGCTCAAGTTGGAATTTAAACTGAGTTACTTCACACACACACACACACACACACACACACACACACACACACAGACACACACTAAATATTTTTACTTATTTTAATGAGAGAGATACAGAGAGAAAGAAAACACACAGAGAGGCCAGAGTACTGTTCAGCTCTGCTTCAGAGCCTCAGGCATGAGAGTCTTTTGTGCTACACTGTCTCTCCAGCCCCTACTCTCTCCCTCTCTCTCCCCACCGGCCCCACACACGTTAAATAAAAATAAATAATATGTTGGGAGGAATATTTATATGTGATAGGAAAAGTGACTTATCCCTCACGTTTTCTTATCAATTTTTTATGAGATTTTTTTTTTCCTATTTCATTGTCCTTAGAGATTTGTTGATACTGTGGCTTGTAGTTTTCTAAAGTAGGTCTGTCAGTTAGCAGAATAATCACATCTATGCTTGTCTTTGATGCCTAAAATATAATTGGCAGTGCTTGCATAATGTACACATTTCACATTGCCTGACTAGATGACTGAGGATGCTCTGTTTTCTAGTCTGTGTTTATTTTTATTCCGTTTGATTTGTTTTGAGAGAACATCAGCAGGAAAATAAAGCAACTTCCTTGAGATCATTAGAAATAAAGAAGTTAGAACAAACAGTTGGAGATTGACATAACTGCCTTTTCAAAACTTAACAGTCTGTGGCCTAGGAGGTGGTATAGCAGATGAAGTGTCGGAATTTCAAGCACAAAGTCCAGAGTTTGATCCCTGGCATCACGATATGTGCCAGAGTGATCCTGTTTCCCTCTCTGTGTGTCTTTCTCACTTGCAAATGAATAAATCTTTTTTTTTTTTTTCTAATTTGTAGGCCTCAGGGAAGGGAAGTCCATAAAGGTTAAGAAGCAGATTCATTCTTGGGAAGAATATACACTTGGATGCCTCTGAAATTTATGACGTTAGGGTGACTTGGTACTACCATAATTAAAATACCATCATACATTTTCTACAGAGTGAAATTACTTCAGTGCAGCGAGATTTACAGATGTTTGCTGATTTCTGAAGCATCTCAAAGCAGTTAAGAATCACTCAGCCATATAGAGTTAATGAGTTCTGCCTTCAAACAACTTTATAGCCCTAGGTAAGAGACACTGTAGATTAAATCCTGGTTAAAGCAAGTTAATATCTAGGTAAAAGAGGGAAACACGACATGTATTTATTACACTGTTTTTTTTTTTTCACTAGAGGGTGTACCTCTGTTTTTTTTTTTTAAGCAATGATACCAGAAATACATGATGTATTCTTACTCATCCCGAGGACCAAGGACCGTGGAGCGAATTGAGAAATAAGCAGAGAGGTGGTCCGAGAGGTGTCATAGTAGATAGAGCACTAGACTTTTAAGCATGAGGTCCTGAGTTCAGTCCCCAGCAGCACAAGTTCCAGAGTGATGTCTGGTTCTGTCTATCTTTCCTGTCTTTCTCATGAATAAATAAAATATTTTTAAAAAGAGGGAGTTGAGCGGTACCTCAGTAGGTTAAGTGCACATGATACAAAACGCAAGGACCAGCATAACGATCCCGGTTCCAGCCCCCGGCTCCCCAACTGCAGGGGGTTGGCTCACAGGTGGTGAAGCAGGTCTGCAGGTGTCTATCTCTCCCCCTCTTGTCTTCCCCTCCTCTCTCCATTTCTCTCTGTCCTATCCAACAATGATGACAACAGCAATTATAACGACACTAATAAAAACAACAATGGCAACAAAAGGCAATAAATAAATAAATAAGAAGTCTGAATATATTCTTTAAAAAAGAGAAAGAAAGAGCAAGACCAGAAACCACATGGTCATACCAATAGATGCAGAGAAAGCCTTTGACAAAATACAACATCCCTTTATGATCAAAACACTACAAAAAATGAAAATAATAGAAACTTCCTGAAGATAGTGGAGTCTATATATAGCAAACCTATAGCCAACATCATACTCAGTGGTGAAAAACTGGAAGCATTTCCCCTCAGATCAGGTACTAGACAGGGCTGCCCACTATCACCATTACTATTCAACATAGTGTTGGAAGTTCTTGCCATAGCAATCAGGCAGGAGCAAGGAATTAAAGGCATACAGATTGGAAGAGAAGAAGTCAAACTCTCCCTATTTGCAGATGACATGATACTAAACATAGGAAAAACTAGGGAATCCAGCAAGAAGCTTTTGGAAATCATCAGGCAATACAGTAAGGTGTCAGGCTACAAAATAACATTCAAAAGTCAGTGGCATTCCACTATGCAAACACTAAGTTAGAAAAAGACAAAATCCAGAAATCAATTCCTTTTACTATAGCAACAAAAACAATAAAATATCTAGGAGTAAACCTAACCAAAGAAGTGAAAGACTTGTATCCTGAAAATTATGAGTCACTACTCAAGGAAACTGAAAAAGACACAAAGAAGTGGGAAGATATTCCATGTTCATGGGTTGGAAGAATTAACATCATCAAAATTAATATATTACCCAGAGCCATCTACAAATTGAATGCTATCCCCATCAAGATCCCAAGCATATTTTTTAGGAGAAGAGAACAAATGCTACAGATGTTTATCTGGAACCAGAAAAGACCTAGAACTGTCAAAACAATCTTGAGAAGAAAGAACAGAACTGGAGGCATCACACTTCCAGATCTCAAACTGTATTATAGGGCCATTGTCATTGAAACTGCTTGGTACTGGAACATGAACAGACACACTGACCAGTGGAATAGAATTGAGAGCCTAGAAGTAAGCCCCCACACCTATGGACATCTAATTTTTGACAAAGGTGCCCAGACTATTAAGTGGGGAAAGCAGAGTCTCTTCAACAAATGGTGTTGGAAACACTGGGTTGAAACATGCACAAGAATGAAACTGAACCACTATATTTCACCAAACACAAAAGTAAATTCCAAGTGGATCAAGGACTTGGATGTTAGATAAGAAATTATCAGATACTTAGAGGAAAATATTGGCAGAACTCTTTTCCGCATAAATTTTAAAGACATCTTCAATGAAACGAATCCAATTACAAAGAAGACTAAGGCAAGCATAAACCTAAGGGACTACATCAAATTAAAAAGCTTCTGCACAGCAAAAGAAACCACTACCCAAACCAAGAGACCCCTCACAGAATGGGAGAAGATCTTTACATGCCATACATCAGACAAGAGGCTCATAACCAGAATATATAAAGAGTTTGCCAAACTCAACAACAAGTAAACAAATAACCCCATCCAAAAATGGGGGGAGGACATGGACAGAATATTTCACCACTCCTCATACCTGCACCCAGTGGCCTGCAAGTCTTCCAATAATCACCATCCCAGAAGAGGTCCAGGAAGCTCCCCTGGACCTGGTACCCTGACTTCTCCCACCTCTTTAAGCTCCTGCTCCATCTTCTAGTCAGTGAGATCTGATTTCAGAGCTGGTAGCTGGCCCTTCTCCCAGGAAGGCACCCCTGAAAATAAAAATCTTCGGGGGCCAGGCGGTAGCGCACGGGTTAGCTCATATGGCGAAGCGCAGGGACAGGCGCAAGGATCTCGGTTCAATCCCTGGCTCCCACCTGCCCGGGTGGGGAGGAGGGGGAAGGGGAGAAGGCCCCGCTCGCTTCTCAAGCAGTGAAGCAGGTCTGCAGGTCTTTCTCTCCCCCCTGTCTGTCTTCCCCTCCTCTATCAATTTCTCTCTCTCCTACCTAACAACAACAATAAGTAGCAACAATAACAGCAATAACAACAAAGGAAAAAAAGATGGCCTTGGGGCCGGGTGGTGGCACATCTAGTTGGGCGCACATGTTTCAGTGAGCAAGGACTTGTGTTCCAGCCCCCAGTCCCCACCTGCAGAGGGAAAGCTTTGCAAGTGGTGAAGCAGTGCTGTAGGTGTCTCTCTGTCTCCCTTCCTCTCTATCACCTCTTCCCTCTCGATTTCTGGCTGTCTCTATCCAATAAATAAATAAAATGTAATAATTTTTTTAAAAAAAAGACGAAAGATGGCCTCCAGGAGCAGTGGATATGTATTGTGTACGCACCGAGCCCCAGAGACAAAAATAAATATGAACGAAAGGGAGAAAGAAGGAAAGGAAGAAAGAAAGAAAAAATCCCCTCTGTGAAAGCCCTCTCCTTAGCTTTGGCTTTCATTGTCACTGTGCCACAGACATGGCCAATGAGCAGCGAGATAAACATCAGTCTTGCAAAAGAAGAGAAATGAAGCAGATAGCTGGTAGCTTTTAAGGTGTAACTGGAGAAGTCGGATTCTTAAGGCTTCAGAAACTTAAGCAAGGGCTAGCCTTGGAGTTGGTGGGAGGATTCGATCTAGAGGAGGAGAAGTGGAGTCGAAAGAGAAGTCCGTGTTTGATAAGAGTTATGATTTTTTTTTCCCCCTCCAGGGCTATTGCTGGGCTCGGTGCCTGCACCATGAATCCACCGCTCCTGGAGGCCATTTTTCCCCCTTTTTGTTGCCCTAGTTGTTGCAGCCTCGTTGCGGTTATTATTGCCATTGTTGACGTTGCTTTGTTGTTGGATAGGACAGAGAGAAATGGAGAGAGGAGGGGAAGACAGAGAGGAGGAGAGATAGACACCTGCAGACCTGCTTCACCGCCTGTGAAGCGACTCCCCTGCAGGTGGGGAGCCGGGGGCTCGAACCGGGATCCTTCCGCCGGTCCCTGCGCTTTGCGCCACGTGCGCTTAACCCACTGCGCCACCGCCCGACTCCCATAAAAGTTGTGATTTTTTTTCTGTTCTAAATCTGATTTCACTTTTGCCTTTAAGCTTCTTTTCTGTATTCTCTTTTTGAACTACTTTTCAAAAAAAAAAAAAAAAGAATACCGATAGGAAAGTTTTTTCTCACGAGCTTTCTCTAACTACTCTTTATATATAGGTGTCTTAGGACTAGAGCGGGGGGTGCCTTTAAGCTTCTTTTCTGTATTCTCTTTTTGAACTACTTTTCAAAAAAAAAAAAAAAAAGAATACCGATAGGAAAGTTTTTTCTCACGAGCTTTCTCTAACTACTCTTTATATATAGGTGTCTTAGGACTAGAGCGACTCCACCTGCAGGGGAGTCGCTTCACAGGCAGTGAAGCAGGTCTGCAGGTGTCTATCTTTCTCTCCCCCTCTCTGTCTTCCCCTCCTCTCTCCATTTCTCTAGCCTATCCAACACCGAACAATATCAACGGTGGTAATAATATTAACCACAACGAGGCTAAAACAACAAGGGCAACAAAAGGGGGGAAAAATGGCCTCTAGGAGCAGTGGATTCATGGTGCAGGCACCGAGCCCAGCAATAACCCTGGAGGAAAAAAAAAAAAAAAAGGACTAGAGCGCTTAGCTGTAAAGCACAGAATCCCACCATATACCAGAGGCCCCAGGTCCAATTCCTGGCTTCACATATTCTTGAGCTCAGATTCTGAGTGGTGCTCTGGTCTCAGTGTCCCTCTCTATTCACACACAAAAACAACTTTTTAGAAAAATATCTATATATAGCATTTTGTTTCCAATTCAAAGCCAAACACTGTTATACCAACTTTTGCATGAAGGGAAAAAAGCTGGTTGAATTACCATTCAAACCAGAGATGAAGGTGAGGACTAGTATCATATCAATCTCTCCTTCCTCTAAAGGGATTTGGCATTTATACTGGTAGAAAGAGAGGCTGGACAATCAGGAGGAACTGGATTTTTTTTTTTTTTAATTGCCAATAGGATATTGCTGGGGCTTGGTGTCTTCACAATGAATCTGATGCTCCCAGAAGCTTTTTTCCTTTTCTTTTCTTTTCTTTTTTTTTAATTTGATAGAACAGAGAGAAATTGAAGAGGGTGAGGAGATAGAGAGGGAGACGGAAAGACAGACATGGGCAGACCTGCTTCAACACTTGTGAAGTATAACCCCTGCAGGCGACTCCAACCCAGGTCCTTGCGTTTGCTGATCATGTGTGCTTAGCCGGATTCTTGAGACAGCAAGTAAAGGTCCAAAGTCTTCAAAGCGCCTGATCTTTAGACCATGGCTCCTTAAGTTTCTTCCTAGAGCAAAGCCTTTACTCAGTTGTGATCATTCCATCTGATTTTTAAGGGAGAAATAAACAAGAAGGAAACGGGGGCGTGCTTTGTTTTTCATATTTGTTTTTTACATACTGAGTGCTGGGGTTAAATTCAACCTATTTTCTCAGACTCTTGCTGCTCCAGGGCCATCTCAGATAGCCAGCTCTGTCCTTTTGGGGGCCCAGGTTTCACTCTTAGTAAATTTATTTCAGAGCAATTAACCATCCTTATGAAAGATTTCAAGGTGACTTCTCTGGCCTACACTATATTTTTACCAAACTACTCTCTCATTTGCCATGATTTTAGACAGAAGAGGCCTATGCAAGAGAGACTACATAATAAGGTTCAAAACACAATGTCTCTTTCAGGAGATCTATAGGAAAGAGAAATAAACCAAAGACTTTTTGAATGAGTAACCAATTTTAAAGGGGGGAGGGAGGGGAAAGACCCTTTAAAAAAAACCAAATGAAACAACCACTGAACTAGTTTTCGGTTTGTTTGTTTGTTTGTTGCTAACTCAAAATATAGGAAGAGGAAAAAAAAAAAAAACTCAACGTATCTCACTTCTGTAGCTTGTGGATAAAAATTTAGGAAAAAGTGAGTTGGGCGGCAGTGCACAAGGACTGGCATCAAGATCCCAGTTCGAGCCCCCGGCTCCCCACCTGCAGGGGAGTCGCTTCACAGGTGGTGAAGCGGGTCTGCAGGTGTCTATCTTTCTCTCTCCTCCCTGTCTTCCCCTCCTCTCTCCATTTCTTTCTGTTCTATCCAACAACAATGACATCAATAACAACAATAATAATGACAATAATAAACAACAAGGGCAACAAAAGGGAATAAATAAGTAAATATAAACAAAAGGGAAAAAACCACCTATAGCTGGTTTTTGTCAGATGTCCATATCTCTCTCCGAGATATTTCACAGAGGAAAGAAACATGTCTAGTCTACAAAGTTTCTCCAGGTTGGCTCGCAAAAGTGTTATGGTGCAGGGGCAAATCCCTGTCTTCTGGGTACTTCTCAGACATTAGATGAGTGAAGGAGAAAAAAAATCATTTAATGATGCACGAGGTCCAGACACCACAGTGGTAGTGAGAGTGTTTATGTTCAAAACTGTGTTTGGGGGGAGGTTTTTTTTTTTTTCCCTTTTCTTGCCCTTGTTTTTTTTATTGTTGTTATAGCTATTGATGTAGTTACTGATATCATCGTTGTTAGATAGGACAGAGAGAAATGGAGAGAGGAGGGGAAGACAGAGAAGGGGAGAGAAAGACAGACACACCTGCAGACCTGCTTCACCACCTGTGAATCGACTTCCCTGCAGGTGGGGAGCCGGGGGCTTGAACCAGGATCCCTACACCGCTGGTCCTTGTGCTTTGTGCCACGTGCGCTTAACCTGCTGCGCTACCGCCTGACTCCCTTGGGGGAGTTTTAAGAGAGGGGAGAGAGGACTCCAGGTGACAGACTTGAAAGAGATTGAAAATAACTCTAGCACTGAGAAAGGCCATGATTGTGAGGTGGTGTTCACTTGGTAAAGGGGGGCAGGTCAAGCTAGTCTGGAGAATTCAAGGCCTGCTTTTTTAAAAATTTTCTTTTTCAGTTTAAAATAATCTACCCAGCAAAGATGGGTTTCTTGAGAATTAAAGGCTCTGAGGAACTTGGGCTGATTTGTTTATAGCACCTTCACCAGTCAATAAATGACAGCTGCTTCTTTCTCAATTCAGTCTCTCTGGAGTCTGCCTTCTCGCTACAAAACGTTTATTAAGATTCCAGTCAGAGAATTACCTTGCTTCCTTATAATAGCCAATCCAGTTTGCTTTGAACCCTCCCTGAGATCAACAAACACAAACTCAAATCAGGTAAATCCTTGCTAATCCCTTATGGAGAAAACACTGCAAGGCACCCCATGGGCATGTCCTTTCTTCACCCGCAGAGATGAACTCAGCTTGGGGGGAATGTCCCTGCAGGCTGCTGACTCAGCTGGGAGCGCTTGAGGGAACGTGGGAGGAACAGGTCACTTGACACATTGATTACACAGTTGGGTTCAGCCTTCAAGGCCAGGCTGAATCTAGGCGAAGGAAAAGCGGTGTCTGAAAATAAAGGGGTGGAGAAAGACATAGAAAACAGAGGTTGGCAAAAAGCAAGCAGGAAAAGCAAATTAATCTCAGACTAGGAAAGGGAAAAAAAAACCAAAACGAACGACCTGGATGAAAATTACATAGGGGAGTGTTGAGATGATTACACATCATTAACGTTGATGTGCCTGGGCTGTAAGATGCTTTACAGGCTTTGTTTGTTTGCATTTCTGAGAGAGAGGGAGGAGAGAGAGAAATGAGAAATATCAGAGCAATGCTCTACTCTGCTGATTTATTTTATTTTATTTTTTTCTTTATTTTCTATTTGACAGGACAGAGAGAAATTGAAAGGGACGCAGAGATAGAGAGATAAGAGAGAAAGATAGATACCTGCAGACCTGCTTCACTGCTCATGAAGCACTCCCCCTGCAGGTGGGGAGCAGAGGCTTGAACCTGGGTCCTTGCACATGGTGATATGTATACTTAACCACGTGTGCCACTGTCCACCACCACCACCAACTCTGGTATATGAGGAATATAACTGTGGGCTGCTATACAGATGGGAAAAGTGATAGCAGCTCAATTTAAACCAAGCCCCAAAGGACAGACTGTCTAATATAGCCTTGAGCTGCAAGAGATCTGATAATCTCTCTGGGTGCTCTGCTTACAGGAACTGTTTGGCAAAGAAACAGTTAATCTTCTAAAACTGAATTTGGAAACAGAGGGGCCCAATTCTCTACTCACCTTGTCTCTTAAAAAAACAACAACAACAACAACAACCAAAACCAAACAGAAGAGTTAAAAGACTGCATGACAGGTTCTGTTCTAGAATGAAGTTTAATGAAGGCCTGGCTCAGAGGAGAACAGATCTGAAGGCTTTGGACTCTTACCTGCTTGTCCCTAAGTCCAGTGCCTTCCCTACTTCTACTGGTAGAAGTACTCACACTTCTTGGAGGATGGAAAGTTGGTTTCAATAATAATATCCCTAGTCCCGTGACAATAAAGCTTCCCCCCCCCTTTTTTTTTTTGCAAAAGTAGTTTGGCAGAGTTTATAAGTTTATCCCCACTACTTGGTTTCAGAGTCATCTCTGGGCCTACGCAGTTTCGTGCCCCCATAGAATACCCATGTTACAATGTGCAAGGACCCAGGTTCAAGTCCCTGGTACCCACATGGCAAGGGGAAAGCTTCACCAATGGGAAGGCTCTATTACAGGCCTTTCTCTTGCACTCACTCTTGCTCTCTCTGTCTCCTCAATTTTTCTCTGTCTCCGTGCAGTAAAGAAATAAATCAACTATTTTTTTAAAGTAATTTCCTTAACTTTGTTGATGGCCTAGTGGTGAGCATAGCTGCCTTCCAAAAAACTTCTTGAAATTTGCATAAGGAACAAGACAGAACATCTGGGCCTTTTAGTTATTTATTTTGCCTCCAGGGTTATCGCTGGGGCTCCGTGCCTGCACTACAAACCCACTGCTCCTGGAGGCTATCTTTTTTTTTTTCATTGTTGTTGCTGTTATTGTTGTTGGATAGGTCAGAGAGAAATTGAGAGAGGAGGGGAAAACAGAGAGGGGGAGAGAAAGACATCTACAGACTTGCTTCACCACCTGTGAAGCGATTCCCCTGCAGGTGGGGAGCTGGGGGCTTGAACCGAGATTCTTGCACAGGTCCTTGCGCTTGCATTTAAGGACCGTGCACTTAACCTGGTGCGCTACAGCCCGCCCCCCTGGGACTCTTATTTTTAATATTAGCAGTAGGTCCTTGGTCTCACCACAACCACAAGTATTATTTCCAGAAAAATGAGACTATTGCTTGACTTTTTTTTTTAAAAAAAAGGCCATCATCTTTTAAAAATATATGTTTTTAGTTATCTTTATTTATTTATTGGATAGAGACAGCCAGATATTGGGAGGAAGGGGGAGAGAGAGGGAGAGAGACAGAGAAAGACGCCAGCAGCCCTCATAAAGCTGCTCCCCTGTAGGTGTGGACAGGGGGCTTGAACTTGAGTTTGCATATTGTAACATGTACGCTCAACCAGGTGCGCCACCACCCGGCTCCCAAAGGCCATATCTAAATGTGTAAAATTCCAGTGACGAACTTTTTTCCCCCCTTTTGCCCTTGTTGCTGTAGCCTTGTTCACTGCTTTTGAAGCGACTCCCCTGCAGGTGGGGAGCTGGGGGCTGGAACCAGGGTGCTTACGTCAGTCCTTGCACTTTGTACTATGTGTACTTGACCTGCTGTGCTCCCGCCAAGCCCCGGTCTTTTTTATTTTTCATGTTTATTTATTTTTTCTTTTATTTGTTAGGACAGGTAGCAATTGAAAGGGGAAGAAGGATATATCCCCAGGAGAGAAATTGCAGGATCATAGGGTAGGTCCATTTCTAGCCTTCTGAGAGTTCTCCAGACTGTTCTCCACAGGGGTTGGACCAATTGACATTCCCACCAGCAGTGCAGGAGGGTTCCTTTGATCCCACACCCTCTCCAGCATTTGCTGCTGTTCCCTTTTCTGATGTCTGACATTCTCACAGGAGTGAAGTGGTATCTCATTGTTGTCTTTATTTGCATTTCTCTGACAATCAGAGACTTGGAACATTTTTTCATGTGTTTCTTGGCCTTTTGTATCTCTTCTGTGGTGAATAATCTGTCCATGTCCTCCCCCCATTTTTGGATGGGGTTATTTGTTGTCTTGTTGTTGAGTCTGGCAAGCTCTTTATATATGTTGGTTATTAAACTCTTATCTGATGTATGGCATGTAAAGATCTTCTCCCATTCTGTGAGGGGTCTCTTGGTTTGGGTAGTGGTTTCTTTTGCTGTGCAGAAGCTTTTTAATTTGATGTAGTCCCATAGGTTTATACTTGCCTTAGTCTTCTTTGTAATTGGATTCGTTTCTTTGAAGATGTCTTTAAAATTTATGCGGAAAAGAGTTCTGCCAATATTTTCCTCTAAGTATCTGATAATTTCTTATCTAACATCCAAGTCCTTGATCCACTTGGAATTTACTTTTGTATTTGGTGAAATACAGTGATTCAGTTTCATTCTTCTGCATGTTTCAACCCAGTGTTTCCAACACCATTTGTTGAAGAGACTCTGCTTTCCCCATGTATTAGTCTGGGCCCCTTTGTCAAAGATTAGATGTCCATAGGTGTGGGGACTTACTTCTAGGCTCTTAATTCTATTCCACTGGTCAGTGTGTCTATTCATGTTCCAGTACCAAGCAGTTTCGATGACAATGGCCCTATAATACAGTTTGAGATCTGGAAGTGTGATGCCTCCGGTTTAGTTCTTTTTTCTCAAGATTGTTTTGACAATTCTAGGTCTTTTCTGGTTCCAGATAAACATTTGTACATTTTTTCTATTCTCCTAAAAAATATGCTTGGGATCTTGATGGGGATAGCATTCAATTTGTAGATGGCTCTGGGTAATATATTCATTTTGATGATGTTAATTCTTCCAACCCATGAACATGGAATATCTTCCCACTTCTTTGTGTCTTTTTCAATTTCTTTGAGTAGTGACTCCTAATTTTCAGTATACAAGTCTTTCACTTCCTTGGTTAGATTGACACCTAGATATTTTATTGTTTTTGTTGCTATAGTAACAGGAATTTATTTCTGGATTTCAATTTCTTCTAACTTAGTGTTTGCATAGAGGAATGCCACTGACTTTTGAATGTTAATTGTATAGCCTGACACCTTACTGTATTGCCTGATGATTTCCAAAAGCTTCTTGCTGGATTCCTTAGGTTTTTCCATGTATACTATCATGTCATCTGCAAATAGGGAGAGTTTGACTTCTTCTCTTCCAATCTGTATGCCTTTTAATTCCTTGCTCCTGCCTGATTGCTATGGCAAGAACTTCCAACACTATGTTGAATAGTAATGGTGACAGTGGGCAGCCCTGATCTGAGTGGAAATGCTTCCAGTTTTTTAATGTTGAGTATGATGTTGGCTGTAAGTTTGCTATATATAGACTCCACTATCTTGAGGAATTTTCCATCTATTCCCATTTTTTGTAGTGTTTTGATCATAAAGGGATGTTGTATTTTGTCAAAGGCTTTCTCTGCATCTATTGATATGACCATGTGGTTTTTGGTCTTGTTTTTGTCGATATGGTGGATCACATTGATTGATTTACGTATATTAAACCAACCTTGCATGCCAGGGATAAACCCCACTTGGTCATGATGAACAATCTTTTTGATATACTGCTGTATCTGGTTGGCTAGAATTTTGTTCAATATTTTCGCATCTGTGTTCATCAGAGATATTGGTCTGTAGTTTTCTTTTTTGGTTGTGTCCCTGTCTGCTTTTGGTATCAGGGTGATGTTGGCTTCATAGAAGCTGGCAGGGAGTATTCCAGTGTCTTCAATCTTCTGGAAGACTTTTAAAAGTAGAGGTATTAGTTCTTCTTTGAAGGTTTTGTAGAATTCATTTGTAAAACCATCTGGTCCAGGACTTTTATTTTTGGGGAGATTTTTGATAACTGTTTCAATTTCATTAGCTGTGATGGGCCTGTTCATGTTATCCACTTCCTCTTTACTTAGTTTTGAAAGTTGGTAGGTATCTAGGAAATCATTCATTTCTTCCAGGTTCTCTAGCTTGGTGGCATATAGTTGTTCATAGAAGCCTCACATGATATGTTAAATTTCTGCGGTGTCTGTTGTGATATCTCCTCTTTCATTTACTATCAGATTTATTTGGGTCTTCTCCCTTTTTTGTTTTGTGAGTCTGGCTAAAGGTTTGTGGATTTTGTTTACTCTTTCGAAGAACCAACATTTACTTTCATTGATCTTTTGTATGGTTTTCCTATTCTCAGTGTTATTTATTTCTGCCCTAACTTTAGTGATTTCTGTCCTTCTGGTTGCTTTAGGGTTCCTTTGTTGTTCTTCTTCTAGGTCTTTAAGATGTGCAATCAGGCTGTTTATTTGTGTTTTTTCTTGTTTCCTAATGTGTGCTTGTATAGCTATGAACTTCCCTCTTAGGACTGCTTTAGCTGTGTCCCAAATATTTTGATAGCTTGTGTCTTCATTTTCATTGAACTCTAGAAACATTTTGATTTCTTCTTTGATTTCCTCTTTGACCCAGAAGTTGTTAAGAAGTGTACTGTTGAGCTTCCACATTTTGGCACTGTTACTAATCTTTTGTTGATTGTTAAGTGTTAGTTTAATTCCACTGTGGTCTGAGAAGATGCTTGGGATGATTTCAATGCTCTTGAATAGGCTGATGCTGTCTTTGTGGCCTAACATATGGTCTATCCTTGAGAATGACCCATGTGGATTTGAGTAAAATGTGTATTCCAGTTTCTTGGGATGAATGACTCTGAAAATGTCCAATAGTTCTAGTTTATCTATCAAATGTCCAATAGTTCTAGTTTATCTATCTCTTCATTTAGCTCCCTTATGTCTTTATTGATTTTCTGCCTGGATGATCTGTCAAGTTGAGAGAGTGGGGTGTTGAAGTCCCCTACTATGATTGTGTTACTGTCAATATATTGCTGTAGCTCTTTCAGTAGAAGTTTGATGTATTGGGAGTCGGACTGTAGCGCAGCAGGTTAAGTGCAGGTGGCGCAAAGCACAAGGACCGGCATAAGGATCCCGGTTTGAACCCTGGCTCCCCACCTGCAGGGGAGTCGCTTAACAGGCGGTGAAGCAGGTCTGCAGGTGTCTATCTTTCTCTCCTCCTCTCTGTCTTCCCCTCCTCTCTCCATTTCTCTCTGTCCTATCCAACAATGATAATAACTACAACAATAAAACAACAAGGGCAACAAAAGGGAATAAATAAAATAAATATTTAAAAACATTTTTAAAAAAAGACCCCATTATCTCTTTAAAAAAAAGTTTGATGTATTTAGATGGCTTCTCATTGGGTGCTGAGATGTTAATAATTAAGTCCTCTTGATTGACTGATCCTCTGAGCATTAAGTAGTGTCCATTCCTATCTGTTTTAATCTTATCTGTTTTAAAGTCGATCATGTCAGATATGAGAATAGCTGCTCCTGCCCTTTTTTGTGGGCCATTGGCTTGTATGATAGTTTTCCATTCTTTCACTTTAAGTCTGTGTTTGTCTTGTTGAGTTAGGTGGGTTTCCTGTAGACAGCATATTGTTGGGTTGTGTTTTCTGATCCATCTTCCTACTCTGTGTCTTTTAATAGGTGAATTCAGGCCATTGACATTTATTGATATCAAAGATTGAAGATATTTTAATGCCATTCTTGTAGATTTTTAGAGTGTTCTGATATATGGCCTATTTGTGGTGGTCTGCTTGTTTATAGGAGACCTTTCAGAACTTCTTTCAGGGCAGGTTTGGTGATGGTTGCTTCCTTCAACTGTTGCTTGTCTGAGGTTTTGATGCCTCCATCTAGTCTGAATGACAGTCTAGCAGGATATAGTATTCTTGGCTGAAAGCCTTTCTCATTGAGCACTCGATAGATATCTTTCCATTCTCTTCTGGCCTGTAGTGTTTGTATGGAGAAGTCTACTGCTAATCTTATGGGTTTTCCTTTGTAGGTGACTCTTTGTTTTTCTCTTGCAGCCTTGAGGATCCTTTCTTTATCCTTATTCCTTTCCATTCTAAGTATGATATGTCTTGGTGTCTTTAGGTCTGGGTTAATTCTGTTTGGGACCCTCTGGGCTTCTTGAATCTTTATGTCTTTGATGTTGTCTAGACTAGAGAAGTTTTCAGCTATTATGGCCTGGAAAATTCTTTCTTCCTCTCGTATGCCAATAATGCGTATGTTGTTTCTTTTGAAGTCATCCCATAGGACTCTGTTGTTTTCAGCATCTCTTAATCTCTTTTTGAGATCTCTTACTTCTTTTTTAGTTGTCTCTAATTCATCCTCAATCTTGCTAATTCTGTCTTCAACCTCATAGATTCTATTCTCTCTGCCCTCTACTGTTTTCTGGAGTTCATCTATTTTGTTGCCCTGCTCTGATACTGTTTTAGCTTGTTCAGCTAGTTGCATTCTTAGCTCAGCGATTTCAGCTTTCAGCTCTCTAATAACCATGAGATAATTAGTATTTTCTTCCATAGTTTCATTTGTTGTTCCTGTATTTCTGATTACAATTTTTTCAAATTCTTTACTCACTCCTGTTATTATTTGCTTAGCTAATGTTTGGATGTTGAACTCGTTATTTTCTGCTTCACTCTCTCGAGAACTTTTAACTGGTCTCTTGTCCTGGTTCGATTCTCCAATATTTTTTCTTGCTGTTTTAATCATTTTGTATATTATGTTATGAGTTCCCTTTATCAGTACTTTTCAAATTATTGATCACTATTGCCTGGATTGACTTGTGTCTAAGTAAGTTAATTAAAGGGTTCACAGTGGTGGAAGTTAATAGTTGTTTCAATCCCTGAGTTGGAGCTCAGTGGTTTAAAAGCCTCTTTCCTTGTAGGCTATGGGAGCCTGAGGGCTTTTAAACTATCAATAGGCTTCTTAGCTTAATCACTGACTCCTGACCAAGAGATAAAGCAGGGTGTGGCAGAGATAACCCAGTGGTTATGCAAAGAGACTTTCACAGCCCCTCAGCTATGCCACCGAGGTATAGGTCTTCTCCTGAGTTTCCTGGTTAGATCTCTGTCCCCTGGTGTCCCTCCCTGTCGCTGCTCCAGATTCTGAGGGTAATAGCAATGGAGACTCAGAGTTGCACTTGGTGAGTCTCTGGGGAGTCCTTTCCTCCCTTCAGCTGTCCCCTTGTTGTTGGAGCAGACTGGAGGTGGTGTCTCAACTGATAAACTGCTGAACTGTTAGCAGTCACTTAATCTCTCCTTACGCTCCTCTCTCCTCTCTGTCACCAGCCACACATGTTTGTACTCACCGGTGATTTACTGGGTTCCTGTGGTCATTCTAGTCCTGTCTTGTTTCAGTCCCGGGTGGTCTCCTTTGGTATTCCTAGCTGATCCGGGAGAGGATAGAAGAGGAGCTTTTTTTTTTTTTTTTTTTTTAATGTATCAGATTAGAAGCTACAGAACTCCTATGGTGGAGTAGCTGGAGGCTCGTAAACAGAAGGGATACCTGAGGAAAAGACAGCAGTGGCAGCAATTTCAATTAGGTAAAAAGCAGCCCAACCTCATTTCTAGGATTGCTGCAAAGATCAGTGGCAAGTCTCTGTAGTGAGTTACGGAGGTTTAGATGAGTCTCAATTAGCCGTGAAAGGAGGGAAGGAGATAAAAAGATGCAATTACCGAAAAGACAGAAACTTGGTTATCATTTTGTGTGCATGGAGTAATTGTGTAGAGCAGAAAAATTTGTTTTCTCCTTCTAAATGCCTCTGGCTAGCCTGATATTTACATCAACACAGTACAGAGTAACAGGAGAAAAGGGTTTTGTCTGCTAGGAGGCTCCACCAATATGAACCCCCAAAGTGCACAAAGCAGTTGGTTATATATGTCTTTAAAAATTTTTTAAATTATCTTTATTTGGATAAGAAACAGCCAGATTTCAAGAAGGAAGGGAATGATAGGGAGAGAGACAGAAAGGCACCTGCAGCCTTGCCTCACCACTCATGAAGCTTTCCCCCTACAGGTGGGGGCTGGAGGCTCGAACCCAGGTCCTTGTGTGTTGTAACATGCACTCAACCAAGTGCACCACCACCTGGCCCCAGTATATGTGTCTTTTCTACAAGGAAATGATATATTGTGAACAGCTGATGGGACAGCTACTTTAGACTTCTTTGTTAATTACCAAAGTTGAGCAGAGCTGCTTTAAGCAGATTTCTGGAGTTAAGTAAATTCTAGGCTGAATTTTTTTTTTGCCTCCAGGATTATCACTGGGGCTCGGTGCCAGCACTACGAAGCCACTGTTCCTGGCAGCTTATTATTATTATTTTTAAATTGAGTGAGCTATCTCCCAGCTTAGGAAGCTTTTAAGTGTGCCATGTGCACTTAAAATCTTTTAAGGTGGGGAGTCAGAGTGTAGTGCAGCGGGTTAAGCACACTTGGCGCAAAGTGCAAGAACCAGCTTAAGGATACTGGTTCAAGTCCCCGGCTTCCCACCTGCGGGGGGGGGGGGCACTTCACAGTTGGTGAAACAGGCCTGCAGGTGTCTGTCTTTCTCTCCCCCTCTCTGTCTTCTCCTCCTCTCTCCATTTCTCTCTGTCCTAACAATGGCGACATCAATAACAACAGTAATAACTACAACAACAATTAAAAAAAAAGGGCAACAAAAGGGAAAATAATTAAATAAATAAATAAGTAAAAAGAAAAAGAAAACCAGAACCTTTTAAGGTGATAGAGAGGGAGAAAGATAGACACACCTGCAGACCTGTTTCACCATTTGTGAAGTGACCCCCACCTGGCAGGTGGGGAGCCAGGGCCTCCAACCTGGACCCTTGTGTGGGTTCTTACACTTGACGCTGTGTGCGTTTAACTGGGTACACCACCACCCGAATATATATGAATATTTGAAACTATTATGTCGATGACAATATGTCCATATTTCCTCTCTCTGGAGGTTACGGTTGTCACTGACCTCCAGGTACAGGGAGGGGCCTGTCACCCTGGAAATTTATTTTCTGATTCTTCTCTCATTTTCCCAGTCCACTCCAATCATAATGTATGGATTCCATGCTATTTCTTGAATATTCAAAGCACTTTCAGGTCCCAGAGTCTGTACGTGTATTTTTTTTTTTTTTTTTTTTTTTGCCTACTAGGTTTTTCCTATTCATTCACCTCATTTAAACATCTTCGAATGTCACCTCTTCAAATAAATTCTACTCTGGTCACCTTGTTTATAATTGCAACAAATCCTACCTCCCAGCCCTTAGCATGATTGATCCCCTTACCCCGCTTCAGTTCCATCCCCAACCGTTTTATTATTAAGTGTCATCTTGGGTATGAACACTGTATTTTAATCATACTTTCTCTTCTTTCCTTGGGAAATAAATTTGGTGAGGGCAGAAAATATTGTATGGTTTGGTTTTTGATGTATGCCTAGAATATTGTAAATATTCGATACTATTTCTTAGGTAGCTGAGATTAATTCAGTAAAGTAATGGTTGGAGATAGAGATGAATGAGTGGAAAACTAGTTTCTAGGCGTAGAAAAGACAATAACAAAAAGAGGGAATTCTGGGAGTCGGCGGTAGTGCAGAGGGTTAAGTGCAGGTGGCATAAATCGCAAGGACCGGCATAAGGATCCTGGTTTGAGTCCCCGGCTCCCCACCTGCAGGGTAGTCGCTTCACAGGCGGTGAAGCAGGTCTGCAGGTGTCTATCTTTCTCTCCTGCTCTCTGTCTTCCCCTCCTCTCTCCATTTCTCTCTGTCCTATCCAACAAGAACGACATTAATAACTACAACAACAATAAAAAAAGGCAACAAAAAGGAAAATAAATAAATAAAAATTAAAAAATAAAAAGGAGGAAATTCTGTATTTACTACACACACACATGAAAAACTTTATAAATATAACAAAGCACAAAGCAAGTGACTATAGCACATATTTCAGAAAGCTTCCAAATCAGGGAGATAGCTCACTCAATAAAGTACCCTTCTCACTCTGAGGGTTTGAACCCTGACACCACATTGGGAGTACCTGGGCACCACAGGAAGTTTCACAGGTGGTGGCGCAGTGCTATAGCAACTATCTCTCCACCTCTATCTCTTTCTGTTTCTCTGAAATAAAATGGGAAAAAAAAAATCTGTTCTGTGGACAGTGGAATCATGCTTGCATGAAGTCCAAGTGCCTCTAAAAAATAGACCCAAAGTATTTCCCAAAGGAAGGCCATGTATGTATGTATGTATGTATGTATACATGTATATGTATGTATGTGTGTATGTATGCATGCATGCATTTTAGATAGAGATAGGGAGACAGAGAAAACACACACACACACACAGGCATAGTACCAAAGCTTCCTTCAATACATTGGGAATCAGTCTTGAGCCTGAATTGTGCACATGGCAAAGCAGCGTGCACTAGCAAAGTAGGACCTTTTTCAAATTGCAGAGAAAATGAGTGTTCATAATTAAAACTCAATTTTAAGTCACTTTTGTTCTACCCTGAAATACTAATTGTTAATATATGCATTTATTGCTGAAGCCTGCCTACATAGCCATATATATATATATATATATATATATATATATATATATATATATTCATAGTAACTCTATAAGTTAGAACTTGGCTATAAGTCTTGTACCCACTCTGAATTTTCTATCCATGCCTATTGTTCAAAATTTCTATTAGCTGCTTGATCCAAATTTTTATTTTAAGCAAGTGAAACCTAAAAAATGTAGGAAAGACATTTTGCATCACAGCAATCCGAAATAAGTTTCCTTTAGTGCACATGGAATTATCTTAACGACATTAAGCGAAGTGCCATGCTATAAATAATTTCCTAAGGAACCTATTAAAAAGCTTTTAGGTAATTAGGTCCAATTTTTTGACATTGTTCTTCAATCAGGAAGGGTTTGGGTTGAAGCTGGAGAAAAACTAAGAAGATTATGGGCAGGTGCTGCATCTTCTACCCTGTGAGGAACCCCACTGCTACCCCAGAACCAGATGGCTGGCCACCCCTCCAACACACACACACATGCACACTGCCCAGAATACAGCTGAGCATACCAAGATTATGGAGTTCAACAAATTCTAGGCTGAATATTTGAAACTATTATTTTGATTACAATAAAAGTTCCTGAGGACCATTTCTAATCTCAACTGTTTGTTAAAACTAATAATATTAAACATCTAGGAAGTTATGAGCAAGGTATACAATTGTTCTTTGTAAAAAATTTAATATTTCATTTGAAATTCTACCATCTAGGTTCTTTTGTTATCTCCTACCCAGTGAGAAAGCAAAACCTTGACTAAGCTGGCTTCAGGCCTCACAAGTCAATGACACAGAAGGTTTTAAACTCAAGTCTCTTGGGAGCTAAGACCCCAACCAATTACTGACTGATGCAGAAATAAATAATCCACAGAAACGAAAGGGGGGGGGGTGTTCACTTTCTCCCAGGACAACTTGTTACTCCTACATTTATTCCTTCTGTCCCCATCTTCCCTATTTGATTTATAGAAAGGAGGATGTCTTCAGGCAAAGGACACTTCCTTCTGACCTGTGAAAGACATCTCCTGTGTTCCTTACGCGGGTCCTTGCTCTTTGCACCACCTGTGCTTAACCCGCTGCGCTGCCGCCCGACTCCCTAGCTCCTTTTTTCCAAAGAACTTAATCAATAATTTCAGAACTTGATGTCATGGTAGCCTTGTTTGCTATGTGGCAAACACATGTCCGTCCGACATGACCTCTCAGAAAACCATCTATCTTTACTCTCTTCTGGTATGGGGGGCCGGTGTCCTACAAAACAGGGGTATCTCTGACGCTATCACTTGACAGATGTACTGTATTTTCCAGCTGCTAATCTTAAAGAGGAAACACTGAGTTGAGCTCCATTTCCCCCTCCTATTAGAGCTAAGCCCTATAATTTTGCTCATCAGATTCGCAAGTGAAAGCTCCCTTACACTGTTTAGCTTCGTTAAACATTATTGCTGTGGGTGGTTGTGCACCTCCTGTCAGGCTGATGAGAGACGCCTCCAAATCCTCCTGCTGAAGGCTGTGTAGGAAGCAGGCAGCGAGGCATTTGGGGAAGAGGACAGAAGGATCCAGAGCACCCTGCTTGGACTTGCACTGCTTCCTTGCCTCTTGAGCAATTAGACATCAGCCACCTCCCGTAACACCCTCCCCCAAGAGGGCTGGCATTTCTAGGGTGCGTTTACGGGCTGCAAACATTATCATTGAGTTAAATAAACACCAGAGGCCTGTAAGAGGGGTCTTAGTGATCTTGTGCTCTGTGTTGGGAAACTGAGTCTTACTAAATGGTACGTATTTGATTTGAGGGAACTTTTCCAATGGGAAATCCAGTGAAATTTCAGTAGGCCAGAGTTCACATCACATAGTACCAAAAAAAAAAAAAAAAGTGTGTTTTGGAAACAGGTTGTCTGTGCTTCAGAGTTTCATGTCTTTCTCTCCTGTGCCTCCTGATTGGCTTCTTCCACCCCCTCACTCCTTCAGTCACCTGGTTTCTTGCTATTCCTTTAGCACAACAGTCGTATGCAGGCCTCAGAACCTTTATTTATTTATTTTGCGTCCAGGGATATCACTCAGTGCCAGCACTTTGAATCCACTGCTCCTGGCGACCACCTCCCCATTCTATTAGAGAGAAATTAAAAGGGGAATGCAGCTATCAAGAACAATGAACCCCCCTTCTCTGACCCATCTTGGACAGAGCTAGAAGGAATTATGCTAAGTGAGCTAAGTCAGAAAGATAAAGATGAGTATGGGATGATCCCACTCATCAACAGAAGTTGAGTAAGAAGATCTGAAAGGGAAATTAAAAGCAGGACCTGACCAAATTGTAAGTAGGGCACCAAAGTAAAAACCCTGTGGTGAGGGGTAGACATGCAGCTTCCTGGGCCAGTGGGGGGTGGGAGTGGGTGGGAGGGATGGGTCACAGTCTTTTGGTGGTGGGAATGGTGTTTATGTACACTCCTAGTAAAATGTAGTCATATAAATCACTAGTTAATTAATATGAGAGGGGGAAAATTAATTGTATGTCTCGAAGTTTTTCAAGACACAAACTGAATCTTTTTAATATATAGGCTGTGTAATTGATATGCGGACTCTCTCAAAAGCCTAGACCAAGTAGATCAGAAGCAACCAACAGCACAGCTATATACAAGATACTGGGTACTGTACAGCAAACCCTAACAAAAGGACTTTTTAAAGTTAACTTAATTACCAATTAATGTGATGATAACATTAACTATCGATTGTCTTTTTGAACCCTAAGACAGCAGGAACCTCACATCTCCACTATAGAGCCTCTACTTCCCCCAGTCCCGGAACCCTTGGATAGGGCCCACTTTCCCGTATGCCTCTCACAATCCATATCAAATAATATTGCATCTGCCGATCACAACCTAACCAACGCAACGATTGCCACCTCAACATGCTTCACCTCAGACTGTGTCCAGAGACTTCACGTGTGGAATGACAACCCTTCAGCTTCATTACTCGGGTGAGACCTTTCCTTTCATAGTATACTCTAATTCCATCTCAGGTGGTTCACTTTCTAACAAAGTCCCAAAACCTAGATATACACCAGTTTCTGTGTGAGAGAGCATATGTTCACACGTATCCATAAACTACTGCAAAATATATACCTGAAAGCAGAAGTACACTAGAATTTGCAGTGAGTACCCCCCTAATACTTCCTCTCCACTATTCCAAGCTTTGGGTCCATGATTGCTCAACAATTTGTTTGGCTTTGTATGTTAACTCTCTTTTCAGTTATCAGGTTCCAGATGTCATCAGGATGCTGGCCAGGCTTCCCTGGACAGAAGACCCCACCAATGTGTCCTGGAGCTCTGCTTCCACAGAGACCCACCCTACTAGGGAAAGAGAGAGGCAGACTGGGAGTATGGACCGACCAGTCAACGCCCATGTTCAGCGGGGAAGCAATTACAGAAGTCAGACCTTCCACCTTCTGCAACCCACAGGACCCTGGGTCCATGCTCCCAGAGGGATAGAGAATGGGAAAGCTATCAGGGGAGGGGGTGGGATATGGAGATTGGGTGGTGGGAATTGTGTGGAGTTGTACCCCTCCTACCCTATGGATTTGTTAATTAATCCTTTCTTAAATAAAAAAGAAATTAAAAGGGGAGAGGCAGATAGAGAGGGAGAAAGACTGACACCTGCCCACCTGCTTCACCACTTGTGAAGTGTCCCCCTGCAGGTGGGGAGCCAGAGGCCAAAACACAGATGGGGGGGGGGGCTTGCGCTGAGTATTAAGTGCACTTAACCGTGTGTGCTACAGACCTCAGAATCTTTTTGTACTTTCTGGAACCCTCCTTCCCAGACAGCTCATTCTCTGATCTCCCTTAGTTCTCTGCTAGCAGAGAGATGACCCATGGAAACATTAAACAAAACAGCCATTCTCACCCTGCCCCGCTTTCTCACAGCTCACAGAATGGTGCAGATGAAGATAATAAATTGATTACAACTCAGCCTGCTTACTATTCTCACCATGCATGGGGATTCTGAACAGCATCAACGATTGATGGAATTGTCTTCTGAGGCAAAACAAAAGAAACCTCTAGTGGATCTAAGTTTTAAATAATTGCTACGATTACATTTGAGGTTTGCAGATCTATATGTCCACAGGCTAAGGAAATAGCTCATTCTGTCAGTGTCAGCTTCTGTGCCTGAAGCCCCAGAGGTCCCAGGTTCCATCTCCCATGCTACCTGTTAGCGAGCACAAAATCAAACCACCATCCACTGTAAAGAGGCAAAGATGTTTATTCACGAATTGTAATCCGGGCCGAGTGGTGACTGATGTTAGTCTACCAAGCTCGACCCTGAACAAGGCTCAAACCACACAATTTATAGGAATTCAGACTACACTCAGGGAGGGGGAACACATCACCTTATCAACCTACATCCAATAACAGGCTATAGAAAACGCAAAATCCAATCATTTCAAACTTAGCAAAAGCATGATCCATTCAAAGCAAAGTGCGGGCTGGTTTCAAACATTTCAAAATCACACAACCAACAGAATCTAGCCAGGTAGGGTCACCACATCCCCCCGCCATCAGCTGCCCCTTCCTAGAAAATAATTTCCTAGTGCAAAGGCCCTGATAAGCTCTGCCTGTTTGCAGGGTCTTGGTAAACAACCGGTGGCTTACTGATTCTTGGTAAACAACCGGTGGCTTACTGATTAGGTCCTGTTCTTCAAGGGGGAAAGGGCAAGGCATTTTCTCACACTACAAGGAACTTGAAAACTTCTGCATAAAAAGGGAACTTCAAGGCTACTGCCTTTTACACTACCCTAAGTCAGAATTAAGCAGTGTTCTGAGTCTCCCTCTCTTCCTTTCATTCAGTCTCTCTCATAATAAACAAATAAATCTTAAAAAAAAAACCAACCAAATCTATATGTCCACTTAAAATCTGCTCATTTTCATTACTTGACTTTTAACACACAAACAGTGTTCTACCTGGACATGCAATTCTATTTAAATGTTAACTTAGAGAAGTCTCTGGTACAGCCTGCCCCCACCCTCATCCCCCTGCCCACCCTGGGCTCAGATGGGTAGGATTATATGTGTCTGAGCTTGTGAGTGTACAGAGCCACTCAGGCTTGCACTGGGTATAGTTGTCAATCTCAACCCTTGCAGGATAACATATTCCTGTAATGATCAACTATGGGGAGCAGTCAATTGACAAGTATATCACTGAGCTCGTAGCTATCTGTACTCTGCATTAAAAACGAATATGCAAGAAATACCAATTTTGATGAGGTCACTGACAAATTCACAGAAGTCCTAAAAACTAGACACCATGAACTTATTCATCCCTATGAGAGACCAAATACTTAGTTTTTTTACATTTATTTAAAAACTTTCATCCTTTTGGCCTATTCTCTTAATGTTTATTTGTTTTACTGATATGACTATAAGAGGGAGAAAACTGGAAAAACATTTTATAGAGACACAGAGGCAGAGAGAAAGAGAAAGAGAGAGAGAGAGAGAGAGACCACAGCACTGGCAGGGATCAAATCTGAGTCATGTACGTGGCAAAGCAGCCCACTATCCCAGGGAACTAGTTCCCTGTCCCTTATTTTTATAAATGCAGATCACGTTGTGATTGAAATGTTCTGACTGACAGTGTACAGGGACTGAGAAACTAGTGGAAACTATATTGCTGGATTCGAATCCCAGTTTTACCAGCTGTCTGATGCCACCTAGTCTAAGTTTCCCCCTCTGAAAAATGAAGACTGGAGTCGGGCGGTAGGGCACTGGGTTAAATGCATGTGGCACAAAGCCCAAGGACTGGAGTAAGGACCCCAGTTCAAGCCCCTGGTTCCCCACCTGCGGGAGGTCACTTCACAAGTGGTGAAGCAGGTCTGCAGGTGTCTGTCTTTCTCTCCTCCTTCTGTCTTGCCCTACTCACTCCATTTCTGTCTGTCCTACCCAACAACAAGGACATCAACAACAATAACTACAACAACAATGAAAAACAAGGACAACAAAAGGGAAGATAAATAAATATTAAAAAAAGAATGACTTTCTTGAAAAATAAAAATAAAAATGAAGACAATAATAGTGCCTACAACACAGAACTGTTATGGGAAATAAAAAGATGTGTCCTCACTCCTGATGGAGAGAGAAAAGTAGGCGGAACATAGTAAAATTTTTTAGCATGCTTGATGTTGGATCAAATAAGCTGCTGAATTTTATTATCTGATAACTACATGTCTGTGTTGGAAGGGTGACTGCTTTAAAATGGCATCTGAGAAGTATTTTGAGACTCAGCACTATTGGCATAGGAAACTAAAGTGAGAGTGCGCCAATAGGATCATATCAGGTTAAAAAAACCTTTTCACAGTGAAAGAAATTTCTACAGGGGTAAAAAGGCAACCTAAAAAACTGGGAAAAGATAGTTGTGCATCTGACAAGGAGTTACTATAAAAAAGAAATAAATCATACAGTTCAATAACAGCAAATAAGAAGAAGCCCAGCTAAGGAGTGGGCCAAAGACTGGCATAGGTAGTTCTGTCTTCATTTATTTTTAATATTTACTTTATTCTCTTTTGTTACCCTTGTTTTTTTTAAAAAAAATTAATATTTATTTATTTTCCCTTTTGTTGCCCTTGTTGTTTTTCATTATTGTTGTAGTTATTATTGTTATTGATGTCGTCATTGTTGGATAGGACAGAGAGAAATGGAGAGAGGAAGGGAAGACAATGAAGGGGAAGAGAAAGACACCTGCAGACCTGCTTCACCGCCTGTGAAGCGACTCCCCTGAAGGTGGGGAGCCGGGGGCTCAAACCGGGATCCTCAGGCCGGTCCTTGTGCTTGGCGCCACGTGCTCGACTCCCAGCAAATCTTTTTTTTTTTTTTAATATTTATTTACTTATACTTTTTTGTTGCCCTTGTTATTTTATTGTTGGAGTTATTCTTGTTGTCTTCGTTGTTGGATAGGACAGAGAGAAATGGAGAGAGGAGAGGAAGACAGAGAGGGGGAGAGAAAGACAGACACCTGCAGACCTGCTTCACCGCCTGTGAAGCGACTGCCCTGCAGGTGGGGAGCCGGGGCTCCACCAGGACCCTTACAGGGGCCCTTGCGCTTTGCACCACGTGCGCTTAACCTGCTGTGCTACCGCCGGACTCCCGCAAATCTTAAACTTAGGGGAACGAGCCCATTCGAGGCAATGAGATTTCCCGGAAGAAAACCCTGAGCCTTCCGGCCTCCTCTCCTGTTTAGGGGGCAGAAGTGCCCTGTGACCTTTGAAAACCCCCTCTGGCCTTTTCCATGGTTGTCCTCATTTAAAAAAAAAAATTATTTATTCCCATTTTGTTGCCCTTGTTTTTTAAATTGTTGTTGTTATTGATGTCGTTCGTCGTTGTTGGATACGACAGACAGAAATGGAAAGAGGAGGGGAAGAGAAAGATAAACACCTGCAGACCTGCTTCACCGCCTGTGAAGCGACTCCCCTGCAGGCGGGGAAACCGGGGGCTCAAACTGGGATCCTTACGGGGGTCATTGCGCTTTGCGCACATCCCGCTGCGCTACCGCAGGACTCCCTGAAATGGGTAGTTCTATGAAGAAGACATTCAGATGACCCACAGACATATGAAAAAGTGCTCCGCATCACTTATCATTAGAGAAATGAAATACCATCTCACACCTGGGAAAATGACTGATATCAACAACACAGTATAAATGACAACTCTGCGTGTGGAGAGAAAGGAACCGTGGCACACTGTTAGTGGGACTGCAAACTGGTACAGCCCTTGTGAGAAGCAGTATGGAGATTTCTTAGACAAAGACAAACGGAAATACCGTATGACCCAGTAATAGGGCTCTGAGGCACATGCCCATAGACCGTTTGAAGAGACGTGTACCCTTTATTCAAAGTTGCATTAGCCACAATACTCAAAATATGGAAGCAAGCTTAAAGTCACCTAAAATGCTCACTGACAGATGATTGGAAAAAGAAATTATAGGGTGAATAATTTATGGGAAACTACTTTGCAATTAAAAAAGATGAGGTGGTATCATCTGGAACAAAATGGATGAACTTGGAGGTGATTATGCCACGTGAAAGAAGAGAAAGGCAGGCACCAGGTGGTTTCACTCGTATGGGGAATACAGGCCACTGGTACAAATAAATTTGGAAAATAAACAGAAACTAAACTATCTCTTAGACTTCGTGAGAAGTCACTATAGTGATCATCAGAGGTTAGAAGGGTGCTTAGGAATTCTGTGCGTGTGGTGAACTATACATACACATAGGTGGATATGAAAGTATAACTGTAAACTCTTCTACTTTCTTAAAACTATTGTTAAATCACTAATAATTTTTAGTGGCCCAGGAGGTGAATTAGTGGTAGAATTTTGGACTTGTAAGCATGAAGTCCTGAGCTCAATTTCTGGAACAACATATACTGGAGTGCTGCTCTGGCCTGTCTCTTCTTTCTCTCTACCTCATGTAATGAATAAAATAAATCTTGGGGGGAGCCGGGCAGTGGTGCAGTGGGTTAAGCATACATGGCACCAAGCGCAAGGACCGGAGTAAGGATCCCAGTTCAAGCCCCCACCTGCAGGGAGGTTGCTTCACAGGCGGTGAAACCCGTCTGCAGGTGTCTTTCTCTCCCCTTCCCTGTCTTCCCCTCCCCTCTCAATTTCTCTCTTTCCTATCCAACAACAACAATGGCAACAACAACAACAACGATAAACAACAAGGACAACAAAAGGGAAAAAATTAAAAATAAATAAATAAATCTTGGGGCCGGCAGTGGCACGTCTAGTTAAATGCACATATTACCATGTGGAAGGAACCAGGTTTGAACCCCCACTCTCCACCTGCAAGGGGAGGGTGCTTCACAAGCAGTGAAGCAGATCTACAGGTATCTCTATTTCTCTCTCCCTATCTTCCCATCCTCTCTCAATTCCTCTTTTTCCTACTAAATACAATAGGAGGGGGGTGGGGGAGGAAAAAATATACACCAGGAGTGATGCTGGCACTGAGCCCCAGCAATAACCCTGGTGGTAAAAATAAATAATAAAAAAAATCTTAAAACATATTTAATGTAATATTTTAAAAGAAATTTGGGGACTTTATGGTACTTGTACTGGGATTTTCAACCTTCCAGATTTTCTGCAATTGATATGTATAGATTTTATTTTCAGCTTGTACTTTCCTTTTCTGTATGTCATATTATTTCCAATAACTTTTAGTAAAATTTAATCTTTTAATAAAATACTTGGCTAGAGAGAAAAGATACTAGTAAAGGAAAAAGCGAGGGTGGGGGGAGATAGCTTATTGGTTATAGAAAGAGACTCTTATGCCAGAGGCTTCAAAGTCTTAGATTCAATCCCCCACACCACCATAAGCCAGATTTAGCAGTGTTTTGGCTAAAAAAATTAATTAATTAAATAAATAAAATAAGGGAGTCGGGCAGTAGTGCAGTGGGTTAAACATAGGTGGTGCAAAAGGCAAGGACTGGCGTAAGGATCCTGGTTCAAACCTCTGGCTCCCCACCTGCAGGGGAGTCACTTCACAGGCGGTGAAGCAGGTCTGCAGGTGTCTTTCTCTCCCCCTTCTCTGTCTTCCCTTCCTTTCTTCATTTCTCTCTGTCCTATCCAACAACGATGACAACAATAATAACTACAACAATAAACACCAAGGGCAACAAGAGAGAATAAATAAATAAGTAAATACATATTTTAAAAATAAAATAAAGATGTAATGAAATGAAAATATAAGAAAAAGGGAATATTATTCATATTAGTATGACTTCCAGGTAATTTTTGTTATTTATATTGTATGTCTTTCAAAAACAAGATGTTGTGTGCCTTACAATCACCTGATATATATATACATATATATATATTAAAATTTACTTATTAATTAATGGGAGAGAGGGAGACCGAGAGAGAACCATCACTGACAAGTCATGTCAGGGAGAGAAGTCAGCACCTCTTCTTTAAAGTTCAAAACTTTGTCCATCAAGATAGCTCCCAGGCCATGGATCTAATAAAATTGAGTTTGAAATTTCTCAGTAGATTAACAGACTGTGAGAATCCTATAGGACACAATAGAGTCACATTTTTTTGTATGGAAAGTACACACCCAATGATCATCTGAGTTAATACCATCTTTCATAAAGTCAACAGCAGGCGGTCATTTCCGTGATGCTGACTGTTAAGAAGAGGACCACACTCAGAATGAAAATTCCAGGAACCCACATTCTAATTAGCATGGAAATAACATCCACAAAATAAATATGCATCCAAAGTTTATGCAGTCCCAAGGCACAATAGAGACAGATGCAGACTGATCTAATCTGGTTGCATTAGAAACATGAGTGTGTACTGGGAACATTGCGTGGAGTGTTGGCATTTGATCCAATTAGGAAGGGCAGAGTAAAAATGAGGAAAGCAATTTCCTTTGTCCAGTTAAATCAGGCATCCAAATAGCAAGCTATTCTTTGACCTCCCTGGGAAGGGGCAAGAAAGCTTCTAATGGTCACTAGATAAATAGCCAGCCCAGTCTTGCGACTGCCTAAGGAAGACTTAGGGAAATACATTCTGGACTGAAAGTCAGTCAAGAAATAATGTACAAGAATTTTTCTCTCTCTTGCTCTCTCTTTTTAAAAAATATTTAATTTATTTCCTTTTGTTGCCCATGTTGTAGTTATTATTGTTGTTACTGATGTTGTTGTTGTTGAATAGGATAGAGAGAAATGGAGAGAGGAGGGGAAGACAGAGAGGGAGAGAGAAAGATAGACACCTGCAGACCTGCTTCACTGCTTGTGAGGCGACTCCTCTGCAGGTGGGGAGCCGGGGGCTCGAATCAGGATCCTTACGCCGGTCCTTGTGTTTTGTGCCACCTGTGCTTAATCCACTGCGCTACTGCCCTTCTCCCCCCTCTCTTTTTTTTATATAAATCTTTTATGTATCTTTATTATTGGCTAGAGACAGAGAGAAATTGACAGGGGAGGGGAGAGAGAGAGGGAAAGAGACAGACAGACACCTGTAGCCCTGCTTTACCACTTGTGAAGCTTACTCCCTGCAAATAGGGACTTGTACCAGAGGCTTGTACCTAGGTCCTTGTGCACTGCAATGTGTGTGCTTAACCAGGTGCACCACCGCCTGGCCCCCAAGAATTTTTCTAATGTACTTTCATTGTATCTCTTTTATTAATTTTCATTTTGGAGCAGAGCAGCAGAAAAAACTGATAAGACCACTAGATCGAACTAAATATGGTGGCTATTAAACAAGAATAAGAGGTCACTTTCTACTTCTTGCTAACTTGTGCTGCAACTGCTAATGAAATAATTTTTTAAGTTTATTTAAAAAGTTTTTAAAAATTGGGGGCCAGGCTGTAGTACACTGGACTGTGGCACACATAGTACAAAGCACAAGGGCCCATGCAAGGATACCAGTTCGAGCCCTGGCTCTCTACTTGAAGGGGGGGGGTCACTTCACAAGTGGTGAAGTAAGTCAGCAGGTCTCTCTCTCTCTCTCTCTCTCTCTGTCTCCTCCTCCCACTCTCAATTTCTCTCTGTCCTAGCCAATAAAATAGGAAAAAATGGCCTCCAAGAGTAGTGGATTCATAGTGCTGGCACTGAGCCCCAGTGATAACCTAGGAGACAAAAAAAAGTTTTTTAAAAATTAATTAACTTATTTATTGGGTTGAGACAGAGAAATTAAGAGAGGAGGGGGAGATAGACACCTGCAGCACTATTTCACCTCTCATGAAGTTCTCCTTCTGCAGGTGGGGACTAGGGGACTGAACCCAGGGCCTTGTGTATTACAGCATATGCACTCAAGTCAGTTGCACAATACTGAGCCCCATCAAGGAAATATATATTTAAATTATATATATTATATAATATATTATATATTACAATATAGAGCTTTTTGTTTTACTTTATTTATTTATAAAATAAAAAATAGAAAATATCAACAAAACCATAGAATAGAGGGGTGAAATTCCACACATTTCCCACCACCATTTCCATATCTCATCCCCTCCATTGGAAGCTTTCCTATTCTTTATCTCTCTGGGAACGTGGACCCAGGGTCATTATGGGGTGCAGAAGGTAGGAGGTGTGACTTCTGTAATTTCTTCTTCAGGGAAGAAATAGGTGTTAGCAGGTTGATCCATATTCCCAGCCTGTCCCTATCTTTCCCTAGCGGGGCAGTGGTCTGGAGAGTTGGGGTTCTAGCGTACATTGGTGAGACCGTCTGTCCAGGGGAGTCAGGTTGGCGTCATGGTAGGTAGCATCTGCAACTTGGTGTTTGGAACGTGTATTCCTTTGCTTCCTCCTTTCTTGTGGGACTCGGTTCAGTAGTTCTTGTTAGGTGAGGTTGATTGTGGCAAATTCCTTTAGTTCTTGAATATTTGAGAAAACCTTTATTTCTCCCTCACATTTGAAGGATAATTTTGCTGGGTACAATATTCATGGCTGGAATTCCCTCTCCTTTAGAACTTTGAATATGTCATTCCCTTGTCTCCTTGCATCTAGAGTTTGTGAAGAGAAATCTGATGAAAATCTTTTTTATTGTTTTTTATTTTTATTTATTTGCTTTTTTTTTGTCCTTGTTGTTTTATTGTTGTAGATATTGTTGTTGTTATTGATGTCATTGTTGTTGGATATGACAGAGAGAAATGGAGAGAGGAGGGGAAGACAGAGAGGGGGAGAGAAAGATAGACACCGTCAGACCTGCTTCACCGCCTGTGAAGCGACTCCCCTGCAGGGGGGGAGCCGGGGGCTCAAACCGCGATCCTTCTGGTCCTTGCACTTTGCATCTTGTGTGCTTAACCCACTGTGCTACCGCCCGACTCCCTGATGAAAATCTTATAGCTCTGACATTGTATATAACTTCTTTTCTTTCCCTACTAGCCAGCAAGTTTTTTTTTCCTTATTGTTGACTTTTGATAGTTTTATAATAATGTGCCTCAGTGTTGGTCTTTTTGTATTTATAAATCTGGGTGATTGTTCTGCCTCTTGAATGAGAATGTTCTGAGAATTTCCTAAGTAAGGGAAGTTTTCAGCTAAAATTGCTCTGAAAATGGACTTCTGAGCATTTGTAAACTATGTGACTTGAAGGACTAGAATTCACAGTCCCTTATGATTCTGCTCTACATTATAATTATCCCTACAGTTGCCTACAAGCAAAGGACATTGTGCTAAATTATCCAACAGTCCATACTGAGCTGCATGGAAGTTAAATCAAAGTCCTCTTACTGTCCATCAAAGTCAGAGCTGGCATGATTAAAGTTGATTATAAAAACTGAACCTATGTAGCAGCATTTAAAAAAAAATTCTTTATTAGGGAATTAATGTTTTACATTCGACAGTAAATACAATAGTTTGTACATACATGCATAACATTTCCCAGTTTTCCATATAACAATACAACCCCCACAAGGTCCTCTGTCATCCTTCTTGGCCCTGTATCCCCCCTCCCCCACACCCACCCCAGAGTCTTTTACTTTGGTGCAATACGCCAATTCCAGTTCAGGTTCTGCTAAGAACGTATGTGTACACAGATCTTTTTGGATGGGTGTGTTGGGTTCCTTAGGATATATTTCCAGGAGAGAAATTGCAGGATCATAGGGTAGGTCCATTTCTAGCCTTCTGAGAGTTCTCCAGACTGTTCTCCACAGAGGTTGGACCAATTGACATTCCCACCAGCAGTGTAGGAGGGTTCCTTTGACCCCACACCCTCTCCAGCATTTGCTGCTGTTCCCTTTTCTGATGTTTGACATTCTCACAGGAGTGAAGTGGTATCTCATTGTTGTCTATATTGCATTGCTCTCACAATAAATGACTTGGAGCATTTTTTTTTCATGTGTTTCTTGGCCTTTTGGATCTCTTCTGTGGTGAATATTCTGTCTATGCCCTCTCTCCATTTTTGGATGGGGTTATTTGTTTTCTTGTTGTTGAATTTGGCAAACTCTATATATTCTGGTTATGAGCCTCTTGTCTGATGTATGACATATAAAGATCTTCTCCCATTCTGTGAAGGGTCTCTTGGTTCAGGTAGTGGTTTCTTTTGCTGTGCAGAAGCTTTTTAATTTGATGTAGTCCCATAGGTTTATGCTTGCCTTAGTCTTCTTTGTAAATGGATTCATTTCATTGAAGATGTCTTTAACATTTATGTGGAAAAGAGTTCTGCCAATATTTTCCTCTAAGTATCTGATAGTTTCTTATCTAACATCCAAGTCCTTTATCCACTTGTAATTTACTTTTGTGTTTGGTGAAATATCGTGGTTCAGTTTCATTCTTCTGCATGTTTCAACCCATTGTTTCCAACACCATTTGTTGAAGAGACTCTGCTTTCCCCACTTAATAGTCTGGGCACCTTTGTCAAAAATTAGATGTCCATTGGTGTTGGGGCTTACTTCTAGGCTCTCAATTCTATTCCACTAGTCAGTGTGTCTATTCATGTTCCAGTACCAAGCAGTTTTGATGACAAAGATCCTATAATACAATTTGTGATCTGAGAGTGTGATGCCTCCAGTTCTGTTCTTTCTTCTCAAGATGGTTTTGGCAATTCTAGGTCTTTTCTGGTTCCAGATAAACATTTGTAGCATTTGTTCTCTTCTCCTAAAAATGTGCTTGGGATCTTGATGGGGATAGCATTCAATTTGTAGATGGCTCTGGGTAATATATTCATTTTGATGATGTTAATTTTTCCAACCCATGAACATGGAATGTCTTCCCACTTCTTTGTGTCTTTTTCAATTTCTTTGAGTAGTGACTCATAATTTTCAGGATACAAGTCTTTCACTTCTTTGGTTAGATTTACTCCTAGATATTTTATTGTTTTTGTTGCTATAGTAAAAGGAATTGATTTATGGATTTCAACTTTTTCTAACTTAGTGTTTGCATAGAGGAATGCCACTGACTTTTGAATGTTAATTTGTAGCCTGACACCTTACTGTATTGCCTGATGATTTCCAAAAGCTTCTTGCTGGATCCCTTAGTTTTTTCTATGTATAGTATCATGTCATCTGCAAATAGGGAGAGTTTGATTTCTTCTCTTCCAATCTGTATGCCTTTAATTCCTTGCTCCTGCCTGATTGCTATGGCAAGAACTTCCAACACTATGTTGAATAGTAATGGTGATAGTGGGCATCCCTGTCTAGTACCTGATCTGAGTGGAAATGCTTCCAGTTTTTCACCATTGAGTATGATGTTGGCTGTAGGTCTGCTATATATAGACTCCACTATCTTGAAGAATTTTCCATCTATTCCCATTTTTTGTAGTGTTTTGATCATAAAGGGATGTTGTACTTTGTCAAAGGCTTTCTCTGCATCTATTGATATGACCATGTGGTTTTTGGTCTTGCTTTTGTTGATGTGGTGGATCACATTGATTGACTTACGTATATTAAACCAACCTTGCATGCTTGGGATAAACCCCACTTGTTCATAATAAACAATATTTTTAATATACTGTTGTATCCAGTTGGCTAGAATTTTGTTCAATATTTTTTAGCATCTATTTTCATCAGTGATATTGGTCTGTGGTTTTCTTTTTTGGTTGTGTCTCTGTCTACTTTTGGTATCAAAGTGATGTTGGCTTCATAGAAGCTGGCAGGGAGTATTCCAGTGTCTTCAATCTTCTGGAAGACTTTTAAAAGTAGAGGTATTAGTTCTTCTTTGAAGAGACTTCCACAGCCCCACCGCTAGGCCACCAAAGCATAGATCTTCTCCTGAGTTTCCAGGTTAGTTCTCTGTCCCCTGGTATCAGCACAGGGCCTCCCTGCTGCTGCTCCAGATTCTGAGGGCAGTAGCAATGGAGACTCACAGTTGCATTTGGTGAGTCTCAGGGGAGTCCTCTCTTCCCTTCAGTCATCTCCTTGTTGGTGAAACAGACTGGAGGTGGTGTCTCAACTGGTAAACTGCCAGACTGCTACCAGCCACTTAATCTCTCTAGGCTCCCCTCTGGCCACGAGCCACAGGTGTTTCCACTCACTGGTGATTTGGTGGGTTCCTGAATTCGTTCTAGTCCTGCCTTGTTGCGGTCCCAGTTGATCTACTTTGGTATTCCTAGTTGACCTGGGAGAGGAGAGGAGAGAAACACAGCAGCTGTTGCTCTGTAGGCCTGCCTCTGGAAGTCTAATGTAGCAGATTTTAAGACTGTTTCTCTCTTATCCTTATATATTGTCTGCCCTCATCTTTTTGTTCAGATTTAGCAGTTACTAGAAATTTATTATGTGCTAATCAGAGTTAGGCATTTTGACTCAAAAGTCATGGGTCCCAGATCAGATCGATGGGGTTGACAGTCAACAATATTTATTCACCTTTCCCATATTTGGGAGCTACTGTCTTCTCTGATTCAGCTTTCTAGCCCTTTTTCCAGCCATGACATCATCTCCCCAGACAATAACTTGGGTTCACCTGCATATCAAATGTCAGGCTCAGGAAAAAACTAGTATAGTCATGGGCCATTTGGAATATACCTAAAATAGGCCTACTAGCTATTTTCAAAATGTAGACTCCAAATCTTCACCTGCTATATTCCAGCCTTTAGAGTCATGATTAGTCAACAATTTGTATGGCTTTATATGTTAACTCTTTTTTCAGTCACCAGGTTCCAGATGATACCATGATGCCAACCAGACTTCCCTGGGCAGAGGACCCCACCAATGTGTCCTGGAGTCCCACCTCCTCAGAGCCCTGCCTCACTAGGGAAAGAGAGAGATAGGTTGGGAGTATGGATCAACCTGTCAATGCCCACATTCAGTGGGGAAGCAATTACAGAAGACAGACTTTCTGCATCCCATAATGACCGTGGGTTCATACTCCCAGATGGTTAAAGAATAGGAAAGCTATCAGGGGAGGTGATGGGATATGGAACTCTGGTAATGGGAACTGTACCCCTCTTATCCTATGGTCTTGTCAGTATTTCCATTTAATAAATAAAAATAAAAATAAAATAAAAAAGGAAGTAAAGGAAATAAAAAAGAAGTCATGGGTCATTTGACATGTCAGTGGATTTCTGTCCTTCTGTATAACTAAATTAGCACAAGAAATATTTGAAATAATGTTTTAGCGTGGGGGTAGATAGTATAATGGTTCTCCAAAGAGACTCATTCATGAGGGCCCAAAGTTCCAGGTTCAATGCCACCCACACCGTCATAAGCCAGAGCTGAGTGCTCTGGTAAAAAAATAAAAAAACCAACATATTTTAATGTTACTTGCATTATATTATTAATTATTGTTATACAAGTATGTAGGTATGCCAAAATATATGTAATTCTTAAATATCCAAACAAAATACAGTAGTATAAATGAAAAGTAAACGTCTCTATGGTATTTCCATTTGCATTTGGTTAAAGATTCTCCAGAGTGGTGCACCCGTTTACGTTCCCACCAGCAGTGCAGTAGAGTTCCTCTCTGTGTCATATGATGCAGCAATTCCAGTGCTAGGGATCTACGAAAAAGGTAATAACACTGATTTGAAGGGCTGTATGTACCTCCATGTTTATAGCAGCTGTATTCACAATAACAAAAACCTAGAAACAACCAAAATGCCCTTCGACAGATGACTGGCCAAAAAAAATTGGGGACATACACTCAACAGAATATTATATAGCAATAAAAGGTGTTCTTGGGATAAAGTGATGGGATTTGAGAAGATGATCCTTAGTGAAGCAAATAAGAAGGTGAAGGACAACTACAGAATGGTTTCACTCAGATGCAGAGTATAGACAACTGGATATACAAATGTGGGGGGAACAAAACCCAAAATATCAGCCTATTTTCAAGACTGTGGGAGAACTATAGTGGTTATCTATGGGGATGAAGATGGGGGATACTGACCTTTGGTGATGAGAGTGGTGAAAAGAAAAAAGTAAATTTCTCATCCTTCTACTTCTCTAAACTCAATACTATTCATTCCATCTGTTACTGAGAATATATCTAAGTAGAAAGTTGACCTTACATCCTCAGTCTTACGCTCCAAGTCTGTGTTTGACTCTATGAAATATAAGCTGTCAAGTTCAGAACACCTTAAGAATCAACTTGAAGAATTAAACATCTTAAGAATCAGTCTCCTAAAAATCTCTTAGGAATCAACCTCCTTTTTTGATATTAAACCTACAAAAAGGTTGAAAAACTTACGAGAGAGTGTTCAGGTAAGCCACAAAGCTCATGTGTTTTTTTTATGAAAATAATCTCTTGTACATATATTGCAGAAATTATGGTAGTATATTACCAGTAACTTCTTTTTTAAATATATATTTCCCTTTTTACTAAAAACTTTTCAGTGGCCTTTTTGCATTAAGAAGAATTTAGGGGGCTGGGCGGTAGGACAGTGGATTAAGCGCACATGGTACTAAGCGCAAGGACTGGCATAAGGATCCCCAGTTCAAGCGCCGGGCTCCTCACCAGCAGGGGGGTTGCTTCAAGGGTGGTGAAGCAGGTGTCTACCTTTTTCTCCCTCTCTGTCCTATCCAAACACAGCAACAACAATAATGACAATGATAAAAAAAAGGGGGTAGGGGACCGGGCGGTGGCGCAGTGGGTTAAGCACATGTGGCGCAGTGGGTTAAGCACATGTGGCGCAAAGCACAAGGACCAGTATAAGGATCTCAGTTTGAGCCCCTGGCTCTCCACCTGCAGGGAAGTCGCTTCACAGGCGGTGAAGCAGGTCTGCAGGTGTCTATCTTTCTCTCCCCACCTCTGTCTTCCCCTTCTCTCTCCATTTCTCTCTGTCCTATCCAACAACGAACAACACCAACAATGGCAATAATAATAACCACAACGAGGCTACAACAAAAAGGGGGAAAAATGGCCTCCAGGAGCGGTGGATTCATGGTGCAGGCACCGAGCCCAGCAATAACCCTGGAGGCAAAATAAATAAATAAACACAACAACAAAAATAAACAAGAATTTATTTTCCAGGAAGGAAGAACCCACTACACTGTTGCTGGAACCAGCACATGGCATCCTCTTTGCCAAGCCTGTGTTTGGCCCCAGTGCAGCCTGACTGCAGTGCTGAAACTGCCTCTCCAGCACCACACAGACGTCCAGGCTATAGAGACCAATGCTTGGATCACATGTCTGTGATCCCAAATCAGTGTGCTCCTAGACCCTCCCAACCAAAGTTTCCAGTATCTGAGAAATTATTTCTCCTTAAACTTGCATTCATGCACTTCCAGACCTTTCTCCATGATTCCCTCGGTCTGGGCTTCACAGACTATGCAGAGATGACAGTCTTTTCACTTCCTGCACTGCCCTCATGCTTTTACTTACAAATATTACTATGGTCTCACCGTATTATACCAGTTAATATAGAACTTGGGTTTAATACACTATTATACAACATACGTATTTAAGACAGAAGAGTCACTCCACCTGCCTGAGGGTCCAGATCATTTTCTCTGCTTCCATCTCTAGGGGTCAAAGTTTCTGAGCTTCTTCCTGGGACGAGTCACATTATGTGCACTGCCCCTCAGGATGTTACCCAGCTTCCCATTACTTTCACTATTTTTTTTCTTTTTTTCCCTCCATGGTTATTGCTGGGCTCGGTGCCTGCACCATGAATCCACCGCTCCTGGAGGCCATTTTTTCCCCCTTTTTGTTGCCCTTGTTGTTGTAGCCTCGTTGTGGTTATTATTATTGCCATAGTTGATGTTGTTCGTTGTTGGATAGGACGGAGAGAGGAGGGGAAGACAGAGAGGGGGAAAGAAAGACACCTGCAGACCCGCTTCACCGCCTGTGAAGTGACTCCCCTGCAGGTGGGGAACCGGGGGCTGGAACCAGGATCCTTATGCCGGTCCTTGCACTTTGCTCCACATGCGCTTAACCCACTGCGCCACTGCGGGACCCCCTACTTTAACTATTGATCCCTCCTTCTGTCTTCTCTCTCAGCTCAGTGTTGGAGACTATGAAATCTGACTTGACTCCGCTTTTGAAAACATCCAGTATTGCTCTGATACCTGATAATAGTAAAGGTCAGGTTTCCTATTGAAACAGTCAATATTGGGTTGGAGAGACAGCTCAGCAGGTAGGGGGTGTGTCTCCCCATGTGTACAGCAGCCCAGAAAAGAGATACCAGCAGGCCTGCTTCATCGCCCGTGAAGCAACTCCCCTGCAGGTGGGGAACCGGGGGCTCAAACCGGGTTCCTTATGCTGGTCCTTGCGCTTTGTGCCACGTGTGCTTAACCTGCTGTGCTACCACTGGACTCCACAGATAATCTTATCTTATCCTCCTACCCTGTCGTGAATAAGAAACCCTAGGTCCTAGATTAAATCTGGGGGAGATTCCCTCCTACAGACTTTCCAAAGTCTAGAGTATGGCTTTAAAAGAGTATGTCTGACCACTTTTTTCTTCTACAGGCATTTTTGACTTAGAATTCTAAGAAGCAGATTCAGCTTGAGGAATTTTCTGGGAAGGTATTGACAAAACACTGGGGCAGGTAGATATTTTGAGCCATGGACTTCTAGAAAAAGAATGTGTGTACTTGTGTGTGATAGGGAGACCACAGGAGAGACCACACAGTTGCAGAGAGAAAGAAAGACAGAAACAGAAGAGAGGAAACCTTTGATTTTCGGAGAAATGCAAATCAAGACAACAATGAGATACCACTTCACTCCTGTGAGAATGTCAGACATCAGAAAAGGGAACAGCAGCAAATGCTGGAGAGGGTGTGGGGTCAAAGGAACCCTCCTGCACTGCTGGTGGGAATGTCAATTGGTCCAACCTCTGTGGAGAACAGTCTGGAGAACTCTCAGAAGGCTAGAAATGGACCTACCCTATGATCCTGCAATTTCTCTCCTGGAAATATATCCTAAGGAACCCAACACACCCATCCAAAAAGATCTGTGTACACATACGTTCTTAGCAGCACAATTTGTAATAGCCAAAACCTGGAAGCAACCCAGGTGTCCAACAACAGATGAGTGGCTGAGCAAGTTGTGGTGTATATATACACAATGGAATACTACACAGCTATAAAAAATGGTGACTTCACTGTTTTCAGCCCATCTTGGATGGACCTTCAAAAAGTCATGTTGAGTGAAATAAGTTAGAAACAGAAGGATGAATATGGGATGATCTCATTCTCAGGCAGAAGTTGAAAAACAAGATCAGGAGAGAAAACACAAGCAGAACCTGAACTGGAATTGGCGTATTGCACTGAAGTAAAAGACTCGGGTGGGTGCAGGGGAGAATACAGGACCAAGAAGGATGACAGAGGACCTAGTGGGGTTGTATTGTTTTATGGCAAACTGGGAATTGTTATGCATGTATAAACTATTATACTCACTGTCAAATGTAAAACATTAATTCCCCAATAAAGAAATTTTAAAAAAATATAAAAATAAAGTAAAATAAACACACTAAATAAATAAATAAATAAAATATTTAAAACTAGTTTTTTGTACTTAAGCTTCAATTTGAGTGGGACTTGCTTTCCAAAACAGCAGCCAGCTCTGGAGTGGAGGATATGGGAATAAAGTCAGATCTTATGAATACATAACTCAGGGCCTTCACAGCCCGAGACGAGATAGTTACCAAGACTCATAGGTGAGGTGGCTTTATCAGGAGAATGAATGCGAGCACTTAAGTTGTAGCAAGCACTGCCCCAACAAGCTTCAGTGCTGATGACGGGCACCATGTGGGCAACTGAAACATCTTAGGGCAGACCAGACACCGTGATGCACAGCCCTGCGGAGACTGAATGCTAATCCCAGTTACAGAATTGCATTCCTATTCAGAGGGATCTTCTCTCTAAGTCCTTGAGAATTGGAAAGAAGATTCTGCATAATCATTTTTTTTCATCTTTCACCTCAGTTGTTTTTTTTAAAATTGATTTGGATATTTGTGTTCTGTAAAGCCCTTGACATGAGATATTTAGTTCCAAGGCAATTTAGAAAAAGAAAAAAAATGTACACTATGGTGTTGAATTCTGTTCATTTTATTTTATTCTCAAGAGCAAGAAATACAAAGATAAAAAATAATAGTAAGTTTCCGATGTGGTGACAGAACAAATATCAACAAAACCCCATGGTAGGAATAAAGAAAAGACAAGGCAAGATTTCAATTTGAGAAAAATGTGGAAGGAAAAACCAGGAAGGAAAGCAGGAGATTGCTGGTGATAGCCAAGATCCTTCAAAGATAGAAGACTTTTAACTATGAGTTGAGGCAACACATATACACAGGAATGAACATGGCACTGATAGGAAGCCTCGGGGGTATGGCATTGTGGTTAAATTCTGACTTAGAATTTAAAAATAAGTCAGAAAAAGAGGTTTTGAGAAGTAAGCAATGGAATATGAATATATATGAATTGAGTTGCTGATACAATACAAGTAACTTGAGAAATACTGGAATATTTTCAAACCACTGCTTCTGTAGTGCATTTCTGAATCGTTAGAACATTAGTCAACAGATTTAGAAAGACTCTCACGATTACATTCAGGGAATACTTTAGATGCGGTATTTCAGAATGCTGCCTAATTAAGTACATTTCTTCAAGACGTGAGAGGAAATCGGGCGGTAGCGCAGCGGGTTAAGCGCATGTGGCGCAAAGCGCAAGGACTGGACTAAGGATCTCGGTTCGAGTCCCCGGCTCCCCACCTGCAGGGGAGTCGCTTCACAGGCCGTGAAGCAGGTCTACAGGTGTCTGTCTTTCTCTCCCCCTCTCTGTCTTCCCCTCCTTTCTCCATTTCTCTCTGTCCTATCCAACGACGACAACATCAGTAACAACTACAACAATAAACAACAAAGGCAACAAAAGGAAATTTTAAAAAAAAAGACGTGAGAGGAGAAAATAAGACAAAATGAGCAGACATGACCCTAATTTTTGTTCTTTCACTCTCCTTCCTAAGAAAGGAGGGCATTCTACGGCATTATATAAGCCAGAGACTGTCAGCTCACTCCATAATCTCTATCATCTTGGTGCTGGTATCTATTGAGTTTCTGAATTCTTCTTTGTCTTGATGAGTGGTTTTAAAAATTGAATAGTGGGGTAGTCGGGCGGTAGCGCAGCGGGTTAAGCGCACATGGCACAAAGCACAAGGACCAGCGTAAGGATCCTGGTTCGAGCCCTCGGCTCCCCACCTGCAGGGGAGTCGCTTCACAAGCGGTGAAGCAGGTCTGCAGGTGTCTCTCTTTCTCTCCCCCTCTCTGTCTTCCCCTCCTCTCTCCATTTCTCTCTGTCCTATCCAACAATGACTATAACAATAAAATAATAAGGGCAACAAAAGGGAATAAATAAATAAATATAAAAATATTTTTAAGAAATTGAATAGTGGCCATTTGGTATATTATGGTATGACACTGTAGATCTTGTTTAAACCTTCATTTTCTTTCTTGTCAAAAAAAAAAAAAGCCACTACTTTTTGTTACTACTTGCCACTACTCTGGCAGAGGAGGAGGGAGAACCACACGCTACACTACTGACTTCTCACTACTAAGTTTCTCACTTGGCTTCTGTTGATGCTTGAGGTCATCAGCATGGGGCGGGTGGGAGTCTGGCTCTCCCTGAGCCTCCACTCACCCCTCCCTGGCAAGGCAGCACACAAAAAAACCTCATTATAGCCCTCTCATGGACTCCACGGATAAGTGTTATGATGGGTATGTGGAGCACCTCACTACTGCTGGGCAGGGGTGGCATTTCTGATCATAGTTAGTCCTCCTCTCACCCCCCTACAGGGTCGGGGGGGCACCTCCTTACTGACAGGTGGAGATGGGAATCCAAGCCCTCCACTGACCCCCACTGATTCTACTGGGTCCCCCAGTGATGAAAGTCCTCACTCCCTGTCCACCTGTTATGAGTGCTCTGGAGCCCGAGCCCTTGGAAAAGTCTCATGAGGTGGGAAATTTATGCACTCAACTATATCGACATGAACAGCAATGAATGACACTTTTTCTCTAGTATTTGGCTGGCGTCAAGCAGTTATCTAAAAGTCTGCTTGTGTTATAAGGCTGCTTCTTTGAGTAGAAAGAGCAGGCTTTTGCTGTGCTGTCTATATTCATTTCCATTTTGGGGTTGCCAGTCATTTTCAGTTCTGAGTTTGATATTAAAAAAAATTGTTTCCTCCCACTGGAGGAGGTATTATAGGAAGAAAATGGCTAAAGGACTCTGAACTCCAATTCCATCAGGACCTGGAGAGAAAAGAGGAAAAGAAGAAGGACCTTTGGAAGTAGTAATAGGTATAGTTGTGACTTAGAAAGGAAAAGGAAGAGAAGGGGAGTCGGGTGGTAGCACGGCCAGTTAAGCGCATGTGGCGCAAAGCGCATAAGGATCCCGGTTAGAGCCCCCAGCTCCCCACCTGCAGGGGAGTCGCTTCACAGGTGGTGAAGCAGGTCTGCAGGTGTCTGTCTTTCTCTCCCCCTCTCTGTCTTCCCCTCCTCTCTCCATTTCTCTCTGTCCTATTCAACAATGACGGCAATAATAATAACCACAACAATAAAAAACTACTAGGGCAACAAAAAGGAATAAATAAATATTAAAAAAATGTTTAAAAAATTAAAAAAGGAAGAGACGGTGGGACAATGGGGAAAATGGATATATATATTTATAGGAAGAATAGTCAACCCATATCTGGAACCTTGAGAGAACAATGGAGACACAGAACTCTGGTGGTAGGAGTGGTGCAGAATTATACCCCTGTTATAATTTTTTAAATCAATATTGAGTCCCTAATAAAATTAAAAAATAATGTTTCCTTCCTTTTTTCCAGTTTGATTTTCAGTTTATTGAGGGAATGCTGATTTACAGGATTTTATTTTATTTTTTTATAAATTCAGAAAGGAGCAGGGTGGTGGTGCAACTGGTTGAACGCACATGTTACAGTGTACAAGGACCCAGGTTCAAGTCCCCGGCCCCCACTGCAGGGGAGAAGCTTTGTGAGTGGTGAAGCAGGACTGCAGGTGTGTCTTGTCTTTCTCCTTCTCTATCTCCCTCCTCAATTTCTCCGTCTCTGTCAGTATCTGGATGCACAAACTACTGTGCTGTCTCCCCAGCCCAGAGTCCAGGATGTTGAAGGCAAAGCAGAAGACAGGGAAATTCACCACCACAGTCTTCCTCAGGAATGGGAAAGGGAACATCTACCCCACACTCTTGCGTGGATGCCGATAACAACAATATTCTCCTGACAGACATCTCAGAGAGCTAGTGTGGGGATTGAACGGTCTCTTACACATGGGAAGCCTTACAGAAAGAAGCGTCAACTTGCGTTGTTATGAGATAAGCAGCCTAATGTGACCATTAACGAAACAGATTCTGGAACCTGACTGACTACCCGGGTTTAAATCAGCTCTTACTCATAGTAAATGTGTTTATCTTTGGGAAATTCCTTAACCTCATTGAGACTAAATAGTCTCACTGTGCCCGCCAAAAATAACAGCGTCTTCTTACTCGCAGGTTTACTGTGGAAATTAAAATGGTTAACAAAGCTAGAGCACTTAGAAGATTGGCTCACAGTAAGCCTTATTTTAGCATGAGATATTATTCTGTGAAGCTAAATTGCTTTATTTTTATCCTCAAAACATCCCATGAATTAAGAAGTGAAGGAATATTATCTCCAGATATCAATAACCACACAGGATTTCTGAGAAATTGGGTGACCTGCCCAGAGTCACAAAGCTGTGGTGGCACAGTCCATCTCGGCCACAGGCCTTAAGACGCCAAGTCCGGGCTCACACCGTTGCATAAGCACTGTACCGAGCCCAAATAGACTTGCAGTTGGAAAGCAGCATTCATGCTTCTGGAACAGGACCGGCAAATGAACACAGAAACCATGCCTGGACTGGTATGGCTAGAGGTCAGGTAGGAGTAAGGTGGAGAGAAGGGCAGGCAACAGTATGTTTGTTGGGCTAAAGCCAAGTGGAGACACAGGTACTGAAGAAACCATCACTGGTTTTTTTTATAAATAAAAAAAATAAATTTTTTTTTATTTATAAAAAGGAAACACTGACAAAAAAAACCATAGGATAAGAGGGGTACAACTCCATACAAGACAGAGGGGGTGAGAGAAGACCTGCTTCTGATATGGCCTCCAGGAGCAGTGGATTCCTAGTGCAGGCAAGGATGAGCCCCAGCGATAACCCTGGAGGCTAAAAACAAAAGGCCTGAGAGAGTGTAAGCCTGTCTTCTTTGTTAAGTTCCTCAATGGAGGGGTTTTCATCTCAAGGTGGCCATATGTCCCAACCTGCCGCCTGTGGACTTCAGTGTCTCCTCTTGTGGCTACAGCCACCAATCTTTATGGAAGACCCCAGCCCACACCCACACTGAGCTCCCTCTTGCTAAGCTCTTAGTATTTGCCATATATTTTGGTATGTGTCGGATTAATCACCATATAATGTCTGGTCCCAGTCTCTTAAGAGCAGGAGACTTACAACATTTGAGGAAAGGGCCATGCTCCTGGGGTGGGCCCAGGGCAGCGGCCCACTTTCCCAATACTAAGGATCTTAACATCCTTGAACCTTTCTGTGTTCCTTGTAATTCTCCTAATTTTAAGAGAGATGGTGAAAGGAGACAAGTAGGTACATGTCTGCTTAAGAAAAGATGTGCAGATTGTAGCCAGGGTTACCAAAAAATCTGCAGAACCACCAGGTTCCAGAAACTACCCAGCTTTCCCGATGCCAGGGGAGCCACTAGTCACAGGTACTGAGGGGTGGAATCAAAGGCTATGAAGCCCAGGGCTGCTTGAGGTCTTTCCCTCGCCCCACCCCTTGGTTCCCTCTGCTCCATTCACCTTCCTCTCTTGGGAGGGGGTGGGAAATAGTGTACTAGTTCCTAAATAAACTTGTGCTTAATCCTTAATCCTTTTTCTTTTCTTTCTCTCTTTTTTCCCCCCCTCCAGGCTTATCGCAGGAGTTTGGTGCCAACACTATAAACCCATCACTCCTGGTGGGTTTCTTCCCATTTTATTGGAAATTGAGAGAGGAGGGGAAGATAGAAAGGGAGGGAGAAAGACACCTGAAGATCTGCTTTGACACCTGTGAAACGACCCCTCTGCAGGTGGGGAGCAGGGGCAGGGGCTGGGACTAGAACCCCAGTCCTTGTGCTTAGTACTATGTGTGCCACTGCCTGCCCCCCTTTAATTCTTTCTCTAATAAATGACTTTAAGACATCAACGGTTCCTGTCCTTAACTAGCTGTTCTTGTGTTTTGTTAAGTCTTCCCCAACATGAGAAAGATTTGGGAAGACCCAGAGGGGTCATACATTTTTCTAGCAAGACAAGCAACCCAGCCTGTGTGGCTACAGGAAGTACCACAGAGCTGCCAGACAGGGGGCATTGGCATCTTAGGAATTTGTGCTCCAGATTTGTTTTGGCACAAAGTACTCACACTTCTTTTCTTTTCTTTTCTTTTCTTTTCTTTTCTTTTCTTTTCTTTTCTTTCTTCCTTTCTATTTTTTATTTTCTTTTTAAAAAGATCTTATTTATTAATGAGAAAGATAGGAGAGAGAGAAAGAACCAGACATCACTCTGGTGCATATGCTGCTGGGGACTGAACTCATGCTTGAGAATCTAATGCTTTATCCACTGCACCACCTCATGGGTGACTTTTTCTTCCTTTTGTCTCCAGGGGTATTGTTGGGGTTCAGTGCCTGCGCTATGAATCCACAGCTCCTGGAAGCCATTTTTTCCCCTTTTGTTGCCCTTGTTGTTTATCACTGTTGTTATTATTGTTGTCTCTATTGCTATCGGTGTTGGATAGGGCAGAGAGAAATCGAGAGAGGAGGGGAAGACAGAGGGGGAGAGAAAGACAGACACCTGCAGACCTGCTTCACCGCTTGTGAAGCGACCCCTGCCCCCCTACAGGTGGGGAGCTAGGGGCTCCAACTGGGATCTCTGTGCTTTGCGGCATGTGCACTTAACCCGCTGTCCTTCCACCCCCCCCCTTTAATGTGCAGCACTAAGCACATCCTCTCAGCCAGATTTCAGACCTCACCTTTAACACAGTGAAAGGAATAATCCTTATAAACTGAATCACAGGTAACTTACTAAAAATGAAAGTCAGTATCCCTGGACTTTCCATGTTCCCAGGCATCAAAAGACAGTGACGTTTCCATCCTTTCCTTGTGTGACAATTTCCATCACCCCTGTAGTTCACACAGGACAGGGGTTTTTGCAAAACCAGAGACGGAAAGCAGATACTAGAGACGACTGAGGAGGGGGAGTCATTGTATAAAACAACTAAAAATTCCATTAGAATATCATTGGTGGGATCTGTTATTCTATTATTAAGCAGAAAGTTATTCAGTCTCTTTGGTGACCAGTTGCTCTCTGTCATCATCACAGTCACTGCTCAGACAAGCACCAGCAGTACTGCTTTTAGTTTTACTCAAAGGCATAGTATCAAATCTGTGAAGGCCATGCTACCCTTGTGTCAGATAAAGCAACGGGCATTTTGATACATACACAATAGGGAATTTCTTTGGTTTGTTTTTAGTTTGAAACAATCTCTCAAGGCCTTGGCTGGCCAGTCATTAGCGTTTACCTTCACTTTAGTTTTCCTTTCTAAATAAACTGTTCTAAATTCCATTTAGAAGATGAGTGTGTGTGTGTGTGTGTGTGTGTGTGTGTGTGTGTGTTTTACTCTGATGACAGTTGAGGAACAGTTTCTCATAGTCTGTCTTCATACTCCATGGGCAGGGGGCTGGGCAGTGGCACACTAGTTGGGTGCTAGGTTCAGACCCTCCTCCCACCCCTGCCCCTGTCCCTGCCCCTTCAAGGCGGGAAGAAGCTTTGTGAGTGGTGAAGAAGGCTGCAGTTGTCTCTTCCTCTGTCTCCCCATCTCCTCCCCATTGCTCTCTGTCCTGTCAATATATATGACTGGCACTGATGGAATAGAAATAACCTGTTATAAATTGATATTGATTGTGAACCCCATGCTGTTGTTAAGTGGTTCTCTCCTACTATTGTACTTAGTTGATTGAGTGACTAATGTTTAGTCAAAGGTATTCATTTTATTTTTATTACTATTTTCCATTGTTACCTCTTCTGGCTGACTTTTTCAAATAGAAAGAGAAAGACTGAGGGAGAGATGCACAGTAATTAAGCACTCCAGCCCCCCCCCCACCCCCAGTGCCTGGGACTGGGACTGGGACTTGAACCTGGGTTGCTCTCTTGGCAGAGAAGGAGCCCTTCCTGGTGAGCTATCTTGCTGGTAAACAGGTTAGCAAAGTGCAATGGTTCTTTAATTCAGTGACTCACTAGGCAAGGACTTATGAAAACACGGAGTACTGGGCTACATCCTAAAGTTTCAGATTTAGTAGATGTGGAGATAGGAGAAGAGTTGAGAATTTACAAAGGAGACTATCCCAGGGCCATATTCTGAGATACTGGTCTTGAAGTTAAAAGCAGTGACTTTGCCATCAGATCAATCTGGGTTTGAGTCCCTTAACCTTGTATAAATTATATAACCACTCTTGGCTTCAGTTTCCTCATCTGTAAAGTCATGCCTGCACTGATAGGTTATCTGGGGGTATTAAATGGATGACACATGTATTGTACTTACCATGTTTTATGAGTGAGATCTCCATAAATGCTAACTGCTACCATAATAAGAGTCATTTATTACTAAATACTAGTAGACAAAGAATTCTTTCCAAATTATTTTTAAGTTGCCAGTGTTATCGATTATCTCTTTACCTAGAGTTAGATTCTAGCATTTAATATGCTATGACATTATGTGATGAGATCGTGTCATCACAGTTAATAATTTAGACTCCAGTGAATAATACATTGAATTATTTCACACTATCATAGAGGTTTTCCACAGTAACTGAGAAAAAATAGAAAATGAATATGATTTTTAATAAGAAGTACAACCTTGAAAAAAATCTGAATTAAAGTAATTAAAATTGAGCTGACTTTGCTGAGTGATGCGCGATGCCATCAGTCATCTAAAAAAAAATGCTGCTTTCTTTCATTCAGTGATTAACACGCATACATGTCACATTTACCTTCACACACCAAAACACACACACACACACACACACACACACACACACACACAAACCTTTACGGAGAAATTCTTCGTCTGTACCACACTTCAGTAACAGGACTGGAAAGTACCAGTTAGCTGGGAAGAAGCTCATCATTTGTTAATCAAGTACTGACCTAGCACTGCCTTCAGGGGTGTGGTTCTGGACCCCTGCACACTCCTGTTTGACTCCTAATACCTGTATCTAGAGTCTTCTTAATTTGTCTGTAGAGTCACTGAATGACAAAACAGGTAATATTAAGAGATTTCAACCCAATTGGTTTAAAACAAAGATGGTTACATTCACACTAAACCAAATGTCACATTCTGTGTTGGCTTTGAATGCTCTGATATTCACAATGAGATAAAAAATTAATAAATGCCACTTGGTGTCTTTGGTTTGAGTCTCTTGGGCATTAAGTAGATGCAACATTTATTATCTAGTGCTTTCAAGCACTCCAGATGCCCATTTGGTAAATGAAGTTTTATTAGAATACAGTTACATATTATTTTCCTGTTGTCTCAGTCTGCTTTCCAGCATGATGGCAATGTTGAATAGTGACACCGAGACCAAAATGCCCTCCCTGCAAAGCCTAACACTTTACTCTTTTGTTCTTTGCAGAAATGCTACTAACCTCTGCTGCAGTCTGGATACGTTGGAGATATAAAATATCTACTGAGGGACATCATTTGTCTTCTTTTTTTTCCCCCTCCAGGGTTATATCTGGGGCTCAGTGCCTGTACTAGGAATCCAGTGCTCCTGGTGGGAATTTTTTCCATTTTATTGGATAGGACAGAGAGAAATAGAGAGGGGACAGGGAGATAGGGAGAGAGAAAGACAACTGCAGACCTGCTTCGAAGTTTGTGAAGCTTCCCAGCTTCAAGTTGGGAACTGGGGGCTCAAACCTGGATTCTTGTACATGTCCTTGTGCTTAGTACTATGTGCCCTTGACCAGGTGTCCGGGCTTGCTATCTTCCAAATGGCTAAGAATTGATTCTGGCAATGGTTTGATTCCAGAGCTATTCAACACAATAAATGAGTAATCCCTAGCTGACTGCTCATGACTCTGTCTCCCCATGTAGACTAATATTGAAACAGTCACTCAGCCATCCATTCTGGAATCTTGCTGGAGGTTGATACAGTGACCTATCTGCTCATTGCAGAAGTTACTGTTAGCCCCTCTTTGGGAATCTGGACAACACTGACTAATTGCTGGTCAACTGTTCCTACGCTCCCAGCTCAAGTAGCCTTCCTTGCACTTCACCGGAGGCCAAGGGCTGGGCGCCTGCCAACTACGCGTTCTGGGATCTGTGGCTTCCCACTGGATTTGAGAATCCACATGGGAGGCACTGGGAGGGGGCACCTGGAAGGTAAGAAAAGGTAAGTGACTGTCAGGCTGGGTGGTGGCACACCTAGCTAAGCACACACATTACAGTAAGCAAGAACCCAGGTTCAAGCCCCTGGCCCCCACCTCTGTCTCTCTTCCTCTCTATCACCCCCTTTCCTCTCTATTTCTGGCTGTCTCTATCTGATAGATAAAGATGATTTTTAAAAAATCATAATAAAGGGGCTGGGTGGTGGTGCACCTGGTTGAGTGCACATGTTACAAAGCACAAGGACACAGGTGGTGAAGCAGTGCTGCAGGTGTCTGTCTTTCACCTTCTCTATCCCTCCCTTTCCTCTCGATTTCTGACTGTCTCTATCCAATAAATAAATAAATAAATAAATATAATTAAAAAATTTTTTTAAATTATAATAAAAAGAAAATGAAAAAATAAGTGACTGTCTTCCTTCCTTGAGCATCAGTTTGGGAAGAAGTAAGAGCAGCAGGAATGGTGGGAAACAGAGCTCAGCCACAGCTCGAGTTCCTGCTCTTAGCTCCTGGGCACAGTGGGCCTGGCTCATAGGAAAATGGTTTCCTGTGGTTACTAATCTGTCAGTAATCTAGTCCTCTCCCTCTTCCTCTACTTCTTCCTCCTCCTCCTCCTCTTTTCTCTTATTCTCCCTTTTCTTTTGGTTCTTCCATTCTCTTCAACATATTATAATCCATTTTCTATTAAACTTCCCTCAGTTAGAGGTTATTGTTTCTCTTTTCTTAAATACACCTTACAAATACTATATTAAAATTTTTATAGTTTGAACCCTTAAACTAATTTAAAATTGCTCTATGATCCTAATTTTAAACCCGGAGCTTTCAAAGTCTGGATAACCAGATGCTTATCTCATAGAATCAAGTTGTTGAAATGAAGAAATACATATATAGATATATACATATACACACACATATACATATATATACATGCATATACATATTGTCAGACTTCAGTAAGCTTCAAAAAGGAGCTAAATTATTTAATGTTATGGAAAATGTTCATAATAGTGACTCACTATTTGACAATATATTGGTTATGAAAATAATTTACTGTGACAATACTCACTGTGATGAAATATATCCTACAAACAACTTTCTTTAGAGTATTTTTTAAAATCTCAGGATTATACAAAACCTGATAAAAATAGACACAATAATTCCTAGGCTTTCAGTTTCAAAGTCTGTTTTCCCATCTGTTACTCAAAGTCTAGGTCTTCACAACCAAAGTAAAATGGAAGGCTGTATCGTCATTCTTTGACTCTGAGATAAATAAGAATATCAGAGTAGCATCTGGCTTTGTGAGAATTATGGTGGTTGGGTGAGGGCGGAGGGGGGAGAACAGAGCTTTGATGAGGAGTTTGGTATGGAACTATTAATTTTATAACCATTATTAAACCACTAATAATTTTTTTTAAGTTCATAAGAGTAGGGAAGAGACATTTATATTCATTTCATTTAATACCCAGTTGGATATATGATTCGTTTGAATCTAACAACCACGGAGTGGATGTCCTGTGTTCTATTTGAATATCTTCAGTGACGGAAAAGCCAGTCCCCTGTCAGGTCACCCATTCATTTGGATTTCTGGAAAGGTATATCCCCTTTGCTGAGGCCAAGAAATGAACAGGCCTAAGTGCGGCATCTCCTCATGAGTTCTAGGCAATAGTTATTCTCTTAAGGTCTGGAAAGAGTAAATCATTTCTCCTGTCTACTTGAAAGTTCTTTAAACGAAGTGTAAGGCCAGCCAGGATATCTCTTTATGGAAACAAGTCAGGCTTCTTGGAGGCAGGCACAGTGAGTGATGTAGGGAATGTCTCAGCACTAGGATCTTCCAAATGCAAGCTGAAGGGTTATCTCTTCCTGGTAACAATGAATTCAGAAAAAAAAAATAGACATATAGGCTCATTCATTCTTACTACAAAACTCAAACTGTCACCTCTGACCTTCTGAGCCCCACAGAGATCTTTGATCCATACTCCCAGAGGGATAAAGAATAGGGAAGCTTCCAGTGGAGGGGATGGGATATGGCCCTCTGGTGGTGGGAACTGTATGAATTGTACCCCTCTTATCCTGCAATCTTGCAATTACTAAACCACCAGCACTAATAATAATAATTAATAATAATAATAGAAGTTGAAAAATAAGGAAACACAAAACAGAACTTGGACTGGGTTTGGTGTTTTGCACCAAAGTAAAAGACTTGGATGGGAGGAAGGGTTCAGGTCCTGGAACATTATGGCAGAGGAGGACCTAGAGGGGGTTGAATTGTTATGTGGAAAACTGAGAAATGTTACCCATGTACAAACTACTGCATTTTACTATTGACTGTAAACCATTAATCCCCCCAATAAAGGAAAGGAAAAAAAAAAAAGACAAACTGTCAGGAAGCTCCCAGCCAGAAATGATGGTTATGGGGAAGTAGCGTGATGAGGACAGAGGGTGATTAATATGAGAAAGACCAGATGGCTCAAAATTATGTTATCCCTGTCCTGTGCATAAGTTTCTCAGATAAAAAGGTTACTTATTTCTAGTAACATCTGAATTCTGGGTAGTGCCTCCGATTGTCATTCTTCAGAGTCGGAGAAGAAAGGTACGGGAGAGGTGGTACCTACTATCCTCAACTCAAAATAATCCACTTGTCAGAATGATACGCATTAGGGAGGCATATCTGAACAGCTTGGGGATGCCCTTCACTTTTTGTTTAAACTTTATTTACTTAATAGAGACCGTCAGAAAACGAGAGGAAGAGGGAGATAGAGAGGAAGAGAGACAGAGAGACCCCTACATCCCTGCTTCACTACTCTTGAAGCTTTACCCCTGTAGATGGGGACCAAGGGCTCAAACCTGGGTCCTTGGGCATTGTTAGCATGTGTGCCCAACCAGGTGTGCTACCACCTGGCCACTCTTTCACTCCCCCTCCCTGTGCTTCATTCTTACTGTTTTCTCTTCTGGATTATTCTCAGCAGCCAAGCCAAAAAAAAATTTGTTCATTT